>NC_142494.1:6499984-6819984 GCF_965113065.1 Corylus avellana
GTTTTATTCCTAGCTTTAGGTCGATGAAGATTAGTTTCGGTGGGAGGGTTTTACCCTTTGGTCGAGAAAATAAAAGCTAAAAATATGGGCTATCTATGTATTAGATTGAGTTTGTGTGGAACAAATATGTTCTATAACGGAAGTTTGGACATGTGTTGGCGAATGATAAAGTCATAGATAATACCTGATTAGGAAATTTTTATGTTTGTCTCTATGACGTTGTAACCTTATAGCTTTGGCTATGATTTATAAGAGCTTTATGCTCTATGATGTAAGAGCATATATTTTTTCAATTAATGAATATGAAAAATTTCCCTAAAAAAAATAAGACTAAAAAATTTAAAATTTTCATCAAACACCCTACAATGGAAGACTTGTCACTTTCATATTAAGATAGCAACTAATTATAGCCTCAATAAGTAAATACCAAAGCAATTCTAAAATATCATAACATAATTTAATATGACTTAACACATAGTCATCAAATGTCTTAATATAAGATTGATCACCAACTTGACTAGGAAAATATTACAAACCAAGTCTAAGATCATCGCCTCAAGTCATCAAAACATATACAAGATAACTAGATCAATAATAAGTATCATAGCCTACTCAATAGAAGGTGCAATACCACACATTCACAAACTCGAGGAAAATGAACATTTTTCCTTGCTCATGGGTCCTCACATACTCTACCAATTCAAAGTTATTCACAAAGAAGATTCTAGATATGTCGTCAATAGAAAGTTTCCTACGTTGGTTCCCATTCCAAATCATCCTCAAACTGGCCATTGATTCAACTATAAAACATCACATGTTTTACAGGTGAAAAAACAAAGTATAAGTCCACAACTTGGGGAGTAATAATACACATAGTAACATGTTATCATATGGTGAAATCAGTTGTTTAACCAAATGTTTATAAATCACAAGTAGCAATATAACATAAAGTTCTCTAATAAATGATAATAATATCACGACAATGAATTATAGATATGGTATAGGATATTTAAAGTAAATATGTCATAGTTCAAATGTATATGATATATCTAAGCCCTTAACCCCTTTTTGGTAGGGTTAGCGATGATCTAAAAGGCTTGTAGTATGACATCGATGCTTCGGTGAAGCACGCATACCGTCATTGCTAGTGGATAGACCGGATTTAAACATTAGGTAATCCATACCACTAATAATGCTCTCAATCTATCATTATAACATATCCGTACATGGTGCGCCAATCACTTATAAAATTATTGGATTCAATGCCAAACATAATATAAATAAAATCTCTAGACCATATGGTTAACTTGTATAATAATAGCCCGTGGTTGTCATCTGTGCATGAAGCACAATGTCATATGATTTATAATTAATCATTATTTTTTACATACATGCATTTACAAAACTCATATCTTTCTTCATTCCATTATCATCACTCATTTTCACAAAATTTGAGTTCACATTATTCAAAAGGTTTTATCATATGAGTTGTAAGCCTGCTTATTTGATGCACAAAATAATCGTAATAACAAATATCCATGTGAGTTTTACTTACGCTTGTCGTATGATTTCTCCGTACAATCTTCTTGGTATACTCTGATCATGAAATCTATGAAATGATCTTTGATCTTAGGCTAAGAAGGTTCCTCACCCTAAAACAAATAAGAATAGGCATTTTGTCATGGCACCAAATGTTCAATAAATCAGTATTATCATCGAATTATCAATATCAATCATTCGAGCTGCCCAAATTTTGTGCAGGTTTCAAACCATCTAGGACCAAAAGATTGAGCTGCCCTTTGACGACCTAAAGCTAAAAAAAAAAGTTGTTGTCAAGTAGGGGGCGGAGTTCATGAGAATCATGGGAGCTGGGAGATTTTCAGGTTCCTCAAAATTCGAAGCTCATTGTCGTCGCATATTCCGGTAGACTTTGGCAAGGTGAACATCGTTGTGGGTCTCCCATAACATTTGATGTTGGTGGCTCTCACTCATGTAATGGCACATTTGCCAATTGTGGGTTAACGAGACATTTGCACTATTAAACAACAACAATTTAGGAGCTTTTTCTTTTCTTTTTTAAGTTTTGGCTCGCGTGTCACTTTTTTTTTAAGTTTAGGCTAATGTGTCAATACGTGGCAGTCTAGGGTGGTGTGTGTTTGATGTAAGCTAACTGACTAGATCATGTGGATACATGTCTTCTTTTTATTAGATATGACATAACCTAATAGTGTAAAAAAAATTAACTAATAGAGCTATTTGATAACATTGCAAATCAGAAAGAGAGCAGCTCAGAAGCCACAGAGAGAGCATAGTTGAGTAGAGGGAGTTACGACTCCCTCCTCCTTGCCCCCTTTCTCCTTCCTCCTTTTTTTGCCTCCACCTTAGATCAATCAGGGTGCGAGTGTCAATGGTCCTCAGGGTGCTTTCTAGCTGCACGTGGAACACGTGAGGGTGTGTTGGGTTTTTTTTTTAATTTTTTTTTTTTTCATTGTTTTTAAGTAAGAATGTATTCTTTCTAGATTTACTTTTAGTAGCAATCTATGGAGCGAAGTTTTACTCATTTTCCTCGGTTTTGTTTTCATGAATCTTTAAGAATAACGAAATTGGTTTATAGTCAATCGTTTGTTTTCTTATGGTTTACTTTCTGGGAGCAAACCATAGACCGATGACGCAAGAGTTATCAGGCATAAAGAAGAATTGTCACTATGGTAGAGGCAGCAAAGGAGATTGCGATTGATAAAGCACTAGTAGCGGAGATAAAATAAAAAAGCTAGATAATCAATGACTTAGCAGCGGATAGAGACGTAATTAGTCAAAATTTGCTGTAGATTTGAAACTGATTGAGACGGTAAGTTTTCATATATATTATCTTATAATAGCCCAAGAGATTATTGTGTATGTTATAGATAATGTTTGAATTGTGAAGATTTCAAATTATATCTTTAGCATTGTACGGAATTTTTTGCCCATTTAATTGTTATATCAATGAAGAGATAATTTATTAAAATAAGATAACATTGAAAATCTTAGAGAGTGTTTTGATGACTTTTAAACTTTAAAGAGTGATTTGATAGTAGTCAAGGCTATAAATGGCAAGGGATCCACACGATGTCGGTATGGGGAGATTGTAGATGATACTTGGACGATCCTTCATGGCTTCAAACCTGGACTGTTGAACGTGTCAAATGAGGAGCAAACGGTGTAGCACATGTGTTGGCTAAAGCTGCTGTAATTGAAAAAATGGAGAAAATCTGGATGTAGGAGATTCCTAATAACATTTTTAATATAGTACTAGAGATGGAGGAGATTTCTAGTAAGATTTTTAATATTGTACTCTCAGAGCTTTTAGCTCTTTCTGTTAGAGTTTTATGCTCTAAATTATCAATTCAATATAGAAGAGGAATTTTCTTTCAAAAGAGCCATTTGATAGAAACATAATTTTGTATTGCAATATTGCCAAAACAAGAGTGGAAATAAATTAATGCATTAGTCATCATCATTAAATGCTTTCCATTTAAAATTTTAAAGAATTGCAAGAAATAATTGCCGATAGTGATCAACATAATTATGATCTTTCCATTATTGATGTAGCAACACCTTCATAAATTCACTAATTATAAATTTTACGAAACACATATAAAAACTTTTTTTGAAAAAAAAAAATAAAATTTGCACACATAAAGACTTGGTCTATTTACCAATGGTGTTATAATCTAACCCTATTTCTCTTATTTTACAAGTAAGAGATTGGGGTTCACTCACCAAAGATAAAATTTAGACTTTTGTGTTATTTTTTAAATCATACACGTATTTCATTATCAAATAAAACTTAACAAAAACGTTTAATTCGGCCATTACAATATCAATGACACATTGAGGAGCATTTTCTATGTGAATTTCATCATCTTCTACAGAAAGTGCAAGCTTTGCAAGCATATGAGTAGCTCTATTGGCCTCCCGTCTTACATGGGACAACACCCATTGTTGGAAGGTTTTCAGTAAAATTCGGGTATCTTCAATTAACTGGCTATAATGATACCAGTTTTTGTCAACTTGTTTTAAAGCATGCACTTCTTGTAGTGCACCCCCTTTGAATTCCACCTTATGCCACTCCATCTGTTTATTAAAATGAATGGATCTTAAAGCAACCATAGATTCAGCAACAACGGGATCGACAATATGATTCTTTGGGGATCGATTTCGAATGTAGCCAATACCTCACTCATAGGATCCCAAACAATCATACCTATGCTCATCTTCCTATTATATTTGTTAGGAATAATCTCATTTAGTTGGCCCCACAAAGGGTTTCCAACCCAAAGCCCAATTGCCATGGTCTCGGGATGGGTTGATCCTAAGAGGACTCAGAGAATCGTCATCCGGAAATGGGACTAGCCGGGAATACATGACAAGTAACGGACATGAGGAATCCTGAGAATGAATGTATCCCGGAACCAAAGCTCACCCACCCCATAACAACCCCGGGCCAATATGTACCGGGCATCAAGCGACTACTTGGTCATAGAAGGAATAAAAGATGGTGCATACAGGTCTCATTCTCTGGATATCGGGGATCAATCTCGTCCCATGAAATTCAGACCAGATATCTATCCCATATTGAATTGAAATAAGAGTCTCAATCCGGATCTCATTAGGACTCATTGAAGAATCCGGCTAAGCTGAATTAGAAGTAGACCCCGGGTCTAAACCAATTTCTAAAGAATCACAACCTACTTCAAATTATCCTTTCTCAGGCCTATAAATAGGCATGGAACTCATGTATGGTTTTAGATGAAATTATTGTGTATTGAACATATATTACTCGGAGATTAATTTTAGCATCGGAAGAAGATTGCTCTGGGTGCTCGTAAAAGAGCGTATCAATGTGTGGAATGAAGGTTGAAGATTTGTTTCACTATGAGGAGTGTGCTGATCACACTATACTCGAAACTGTTCTAACAATATTTATCAACAACAACATGCCACTTGACCTTCACTAGACCCTCTGAAGGTGCCTTCCATCTATGACACACCACATGTCCTTCCCCATTTTAATCAAGCCGTCTAACTTGCTCTGCTTTGTAGCCTTGGAGAGACTCAATCGCCTTTTGTACGAGTTTGGTTCGGCTGATCGAACAATTGTAAGGCAACTAGGCTGCCTTTGTCTTCACCTAAGTATTTTTCCTATTTTTCAAATTTTGGTGCACACAAAAGTAAATAAAAATTACCCACATATATATATATATATATATATTTGCAAAGCCAACAAAAAACGAGGGAACCCTCGTCCACAAGCATTTATAAATGATAAATTTTTTCAATTTTTATTATTTTCTTCGTAGAAATTTATCTATCAAGAGTCAACGTATTTGTTAACGACAAAGTATTTTAGTGGAAAATAAATTGTTTTTTTTTTTTTGGGGGAAAAAAAAAAAAATCACAGCCTAAATTGGGAAAAGAAAGAGAGAAAGAAGGAAAGAGACGACTTATTGTTCCTTTTGTCCTAATCAAACGTCACTTTAAATAGCCGCATCATTGCCATGCCAATGACTCAATGAGATAAACACGACACCAAAGGGTTGGAATCTTTGGCTCAATTTATTATTGACTTGACCACTACGACAGCAAAAGGGAAAGGGAGGACCAAAATTATTATATCCACAAATTAGACTATGATCCATTCCACAATAAACTAAGAATTTGCATCTTTCAATCAAGTGAAGGAAATGCTTGCTTACCTTGTGCATGAGACTTTTGTCCCTGTTGTTTGTCCTTCAACTGCTTCTATTTTATTTTTTTGCAATACTTTTCATTCAACAATTATTTAATGGTGGTTGTTATCTTTATCGCTTGGGATTCGTTACTAAATTTTTTTGTCATTTGTTATCACCTTGTATAGCCCTTAAAAAAACCCAACTTGTTTTTGTTTTTGAGAGTATGAATGAAACCATTGACTATTATTTTTATGTTTATACTTTGTTGTTGGCGTACTCAGTACCCCTTTGTGTTCAACCCCTTGTAACCCGTTCTCCCTTATTTGAATAAAAAATAGAAAAAAAAAATTGTGGACTCGTTCGACAACATTTTTAGGACAATTTTTTGTTTTTTAACCCCCCCCCTCCCCCCCCCCCCCAAAAAAAAAAGAAGCAAAAACATTAACAAATAATTCCAAACATAAAATAATGATAAAATTTTCAAAACTAATTTCACATTTATATCATAATTAAAAAAGCAAAAAGCACCATATAAAAAGTTGAATCAACTTTGTTTGTTAGCTGTTTTTCATTATTCTTTTAACAAATAGCCCAAAATTCTTATAAAGCACTCAATTTTTTTTTTTTTGTTTTTATTTCATGTCGGAACATTTCTTCCCAAAAAAAAAAAAAAACAAAACAAGAGTCTAAAAGGCATTAACAAATAGAACCGAATTTGAGACTAAAAAAAAAGGTAAAGTCTTGGTCTTTCACCACCAACCTCCAACAATGGAAGACCTTTCACAAGGAGGACCAGAGACTTTCAGGGAAAATTGGTTGGCAGTTGAATAGTTAAATGCCATGGGTGATGGCTCCTACAAGTCCAAACCTATTTTTGGTTGCTTTTTTAAAAAGCTATTTGTCTTTTTAACTACTATTGTTGCTGAAACTTCATTACACAGCTGGATGTCCACGAGCTTTGAAGTACAAAACAAAGACAGATTAACCTCCTTCTCTTTGGTGGGTGGAAGATCAACCAGGCCCTGCCTGCCTACAATGACTTTTTCATGTCAACTTGTAAATGCTTTCAATTTCAACACCCAAAATGTGAAACTATTTAATTCTCTTTACCCTATAAACATTATTCTTTTCACTATATATATATATATATATATAAATCCAATTAGATTTGTGGATTCATGTGGGTCTTACACAAATGCATTAGTAGATTCACCATTTCACTATATAGAGATGGCAGTAAAAGATGAGATAGAGAATGATTTTTATTATTTCTCGTCTATGCTCATACTTATTTGAAGAGAAATGCTATTTTTCTATCTTCTATCCATCTCCATTTATATTTTTTTAAAAAAAGAAAGTGTTATACATTCATCTCTTACCTATCTCTTGTCGATCTTTTGTGTAAATATATCATTGAATCTATGAGACCAACATGTATTCTCATATATTCAATGGTGGATTTGTTTGTCTTTTATATGGAGATGGACAAAAGATTGATAAAAGATGAAAAACAAACATTTCTCTTTTCTTAAATCCTACAAATCCAAAGGTAAATTTGGAAAAAAAAAAGGATACATGAAAGATTGAGGAATAGCAAGTCTCTTATTTGAACCATTAAATACTTTAATTCAATCGCGGAGCCACAATTTTGATTCAAAAAAGGCAAGATTAATAAGAAACAAAATTGATTGTCAAAATATTAAATAATGTAAATAACAAAATAAAAGAACTATTAAACATTATTTAAAACATATAAATGTAAATTACAATTTGTTTTTCTTACGTTAATTAATTAACTTTATTTTCTTTTTATAAATTTTCATATTTTAAAAGAAAAATCCATATATATAAATTTAGAAAGATAATTTGATTAGTTAAGTGTAAATTGAGAAAATAAATGGATGGGAAAGCTTGACAACATATCATAATTTTCAAGAAGCTCCATGTATGCTTTGATTTCTTTAACAAAAAAAAAAAAAAAAAAACATATAATACCTAAACAAATATTAATAATTCCAAATTATTAATATTTGTGTATAAAGAAATGTAATTTTTTATTTTTTATTTTTTAAACAAATATCCTAAAATTAAATATTTTATGTGTGTTTTTGAGAGGGATAAACTAAATAAACAAAAAAAGGAATTAAATATTTGAACCAAGTGAGAGGAGCATTATTATGAATTGAGAGAGGGAGGAGGACCACTGTGATTTTTACATAAATTAATAATTTATATATGTGTGTGTTTTGAAAAGGAGGAACCTAAATAAAAGAAACTAATTATGATGAGAGATTTATTATTTTAAATTAGGGGGACAAAACCTTTTTTATTTATATAAAAAATAATATTTGTTTTTGGTGGGCTTGGCTGCCCTCTCCCTTCAACCTGTCACTGCCAGTGATTTAACTACAAATCTTAATTTGACTATCAATCTTTTTTGTTTTTGGGTGTTTGTCATACAAGGCTGAGGCACTATTAGGCCAAGAACCAAATTCCAATCCCATAGATCGATCTCATTTATTATTATTTTGTATTTTTGGATGAGATAACTATACCAGATAAGATTGATTGAATCTTTTCTGTGTTTTTTTTTTTAATCCAACGGAAGATCTATCCCCTACAAAAAAATCTTCTCCCACATGATGAACACTCGTACTCTAGTTTTTTTTTTTAAAATTGTTTTGATAGGACATAAAATAAAGAAGGAAGTTAACGATTCCCATGATGCTTTCATGATTCTACGTAAATATTATTTTTTTTAAAAGTGAAAAAAAAAACCTTATCTCACTGGTCCATATTTTTTTTAGAAAACAAAGTCCACTTAGGATCAAAGAACAACACGAGGAACTGTAGTATATCTCTAAAATAAAAATAATTTTGAAACAAATTTTGAATAGAACTCACCATTAAAAACCGATTTACAAGATAAATGTGCTCAAAAGCTTATATACACATGATTAAAATTAAACATAACCCATGTAAGATACCAAGATCGTAAAATACTACCACACTTCCATAGTAGATGTCCATGACGGCCCATTCTATTGACATTGACTCAATAATAACCCATTTCTCTTTTGATAGTTTCATTTACTTATCAGAATTTTAATTCAACTCATAAATCATCTTCTCCATGACTCAAATGTATGACGTGGTGTTTAACTCTTATACAAATCTTTAGTAAAACTTATCTTTAAAAACCCACATACAAACTTAGGGCGCTAAAAAACTTATACACACAGTATTGATTTGAAGATTTAGAAACATTATCTAGGCACTCCACTAAGAGTAAAGCGAAGAAACAGTCACGGATATCCACTAGCTTTTCCTCATGCCTGTTAGCTTTTTAATATTTTTATTATTAAAATCCAGCGACACCAATCAAAGATTCACTAAAATCTTTCTTCTCACCTTCTCTTTCCATCTTTTCCACAGTTGTTTAGTCAGAGTGATTGCTTGAAACAACCCATATCTTGTCGTCAACAACCTTTCCTTCCCTTCTTTGCCTTATTAATTAATAATTACTCTAAAATGTAAGCTATGGAATACTCTCTATTTTAAATAAAATAAATAATATTTATTTTATAGTTAAAATTTAAAATTGATATATATATATATATATATATATATATATATATATATATTCAATGTTAATACGTTTTTTAAAAAAATTTAAATAATTTGAAATTATGTATACCAATAAATGCACCAATTTTAAATTCTAGCCATAAAATAAATACTATCAATTTTATTCGAAATAAAAAAGATCATTTTAATTAGCTATTTTTTTTGCAAATGAATATGAGATTTTCATATATAATGATAACAAGACTAGAGACTAAGCTCTGTCAAAACAATGTTACAAATACACTCTGGAATTGACATCATCCAAGTTTTATCTATAACATCGTGGGTAGCTTTTTTAGTTAGACTGTGTGCCGCTTTGTTTCGTTCCCGACGTACATGACAAATGTTCCAATTCTGGGCATATTGGAGTATAGATCGCACATTTGCAATAAAATGACATTTTAATTAGCTATTTTTACTATTCTATTTAAAATATATTTTCGTCATCTATTTTCACAATTCCTAAAAAGGAGAAACAATTAGATTAAATTTTTTTATTAATTTAACTTGTGCGTTGTTGAGCTACAATGCTCACCAAATTTGCTGAGCACTGTTGCCGATAGTCAAATCTTTAGCCAAAGTGGCAAGTAGGATGGGAAGCTTTTTCTTATATTTTTTGTTACAAGGCTAGCCAAAATAACCTTTTGGCTATTTTGGATATTCCAGTGAGTGCTTTTTTAGGATCCGCTCAATTTCAAGTGAAATAGAAATAAAGTATTTCATAGTCTAAATTTTGTTTTATTACATTTAATGGCGTACATTATGCTATATCATTTAAAAATTTTAAATAACATGGCAACATATACACTATTAGATTTATGAATTCTTTATAATAGTAGTTCATTTTCATTGCCTCTATTTTTTATTTTAAAATAATGCTAGAAACCACACTTTATCTCACTCTACGTATGTGATAATGCCAATCAACGAGTAATTCTAAAAGTCTTACTTGTGTCATACTAAGAATAATATGACTATTAAAATCACACTTTGATCAAAATCCAATAATGATCAATCACAAACCCAATGATGATTTTAATAGCCACACCATTCTTAGTATGACACAAGTAGGCCTTGTAGCATTATTCCCAATCAACCCTTAGATCAGCATTGTTTGAAAAATAAGTAATATTAGAAACCACACATCTTTATCCAACAATATTGCAGTAATAGTTTCAACCAACTTTTGAATCAATATTTGTTAAAAGATTAAAAATAAATAAAAATCCAAGGGTTGATTAGGTTTGCCATTTCAGCATTATATGATAACTGTGAGATAAAAATATAGTATATAACGTTAAAAAAAAAAAAAAAAAAAACGACCCAAAGATTGATGATAATGTCACTATAGTAAGATAAAAATGTGATATCTATTGTTACTCTTTTTGTTTTTAATATCTCTTCTAGGTTTGGCTGCTTAAATATTAACCTCATATATATTTTTTTTCAATATTTTTGGAATTTAACCCTTACATCATCTGAGAAGATAGATAAAAATCATTAATAATTTCTACAAATGTTGTAATGATGCTTGAATGATAATTAGGTAAAGACTAACAACTTGGCTTGCTTTCCCTGTTTTTCTAGTCAAAAAGATATGGACAATTATAATTTTCTAATACATGAGTACAAAAGAACATCATTAAAAGGGGTGAATTTTTTTTAACCTTAGCTTCTTTATGAAGAATGTTTATACCTTTATCATCAAATATCTTAAGTAAAAGAGAATGACACTATGTGGGGTTGGCATGTGCATAAAGAGATACATGTAGAACTAAAAACAGAATTAAAAGTGAGGTTGAGTTGGAGAATAGGTACCCTAGTTGTTGAAAAGTGAAATGGACCAAAAGCTACAAAGTGAATAATTTGGAGGATGCATCTTCAATCCTATTCATTTTTTGGATTTGGTGGGTGCGGTAAAAAAAAATTATAGCACATGCTGTAATTTGTTTTAACGGTGTAGATTTAATTATATTTTTTTTATGCACTTAAGCACAATAGGAGGGTTTTTTTTAGGATATAATTGTAATTTAACGGAGTATTATGTGTATGACGGGTCCACTTCCTAACGTATTTGTGAGTGATTTAATGACTTGCCGTCATGGTAGAAACTCCGTCAATAATTTGAACAAAGTGAGCAATTCTTTTTTTCTTGAAAATCAGTGGATTAATTTTTAAATCCATCAAAACATATGAACCAATATTTTATTGAAGCTATAATGTTTCATAATTTTAGACTTTTGAAACAAAAAATAATTTATGCATCCTCCACTCCTATGCTATTTTCCATCTACTATGAAAAATATTTGAGGTATTGCTATAATTTCTTTACAAACTAACGATAAGACTCATAATTAATAAGATACATATATATATATATATATATATATATATATATATATAATTGACAAATTTTTAACTATTCTTTAACTATTCTCGTCTCTCGTGCCATTTCAACAAAGTCCTTCTCATTCTGGGCCCAGAATATAATCAGCTATTAGTTCATAGTGTAAAGAACCATTCAAGCCCATTTTAGGCCCAAACGTTGGCTGGGCTTTCTATTTGGGTTCTTTCTACAACCTTCAAGTTCCCAAAAGCTGCAATTTCAGTTTTCTTGAGCTTCACACACACATGAGTTGAAGGGAGTAATGCTACTATGTAATACATTTTGAGTAGAACCGTAGAGCCCATCATTGAAAATCGACTTGTAAAAAAAGGGTGTTTGAAAGTTTATATACACATAGTTAAGAGTAGACTTAATCTACGTGAGACACACTGATTGTAACATACCATCACGCTTAAACAGCCGACGTCTATGACAACCTACTTTGTCGATATTGACTTGATGGTAGTCATTTCTCTTTTGGCGATTCCACTCACCCATCAGTATTTTAATTTATAAGCTGCCCCCTTCGTGACTCAAACTCATGACATGGTATTTGACTCTGATACCAAATATTACAAATCTTGGATAGAACTCATAATTGAAAACGAGCTTGCAAGGGAAGTGGCTCAAGAGCTTATAGACACATAACCCACATGTGACACAACGATCGTAACATATTCTTCATATTCATTTTATATTGATCCATGTGTTTTATGTGACTAATATGAAAAAGACACTTAAACTGTGTTAAAATTGGCGTGATAAATAAGTGTGAAGAGTAATATTACTCAGTACAAGTTAATCGTTAAGTTTTGAACCATGGACAACTTCAACCCACAACTTTAACATTGTAATGTTCATAGCATAGCATAGGATTAGGATTTTTAACTAATAATTTGGACAACAATATTGTGATAAAATTGTCTGTTCAAGTAAATTTTAGATTGTCTAGCAACCTATTTTGACAAGTGAACCCTTTATAAACTCTCACACATGTAGTACCCAAATTGTAAAATATGCTTATCACATAGCATGCCAAATTACCAATAGATTGGACCAAACATTATAGTAAATTAAATATGAACAGCGGACATTTAATCTACCATTGAAGGCTGCAATTTCTCTAATAGTCCATGTGGCAGCCAAGGCTTGAAGCAAATAAATCTCAACCTCAGGAAGGCTTGTCTATATCGATCTATCATCTCATTGGGTCTTTTGTCATCCATAAAACACAAAACTAAGATAAGGTGATAAGCCCACGTGGCAGAAACCCAATTCCCCTCCCTAACCAAAAACATATACACACTCTCTCCCTCCATTTCTCTCCCTCTGCAGCCAAACGATGGCATCACCAACCCTAATAACTCCCACCTCCAAGCCAACTCAACTCTCCCCCATCAAACCCAAATTCACCACCACCACCACCACCACCACCGTCACCGCCGCCGCCTGTCAACCTCGGCGCCGTGAATTCTTATCACTAGCCACAGTCATCCTCTCTCCGGCATGCCTCTTTCCGGTGACTCCAGCTCTAGCTGGTACCGACGAAGATTACGTGAAAGAGACGGAAGAAGTAATAACCAAGGTGAGAAACACCATCAACATGGACAAGAATGATCCCAATGTGGCTAATGCGGTGGCGGAGCTGAGAGAGACTTCAAATTCTTGGGTGGCCAAGTACCGGAGGGAGAAATCTTTGCTTGGCAGGCTTTCCTTCCGGGACATATATTCTGCAATCAACGCCGTTTCCGGCCACTATATTAGTTTCGGCCCCACCGCGCCGATCCCGACAAAGCGTAAGGCGAGGATATTGGAAGAGATGGACACTGCGGAGAAGGCCTTGTTGAGAGGAAGATAAAGAGCGGTACTATTTAATGCAGAGAAGCATTTTCTTTTTTCTTTTTTCTTTTTGTCAAGATCCAATTTTAAGTATTTGAGTTTTTACATTGTTCGAGTTAGAGTTACACAATGAGGTTTACTTTGTGTGAACTGTGATGGGGAATATTTTGCAAATAAATTGTAGAGTTTCTTTCACTGACAGACAAAGAAAATCCTGTGAGAGACATGTTTTGTGAAGTAGACATTTGCTCCATGTCGATTATCAATCTCAGTATTTGCACAAAATGAAATTTCACCAATATTCCAAATTTTAGGATTTACTTTTAATTTGGCTAGATGTGGCTGTATTCTTAATTAATTGGATAAGGGTTCTAGCATATTATTATTATTATTATTTGGGGAGGTGTGTTTCATTTAGACTTTTTCACGATGTTCTATTCTATTGCTAGTAATTTGGAAAAAAAATTCTAAAAATTCCAATTCGTTAGAATACATAAGGATAGAAATTCTTTATGTTAAATGGAAATTCGTTTATCCTAAACTAAAAGGTTTTGATTACATTTAAAATTATTTAAATCATTTGTAAAGCTCTATATATAAAATCTTGTACACAATCAGATATAGTTAATAAGAAAAAAAAAATGTAGTATTTAGGGTTAAATGACTTTCCAGTAATGTGTTTTACGCTAGAATCAAATAGTTATCTCGATTTTTAAAAATGTCACAAAGTTTACGTATGGTAAGCAAATAAATTCACTTGGTACTTCTGTCATGATTCGGTTAGATTTTTGGATGGAGCTCCAGGTACCACTTAGACGTGGATTGGTACTTGTGGTTTCAAGACGATACGTGGCGTAGTACTTATGTTTTTGGGTGCCACGTCAAATTAAAAAATATTTAAAATAATATGTAACAAAAAAAAAAAAACCCAAAAACTTGAAATTACTAATTAACAAACTTAAAAAATAAAAATAAAAAATTCTGGGGAGGTGGGTTGGGGGTGGCTCAATGGGTAGTCAGGGGTGGCCAAACCACCCCTATGACCTATGGGGGGTGGCCGACCACCCTAAACTTACAAAATGGGGGCCAAGAGCCTTGGAGCCACCTCGTTTGGCTTGGGGGTGGTTCAACCACCCCATTTTGTAAGTTGGGGGTGGCCGAACCACCCCGATAGGCACCCTTGGCTGCCCACTAAAATGGGGGTGGCTGGGCCAAAATCCCCAGAAATTTTTTTATTTTTTATTTTTTAATGGGTGATTTTAGGTTTTTGGATTTTTTTTTTTTTTGCTACATATTATTTTAAATATTTTTTTAATACGACGTGACACCCAAAAACATAAGTACCACACTACATGTCGTCTTGAAAGCATAGATACTAGTCCACGTGTAAACATGGAGCTTCGTAAAAAAAAAAAACTAACAGAATCAGGATGAAAGTACCAAGTGAGTTTATTTGTTTACCATAAGTACCATTCGTAATATTCTTAAAAATCAAAATGACTATTTGATTATAGTGTAAAGCACAGATACCGAAAAAGTATTTAGCCCTAATATTTAAGGCTTTCACCTATTATTATGTCTCTCTCTCTTTTTTTTTTTTTTTTTTTTTTCATATCTTTAGTTTATTATTGTATCATATATATCGGCTAATGCCAATATTCAATCTCTAATGGCCATGTGGACTCCAATTTTTGTTTTCTTCCTTTCTCTGGTGGTGCCTCCCTCCTGAAACTCTTCTTCGCTGTTCAATAATCATTTGCCACGAATTTCTGTCTTCTAAGAATCATAAGCATTTGACAACATCAATCCAAAGTTTATTGACTGATCTACACAACACAACCCCATAAAAATAAGAGAAATAATATGTGTCATTCTCATATTTAAGTAGATATTATTTTTTAAAGACGAAATAAGAGAAATAAGAGAAGTGTTTTTCTTTTTACTTTTTTAGAAAATATTATCCACCTAAGATTAAAAAAACGCTAAGAGAATACCAAAAAAGCACATAGCACTCTTCTAAAAATAAACCAAATCAGAAATCTCACGTGCCACCAGAAGCTTTTGCCAGTCATGCCACACGTTTTAAGCACCGCCACACATCAGATGCCTTCATCCTTCTCTGTTGTAAATGACAAGTCCTTTAGGTGGTTCAACATATTTGACCCCTAAACGACATGTCGTTTATCTTCTGCCAAAAAAAAAAATTTGTTTAAAATAAAACTTGGCCTTGTTTATTGGCCCATCCATTGGCCCAGTTGTTTGGGCTATTGTTGATCATGTTTGTTGGCCCAGGCCCATTTATCGGGCTTATTGTTGGACTATTTTGGCCCATTGTTGTTGGACCATTTTTCTACTCATCTTCGGCAAGCGACAGCAACCATTGTTGAAAGCCGCCAGTGTCACCGACAACTTTTCAAGTGGCACCATTTCCAGCAGCCTCCAATTCATCTGCCGCTTCCAGCCACCCATTGGCCGCCATCTCCAGTGATTCTATGCTGCCATATACGGCAGAGAACTCTGCCAGTCCCATTGTCAAATCGAGCTCAAGGTTTGATTTTGCTGTGAATTGCACCTGATTCCAGCCCTAAACAAGCTCACATCTAGTATCTTCTTTCTATAACAGAGGATCTTTACCACTTTCATCATCGATGGATCTGAAGGCCGAACCCACGTTTCGAATTTGGTCCTTCCCGCATCAAATCCGTTTCAGCAAAAAAAGAAAAAAAGAAAAAAAAAAATTCAATCATTATCTTTCCAACTCAACTCAAGCTTCTAAAACTTCAAATTTGAGTTTGAGATGACGTTAGAATATATGAAAATGATATAAATCTTTTATGATAAATAGGGATTCGTGAATCCTAAATTAAGGAGTTTGATTATATTCGAAATTATTCAAATCATTTTTAAAGCTCTATAAATAGATTAGTTCACATAATCAAATAAATTTAATTAGAGAAAAATGTAGCCATTAAGGGTTCGATGGGATTTGGAGTTTCAAAACGTGCAATTTAAAAAAAAAAAAAAAAAAATTACAAAACGTGTAATTTGAAAGTGCAATTTTTAAAACACAATTAAATGTTTATCAAAATTGCAATTTGACATTTAAATCTTAATTTAGTCTTTAAAATAGTGTGTTTTTTAAAAATGCACCTCACTGCCTGCGATTTAAAAAACACATATTTTTCTACATTTTTAAACTCCAATTTTATAAAACGCACTCACAAATAATACACTTTTCACGATCTTGTTTAACATCACGTTTTAAACCCCTGTAATCTTTAAAAAGGAACGATTACAACCTTTGAACCCAAATATTCAAATGTCAATTGATTTTTCTAAAAACCATCTCTGTGTGCATCCACTTCTTGTGGGGGAAGAGACACCTTGAAATATTTCCAATGATGGCCAATGAACTGATAATCTTATGAGAAGGGTGAGTCCTGAGGGCCTGAGGCCATGGAAAATCACTCTTGGTGTAGGTTTAAAAATCACTCTTTTATAGCTTGCTGACATGTATCTACATGTAATTAAGTGAAATCACGTTAATTATTTTTTTTTTAAAAAAAATTAATACTCTACAATCTTATATGAATACGTGTCAACAAGTTGTAAACAAATTGTCGTCATAAATTTTGTTAATATTTTGTTCATTTAGTTTTTGAGTTTTTTCCACAAGTGTATGATATGAATATGATAGCCTTATCTTAGAAGAGGGCAGTGGGTTTCTGTTGGCCACTAATTAACATGGGAAATGATTGCTGATAAACATGCCAGGAAATTGTTGTTTTTCCATTAGGTTTGTTGAAATTATGGCAGAAGAAGATGGCAAAACAAAAAGCATGGATCTTTCCTGTTAATTCTTGACCTTATCCAATTAGAAGCTGACCATTCAACATAGGCCAACAGAAATTTATGTCCCTTTGTCTATCTCTTTGTGGAACATGAGTTCGGAGTTCAAGATTAATTTGGCATGGGATTTTGTTTTCCAGCATGAAAAAATCATAATTATGTCCAAGATGCTGTCTAGTTAGCTGATAAAATCTCTTGATCGAGAATTGAAGATAGGGATCGATTAATGAAATAGATAAGTTATATGGTCCGGATTTAACGTTGTTGTATTTAAGGGTATATATTATACCATGTAATTTAAATTTTTTAAATAGCGTGCCAACATATTTATTAATTATGTGACATCATTTATACAATTAAATATAATTAATATCAAATCCTAACCATTCAATAGCTCCTCTCCATTTCACTTGAAATTGAGAAGATTTTATTCCCTCCTAATTCCACTTAGCACGAGAGCATTTATGTGTAGATAAGAAGAAATCCTAACCCATGGAGTTGGCTTAGTGGTGCAAGCCTTCTTCGGTGGTGAAAGTCCATCAAGGTTGGGTTTGAATCGGTCAATGTGTGTTTTTTTTTTTTTTTTTTTAAAATGGATTGTCACGTAAGCATTATAGGATAATTATGCAATAAAAATATGGTATATAACATTACTCTAATTTTATATTTACGCAAAAAGCTCCAAACAAATGTCTTCATTTTGAAAAAAATGTAAATTGTCACGTGAGTTTTATATTATTGGTTCCAAAGTCTTTAAAATGGTTGTCAATTATGCATCCTATAGATTTAGGATTGTTGCCCTAAAGTTCAAAAAGGGGTCTTGATACATTTTCTTGAGTTGGTTGTGGACGAAGATGGAGACATTTTTTTTTTTTTTTTGGGTTTCTGTCAACCATCCAAGAAGCCATCAGCAAGTCAATTAGGAAGACATTAAAGAATTGATCTTCGTACTAAATTGATAATAATATGGTACCTAAAGTTGGACCCAGTTGATGTTGTAGGCTATGTCGGCCAGTTATGGGGCCGATAAACATGGCCGAAAAGAAGACCAAATGGGTTTGGAGAATTTTCAAGCTTTAGTTGCTTTCCGGAAATTATGGCAGGAACAGGTGTAACGGAAAAGATAATATTCCTTGAACTTTTATTGCCATTTTCTTGACCTGATCCAAGTTACGTAAGATAGAATATAGAAGATGACTCTTTACTCAGATTTATTCATCGTCATCGTCGAGAACTTGTCAGCGAGCTGATCTTCTATCTGATTGATGACTTTTGTGCCCAATTATGTGTGAAGTTTGAGTAAGCTTTGGAGAATTGTTTTCAGTTTCTACTAGATGTCGACATATGATAAAGTGGTGGTGCTTCAATTGATTCAAGAAAATTTTCAGTGGTTGGATAAACATTAAGGCGAGAATTCTAATCTTGCAATGGAAGTCTTCAAATCTGATTAGTATTAGTTGTCTTCGTTTCAAAAAAAAAGTATTAGTCGTCTTGGGTCTCATTGATGTTTTGATGCCTAGGTGCTAGCCGCTTTATATATATATATATTACTTATTAAGTAACATTAGTCAATATATATTAATTGTATATAATTTATTTAATATAAAA
The DNA here is from genome assembly GCF_965113065.1 of Corylus avellana. Lineage (NCBI taxonomy): Eukaryota > Viridiplantae > Streptophyta > Magnoliopsida > Fagales > Betulaceae > Corylus > Corylus avellana. The sequence continues at coordinate 6,519,008 of NC_142494.1, forward strand.
TAAAAATATATTGTTTGTATGTTATATAATGAAATATTAAGTTTTTAGGGAAAAGTCCACATAACCCCCTCAAACTACCACTCAATTGATAATGTCTTTCCCAAACTTTCAATTGTGACAATGTCCCCCTCAAACTACCAAAAATAGTCAATGTTCCCACACAATGACGAAATTACCCTTAGTAAAAAAAAAAAAAAAAAAAAAACAAAAAAAAAAAAAAAACTAAAATTTCTAGAAAAAACCTAAAACTAACCAAAAAAAAAAAAAAAAAAAAAATCCAAACGTTGGCCAAATATATATATATATATTTTAATTTTTATAAAAATTGAAAATTTTTGTTTTTGTTTTTTTATTTTTATTTTTATTTTTGTTTTATAATTTTATTTAAATAAAAATTTACGTTTAAAAAAAATAAAATTTTCGTTTAATAAAATGAAATTTTTTGTTTTTTTAAACTAAATAAAAAAAATAGTTTTTTTTTTTTAAAATAAAAATTTCCTTTAAAAAAAAAAATAAAAATTTTTGTTTTAAAAAAATTGTTTTTTTAAAATATTATTTTTAAATTAAAATTTTTCGTTGTTTAAAAAACTCAATTTTTTTTTTGAATTTATAAGGGTATTTTTGTCTTATTAAGAAATCTATAGGGGCATTTTTGTCTTATTGTTAGTCTTGGGGGGGGACATTGACAATGTTTTGGTAGTTTGGAGGGGACATTGTCACAATTGAAAGTTTGGAGGGATATTGTCAATTAGGTGGTAGTTTGAGGGGGTTATGTGGACTTTACCCAAGTTTTTAAAAAGATGAGTTGGGCATGAAGCCAAGAACACTGACACATGGGGAGTGAGGTTTTCAATTTGCCTCTTGGCCTTGTCTGAGACTCTCACACGGATAACTACAAGTGTTGTCAATTGTCTCTTGTTTGTCCCACATAAAAAAATAAAAAAACCCCACCACTTCCACCTTCACTTATCTATATAAAGCACATGTCCTTCCCTAATCCTCTAAATATTGCCTTAGTCAAGCACTCAAGCTAAGCAAGCCAAGAGCCAAGCTTCGAGTATTCGGCTTGCCTGGCAGGCGAGGACATGTCCTTCCCTAATCCTCTAAATATTGCCTTAGTCAAGCACTTAAGCTAGGCAAGCCAAGAGCCAAGCTTTGAGTACTTGGCTTGCCTAGCAGGCGAGCTCGGCTAGCTAGGGAGAATGGCGAGCCGAGTCAAGCACAAATTTTTTAATTTTTTTTTTCCTTTAAAAAAGGGCTAACCGCTAACCGCCAGTTAACCATATAGGCGGTTAGTGGAGGTAGTTAAAATTAGCGGTTTTAGCCAATAACCGCTAACCGTAACTGCCTTTTTACCCCTATCTGATGGGATTAAGTTAGACTATAGCTCAATCGGACTTGAGAGAGTGATTACAGTTTTCACCGTCTAGACCCTTTACGTGCGATTTCTAGTGGGTATGTACTACTATAGTCACGTTCAAGTAAAATAATCACTCTCATCGCCCCTCTTGCCGGGATGGAGGGAGGGGGGGACTAGCATAGGCCATGGCCCCCCTCAATTCCAAAAAAAAAAAAATTTAAAGATAAAAAATATTAAAAAAAAAAAAAAAGAATTATAAGGTACTAGCCCGTAACAACAAAATTTTTTGGCCCCTAACCCATGCCCATAACAATTTATGGCTCTGTCCCTGCCCTCCTGCCTTTTAAATTAGAAAAAAAAAAAAAAAAAAAAATTGACACAACGGGGGTATGGATTTTTTTATTTTATTTCTTTATTGCCAAAGCAGACCTAAAGAGTTGATTAGAATAAAAGGTAACATGAAAATAATGAAATATGATGAGATATGTAATGGAAATTGATTATTGGAATTCTAGTCTAACCTTACTTTTTCTCGGAGGAGCATATTATTTTTCTATTTTGAAGGTTCAAAGGATGATTTTTGGTGAGTTTCAACCGACATCTATGGAGTTAATAAACATATTTTTGTTCTTAATCCAAAAATAATGTAAAAAGTTTTTGCCAATTAAAGTTGGGAAAGCAAAAAATCTAATCAAATGTAGCTGAAGTTAATAATGGGCAAACATGTAATGGAAACTCTCCTCTCTATTAAAATGTGTATAATAGGGTGACATGTACCAAAAATCAACTGTTGGTTAAAATATATATATGTTAAACTTTAAAAAAGGTTTGTTACTTTAAAAAAGGTTTGTTTGACGTGGTTGAAACTTTAAGACTTGATCAGAATTATTAACATATTGTTCTCCCTCTCCGGCCCTCCTCCTCTCTCCTTCTTCTACCTCTCCCATCGCCCTCTTTCGCTTAGCGAGTTAGCCTATTTACTTGATGCCCCTAGCTCTTTGGGTAATTTTTTTCATTTCCCTTCCTCTTCGCCGCTTCCCCCTCCTTTGGTCCCTAGTTGTTTTTGTTTCTTTTTGTATTTGCTTTTTGTATTTTTTTTTTTTTTTCTGCTTGTTTAGGTACACTTTGTGGGTGATGCTCTTGGGGTTTCACTCAAACTTTTCCCTCCATTTGAGTGCAGTGCACCTCCGATCTCCTCCGCGTGCTCTGCTGCCCACCGTCCTCTGTTGAGCCCTTTCTCGCGCCCCCACTGCGATGAGCTTCTAACGCCCCTTCCATTTTCGGTTTTTGGCAAGCGTGCGATTGGCTCTTCTTTTCGGCTGTTGTCATCCTTTTGGTGTACTTTTTAAGTTGTTTATTTCCCTATAATTTTGTCTGACTTTCCTTTTTTTGTTCTTTCTGTCTTGTTTTGTTTCCTTGTAATCGTTTTTGTTTTTGCTTGTAATAATGCTCTGTCTTCTCTCTTGATCTGCCCGCTTGATGACCTTCGGGTTTGTTGCTTATACATTGGTTTGAGTCTGTTTGGCGCAGATCTGCTGTTTAATTTGAAATTAGTTATACGTTAGCGAATTTTGTTTGAGTCTAGTATGTAATACGTCATCAATAAATGAGACTAAACTAATTCATTTTTTTAAAAAAAAAGAATTATTAGCATATTATCCTTATAATTATTATTTACATTTAATATTGAATTTGAATTTGAGTCCCATCTAAATTAATTACAATCATCCAAGTCATATCCTTTTTTTTTTTTTTTTTTTTTTTTTTGAGAATTGATAACTTTTATTGAAATTAAATTGAGCCTTGCTCAGAGTATACAAGCTCTCGAACACATAAATGAAAATTGTCAACCCAGAACATATTCTGATCTAGTGTTAAAGTCAATTTGGCAAGACTGTGAGCAACCTTATTACCGTCGCGAAGTGTATGGCTCACCTTCCATTCCAAGCAATGGCCCAGGAGGTTTTTAGCATCTTGTATGACTTGTCCATAGCTGTCAAACCATTCTCCATCCAATTTGAGGACATTTATGACTTCCAACGCATCCCCCTCTAAAATTACCTTCCTCAAGCCCATCCTGCATGTAACTTCAACTGCATGCCACGCTGCTAAAGCTTCGGCAGTCTCAGAATTGGTGATCATGATCTTTGAAGCACACATCGACGCAAGCAGACTACCATCAGAGTTACATACAGCCACCCCGATTCCAACACGCTTACGTCTTTCATCGATGGATGCATCCCAATTAATTTTAGCAAAATCTTTTGGCGGCTTCTGCCAAATATGGGCTGCATGGCTTTGCAGTGATGCGTGGGGCTTACATCTTCCGGCCTCTGTCTGCTCAAAAACAGAGATTTGCTCCTATGCTCTGCGAATAACTTCATTTGGTGCAAGCAATGGGCTCCCAAATACAAAAGCGTTCCGCCGGAACCATATTTGATGTGCCACAGTGACAAAAAACTGCAATTCCTTCGTATTCAAAGAAACCGACAATTGCTTGAATACACCGGCAAATGTTGCTTCACAGATAGAACTCTTCTGTATTTTCCTGGAGCTTTCCAACCAGACATCCCGAGCAGAACCACAGCTCCAAAGAATGTGTCCCGAAGTTTCAAATTCTAATTCGCAAATAAGGCACAGTGGATCTCGAGTAATACTCCTTCTATGTAAGTTCTCGTAGAAGGAGATGGAATCCAGCGGTCCCCCATATTCTAATCAAATCTCCATTCCCCACTCTCCATAGTAACCCTTGTTTAAGAATTTTCAAAGAATTCCAAATGCTCCTCCAAGCATAGGATGGCCGATTCCCCAAAGATGAATTCAAGAGAGAGCCCCCCGGAAAATATTTTTCCTTAAAAATAGTGGCCACCAAGGAATTCGGATTTTTCAAAATTCTCCATCCTTGCTTTGCAAGCAAAGCTTGATTAAAGACCTCCAAATCACAAAATCCCATGCCACCCCTATTCTTGGGCAAACTTAGTTTCTCCCAACTCAGCCAAGCTACCCGTGAGAGATTTTCCTTGTGCTCCCACCAAAACTTTGCCATCAAGGAATTTATCTCTTTGCAAAGAATCTTTGGGAGTTTGAAAACGCTCATAGTGTACGTGGGAATTTGAAAACGCTCAACGCTCATCCAAGTCATATCAACGACATCTTTATTGACAAAATGTTACAGTCATGACCTAGCTAGGGAAAGTGCTGTTAAATTACTCTTATACTGTTTGTAATTATTTAGGAAAAACCTTAATTATATTTGCACTATAATTTCAAAAGTGCAAATCAAATTGTAATTGGAGTTTTTTAAAATTATTTATAAAGTATAGTATTAATTAATAAGGAATCGATGTGATACTTAAGCTCGGTTTGTTTTGTCGTTAAATGTTTTTTGTTAGAAAATATTTTAAGCAAGAAAAATGATTTCGGTTGACAACATTTTTCGGTATTTGTCGCTTATAAAAAATCAGTGATGGCAGGCAACGACTGACGACTTCCGGCAACTTTCAGGGAACTCCAGGAAGCTCAATTGGCGGCCAGGGACAGAGCCAGACATTCTAATGGGAAGGGGCCAAAGCATGTATCAAAAGTATATTAAAATAGAGGTCAAAGTATGAATGAAAACTATATTCAGTTTAAAGACTAAATTAGTATATAAAAAATAAAATTAGTATCTACTCAATACTAAAAAATATATATATATATATACAAAATAATTGTTCTTAATATATTTCAATTTTTCACTTAAACACGTTAAAAAAAAAAATGGAACCCTTCTTTTAAAATATAATAGTTTTTATTTGTCAATGTCAAATTCTTCAATTAATGGTTGTTTCTCGTTAACTAAAAACTATTACTGACTATAATTAAAAAATAACAATTAAAAACTATTGTAATTTTCAATCAATGATTATCTAAAACTCAAATGTTGTTGATTTTTTTTCATTAACTCGTCCACATTCTTGTTAAGCAACTAGTTAATAGCATTGTTTGACTTAATCCTGTAAAATTCTCCCTGTCAGACCAACAAGGAGATAAAAAAATAACAATAATAATAATAAAAAAAAAAATTACCACGTTTGGTGGCCAATGGAAAACAAAAACTAGTTAGTTGGTTTCAGCCATGACAACTCTTGACTTTCCCATTTTCCAAATACAACTTTTGAGCTTAAAAGTTAAAAAGAAAAGAGAATTTATCATTTCAAAATTATCTTTCTTCTCAAAGACACTGACACTGACACTGTTTCTAGTCTTCTATATTCTCAACGCTACACAAAAATTCAAGCGAGTTGGCAGGGGGGGGGGGGGGGCGATGGCCTATACCAGCCACCCCAGCTCTGTTCCCGTTGGCGATAGTTAACAACTTCTGACGGCAGTAAAAAATGCCCGACGACTTTTGGTATAGGCTGGCAAAATTTGGAGGTGATTAGCGGCAGATTCTAATGATCTCTAGCAGGTTGCGATCTCGAGCAACCTCCGACCGACGAAGAATGATCTATAAGAGAGTACATGCAAGAATGAGAAGATCAAATTTAAAAAATGATTTACGGCTAAAAAAAAAAAAAAATTTATAGAAATTAAAAAAGTTTTACTGGTCAATTGAAAATGTTTTGAGTTTGACCATATTTAGTGGTACCAAACACCAAAAAAAAAATAGGGAAAACGATTTTTAAAAAACATTTTATGTTAAAACATATGGAGCCTTAGAATTGTAAACATTTTTATAATCTACACATCCAATATGAAACTTTCAAGATCATACTCGGACTCTCCACCTCACTATTCCTTCATCTTAACCAAAATGAAGCTCACAAATATGATAAAGAAAGTAATGCTATTCTTTACGTTTATTTATTATAGCCATTTAATACCGGCTCATGTAGTGTGTTGTAGGTGGCTTTTCTTTCTTTTTTTTTTTTTTTTTTTTTTAAGTGACTAATTATATGAGAAATTACTTAAAATATGTCACATATGTTAAGTAAATGTGATAAATAGGTATAAATAGTACATTAATCTGACAAAGGCAGTGGCATTGGAGTGGTTGTTTTATTGACTTAAAAATTCAAAAGTGGCTGTGGTGATTGATAAATAAAAGGAAGTTATCCTAATTTGAGTTCATTTTTCCTTCTTTACAATCCGTCATTAAAAAAGTTTCACGCTGTATAATCCCTTCAAATGCGGGGACAATATGATACCTTTAAGAATCTGTTTTCGAAGTTGCAAAATGGAGCTAAAGCCCGGAGATGGAGGAAGTTAATTGACAAAAGGTTGCATGCTTGGAAGTTAATTGACAGAGGCGGAGTAATTTTACAAGTCTCTCTTGTTTTACTTTTGTGTTCTTTCAAGAATGATGTAACTCTTAAAATTATCATTTAACCAAATTTCAATAATGATCAATCACAAGTCTAATGGTGATTTTAAGAGGCATATCATTTTTGGAAGGATACAAGAGGAATTTGTAGTATTACTCAGCGTTACAAAGATTTTGGCTTTAAAAAAAAAAATCAAAGTTAGTCCATAGAATTTTATGCGATTTCTATAAGTTTTCAATTTCAACATTTAGATTCTTAAGTTTTCGTATGGTTTCAAATAGGTTCTTTTGTTATGTAGACAATTAAGTAATTTTATGTGACTCTCATTTTACACATCATTTGTCAATGGTATGTGTCACGTGCACAATTATTTTAATTTATAAATACATTCTAAATAAAAAAAGTTAAAAGCAATATTTTTCTTCTAAAAAACAGAGAGGTGATTACCAAGCAACTTTGTCGCACGACATTAATTGATTCATATGATTTGACATATCGTCAATTAATTTGACGGAGAGATATACTTGAAATAAGGGAAATTTAAAGATCTAATTGTTGAAATTGAAAATTCAAAAAATAATTGAAATTGCATAAAAAATTTAAGGAAGAAATTATTTTTTGGAAAAGAAAGAAGATGGAGAAACTTTACAAAGGACTCCCAAGCTACTGCGCATTTTGAGAAGACCCCATAAATTTCAAAAACTCTCAATTTCACCTCTCGAACTTTCAATTTGATGCAGTTTTCCCATTCCATCAATTTTTGCCGTTAAAACCCTTAAAAAGACAAAATTACCCTTAGATTTTTTTTTTTTTTTTAAAAAAAAAAACATTGAAAATAAAAGTTTGAAAAAAAGGTCACAAAGGTGGCCCCAACTGTGGGAAAATAATTTTTTTTTTTAAATTTTTAATTTGAAATTAAAAATAAATTTAAAATTTTATAAAAAGTTAAGGGTATAATAATCATTATATCACTTTTAACTTTTAAAAACTAATGGAAGAGTTTAAATTAACTTCAATCGAAAGTTTTTGAATTTTAAAAGATGTTTTCAAAATACACAGTAAAAAAGTTTAAAGTAAAATTTCTCAAAAGAAGAAAGAAAGAGTGACACTATTGAAAGAGTGCTTGCATTTTCTCACCAAGAACTCTGTGTCCAATCAGTCCAATTATCGTTACATGTATTATATCTATCTATACGCTAAAAGAGAGAGAGAGAGAAAAAACTATCAAACAACTTTTAATGTTAATATTTACTCTGGGTTTTAACTTTTTTTTTTTTTTTGGGTTCAATTTCATGCAAAGGTCGCTTTAAGAAAAGAGAAAGGAACTGTTTTTGGTCAAATAAAAGAGGAAATTCATTGTTGACAAGCTTGACAAATCAATGGTGGATTTTCTATTCACTGTACGGAGATGTACAAGAAATGGGAATGGTATATATATCTATATATCTTCTTCTTTTTTATTTTATTTTATTTTATTTTATTTTTTTTTATTATATAAAAAATAAAAAATAAAAAATAGTAGGCTAGGAAGACCAATTGTGGTTATCTTACTTGGATATGACTATAGTAGCACTTACTCGTTAGGAGTCGTACAAGAGAGGCCTAGATGGTGGGAACCACAAGCATTTCCTTAAGTCCAACTGAGCCATAGTCTAGCACAATCCCATCAAAGCATTAATGAGAATCTAATGCGGTTAATACTAATCAAGCATATGTAGGGATTCTCCATTGCGGAGATTCGAACCCATGCTCTAGTATTAATCATTGGTTGCTTATTGCTTGATAAAATACAACTGGTGCAACTTTTGCATATATGACATGAAAGAGACTCACATGTGAGAGATTTGTTATGAGTGCATGTGTGAGAAATGGGCAAGCGAGAGACTAGTGTTCTACATTGAGAAAATAAAAGAAAGGGGTACTTGCATTATATTAAAATAAACAAATGTTAATATTTACTTATTTTGTATACACATAATGTTTTATATACATTGTTCATAATATTTGTGATTTTGAAATATTTGTTTATGAACAAATATCAATTTCAAGGCAAAGTGCTTAATAAATAAATAAAAGGATGCACATATTGTTGCTTGTGAATTCATGTCGAATCCTCTTGAGATTTAAATGTGAATTTATGTATATTCCTATTGAAATTAAGGAACTTTGTGAATATGAATAATTGTATTGTGTATAAATTGATAATTTTGACTAGTTATATCCCCATCTACTGTGAAACTAATAATGATAAATTATTGAATTTTATCGCAAATTCAATAAAGGGTTTTGCGAACTTTGATAACATCAACATGTTTAATACATGATGTATCGTTGCCCTTATTGTAATTAAGTGGTGTCGTGCATATGGTGTAAGTTTGTGATTGCCATAGTTTTTTGTTATTTTGGTTAAATATTATTTTGTGTTTAATTATTAGTTAAATCTCCAGCTTGTTTGAAAGATAGCTTGGTGTAAATCTAGAGAATATTTGCAAATATAAAATTCTTATTTAAATGAACTTGATCCATTTTATCCAAAATATTTAATAATGGTTATTAAGTAAAGATTCAATTATGTTGTGTTTTTATTATTGTAAATGTGTACTTAGTATTCATTTTAAAGAGTTATTTTCAGGGATATGGCTTACCTGCGATAGAGCAAACTATCACATATCATATCTCCTTGCAATCAAAGCACATTGACATAAAATTTTTGTTTGTTAGAGAGAAAGTTAGCTGAATCTCACATTTGTGTTGTGCATACTCTTACAAAATATATGTTGGTATACCCATTAACTAAGGGTTTGGCTCTTTAGAGTGTTTGAGGAGCATACAACTTATATGAGGTTGTTAGAGTCTTTTGTTCTATTGAGTTAGTGAAAGTTATGTGCCTTTGTGTATATCATGAGTATTTTTGTGTTGTCATATATTGTTTTTGTGCGCATTTGTATTGTGACACGAGACACTGTCTATTAGTCTCTGTAAGACATTGTGTATTGATCTTAATGGGCGTCATGTAAATATATAGTGATTACTCTCTGTGTCATTTGTGTGTTACGCTTGCATTATATTTGTTTAGATCACGTGATTGTAAGTAGTTGTTATATGTTATGCATTTTATCGGTGTATTCGTAACTTGTTACTTATAAATACATTTTGATTAGGTTGTGTTTTTGGATGTCTATTTGCATTTACTTTGTGGTTAAATGACTTATTTTGTCTAAATGGAAGATTGTTGTATTTATTACTTTTGAGTAGATTAGCACAATCATTTTGTTTTGTTATATACCTATAGTAGGATGTGCAAATTTTTGTGAACACATAAGAGAGCTTATACTCTCATCCTAAATATAAGTGAAATTGACCCATTAGACTTCATTCAACCAATATGCAAAATTAATGTTAAGATAATATGAACTACTACTTGACATTCATTTCATAAAATATGAACTATCACATAAATTAATTAAAATATATATATATAGTATTCCAAACATTTTCAATTATGATCAGCAAAGTTTTGGCCTTGTCGGACACACCAACACACCAACACATGTTTGGATTGGCCGGCGAAGTTGAGAACCTGGAATTGTGACTGGAGTCGAAATTTTGTGTGGCACCCAATCGAAGCACGGTTTGGTACTGTTTAGGTTGAAGGTCGGATTATCCAAAAAAAAGCAAATTAATTAAATAAATCTTATGGCCCACAATAAAAATAAAACATATATAAAACAAATCTTATGGACCCATTCAAGTACGGAAAAGTATATATATATATATATATATATATATATATATATATATATGAGTAAGGTTAGGTACCATCTTTTTATCACCATAAAATTCTCCTAAATCTGATGCGACTTTTAAAATCGCAATTATATTTTAGATGAATCATACTTGAATTTTGATCCAATGATGATTTTTTGAAAGTCATATCAGCTTGAAGAGGATTTTAGGAGGATAAAAAGATGGTACCTAGCATTACTATATATATATATAAAACAGGATTGGGATCCCAATACCCATGAAATTGCCCATCAAATTTTTTTGAAATCATGGCCATCCATTTTCATCTCTAACAGCTAAAAATCTGCCACGTGTTCCACCTAATATAAAATAATAAAATATTATTTAAATTTTAAAAATAAATATAAAATAAAATAATAAAAAATAATAAAAAAATTTATTTAAAAACATGGAGTGGTTCGGCCACCTCATTTTCCCCCTAGGGGATGGCCGGCCACCCCAGCTCAGCCAAGGGGGTGGCGTTGGCCACCCCCAAAGGCTGGTTGGTGGTGGCTTCGGGCCCCAGGGGGTGGTTCGGCCACCCCCCTAGGGCCAAACCCATAAACTTGATTTATGGTTTTGGCCTAGGGGGTGGATCGTCCACCCCCTAGGGCCTTAGGGGATATTTATTTTTAAAATTTAAATAATATTTTATTATTTCATATTAAGTGGGACACATGGCGGATTGGTGGTTATTAGATGAAAATGAATGTCAATGATTTTAAAAAAATTTGATGGGCAATTTCAAGGGTATGATCGGGGATCCCAATCCTATATAATATAGGGGATATATATGAATGGTTGAAAATATTTTAAGGGTCAATTTGTACTTTTTGTAGTAAACAAATTTGAGTGCAAATAAAATTGGTGCCCATACAGATCAATAGATGGGGATTAGGTCTCCAACTAGAAACGGTTGCAGATTACTTCATTTATATATTTGAATTTGTTCTCGTCAACCTCCCCAACCACTGCTATACGAAATAAGCATCTTCAATTTTAATGCATGAACTTGCATTCCACTTGTATTTCTTTAATTCAAATGGTGATTGACTTTCAACAATAGGCCCAGACCATTTATGGGCAGGTGATGCCACATGGTAATCGGACAGCGGTGGCATTGTGATAGCCGGAGGCGGAGATAGTGCCATAGGAACAAGGAGCTTAAATTTGACATCCAACGAAATGAAAGAGCGTGTAATGCAATTTTAGACACTTTATTTTTATATTTTTGTTTTCTTTTTGTACTAGTGCATGCGCATATGTGACGCCCTCAAAGTATTTAACTAGTAAATGTTCTTGAAATGTCACTTGTAATGCCCTCAACTCGTTGAATAGGTAAATGATTCGAAGTGCATGTTACCACAGCTACTCAATCATTAGAATGCAGCGAAAATGAATATCTTTTATAACCACAAGACTGAATAATTGTATATGGGTTGGCGGAATCTAAATATTAAATTACCAGTTATTTCAAAAGCCTAAGCTGATAGGAAAATATAAATTTAATCACTTAATTATTATTTTAACACTGAAGTCATAGATAGTACTTGATTGTATTTATAATTTTATAACCTCATAGTTTTTTGCTATGATTATGTACGAGTTTTATACTCTTGATGTTTTATTAATGAAATCTGACAAGATATCTGTTAAAAAAAAAAAAAAAAAAACGAATGAAAAAGAACTAGAGCGCTATAAAACCATAAAATAACATAAATTGTCATAACATGGCTGAGAATAATGTTGACATCGACACCACGGTCTTAGATCAAAGTCATCGATTACAAATCAAATCATAACGTCAATGATAAGTGATAATTTAATATAATATACGTCGTAAGTTCAAGCCTATGTCATTCGTCATTTGCCTCTTATATGTAAGAAAAAGTGTTAAGAGTTTTAATTAAATGTTAAATCACCATTATGAGAGTTTAGTGGTCTACTTTATCGAGTGTAGATTTGTATAATTGTATTGGTACTTTTTATTGAGTGTAGGCTTAGAGAGTTCTAGTTTTAGGTAGTCGACAAGATTGAACCATCTTTGCCATCATGACAATAACTTTCACTACACTAAATACATCCAAAGGCATAAAGATAGCACTATTTTTCTTAGGGATATTCTCTTTTGCATTCTACAAGCCACCTCCTCACCATCTCTTCTAGATAGCACCATTTTTCTTAGGGATATTCTCTTTTGCATTCTACAAGCTATCTCCTCACCATCTCTTCTCTCTTACCCCCACCCCCCACCCCCCACCCCCCTCTTTTTTTTTTTGTGTGAAAAAATAAAAACGTTAAAGTGAAGAGATGGTGGGAAGATGGTTTGTTCCTCTTTTTCTTATTCATCCACCCAATTTACTCTTACTATTCCATGGCCATGTTTTAATTATCCTCGTGGCTACATATATGCATGGTATCTCGTGTTACATTACTTAATTTTTTTTTTTAATTTTTAAATGACATGATAATATATATACTATTAAATCAATAAAATATAATATAATTATAAAATAAATCCTCTTAATTTTACATCAAACATAAATGAAAAGGCACGGGTTTTGTTCTTAGGAATGCTCAAAATAGAATACATGCAGCATTTACTTCCAAATTTTCAAAATATTTTAATAAGAGTTTTCGAAGTCATGGATTTTATTAACAATGGAAAATGTTTGCGCATAAAATAACAATTGAAAAAGATATATATATTGGGTGCATGAGGTTTGGCGCAGAGTAAAATATTGGTTAACTTGAAAATGTTTTCAATTGAGCAAAGAAAATAATCTTCACAAAGCGAAAATGGTTTACGCTTCTAATTTGCAGGAATCATTTTATGTTGCTTTTTCACACCCTTGGGCAAGCAATTGTGAGAGAACTCTTTATGAGGCCTACCTGTTTGAGCATACTTTGGGCTGTCCAAACACCTGCCCAGACAGGTGAGCTCAGCAAGTTTCCACAATTGCTTGTCCAAATGCAAGGAATATGAGCAGACAATTGCATTAGGTTTCAATCTCACCTTGAGGGTCTACTATCACTACAAAAAAAATGATATTTTCTGACGTGGCTACAGTACTAGAATTGTTGCCACGTCAGAAAATTTCTGACGTTTGAATTTTAAAACGTCAGAAAATAATTTTCTAACGTGTGAATAGTGACACGTCAGAAAATTTCTGACGTGTTACAACAGACACGTCAGAAAATTCTGACGTGGCACACTGCCACGTCAGAATTTTCTGACGTGAAAATGTCCCACGTCAGAATTTTTCTGACGTTGCACATTGCCACGTCAGAATTTTCTGACGTGGTGAAATGCCACGTCAGAAAAATTCTGACGTGGAAATGTCCCACGTCAGAATTTTCCTGACGTGGAAATGTACCACGTCAGAAATTTTCTGACGTGGCATTTTGCCACGTCAGGAAACTGTATATATTTATATATATATATATATATGCAGATAATTATATATAGATATATAATTATGTATAATTTTTTTTTTTGGGAGACTTTTTCTGACGTGCCATGTGTGGCACGTCAGAAATTTCTGACGTGCCACACATGGCACGTCAGGAAACTTCCTGCTTGGGCGGGAGTTTAAAAATTTTCCCACTTTTTTTTTCTTTTTATTCTTGCCTCTTCATTTATTCCCCACACTCTCTCTCTCTCCTCTCTCAATCTCCCTCTTCTGATCTGCACAGGACGGAGCTCCTCTCTAGGGGAAGAAGAAAAGAAAATGTGAAGAGAAAAAGAAGACAAGCAGCAGATTGAAGAATAGCAAAAGAAGAAGAAGAAAAATGAAAGAAGAGAAGCAGATCTGCTTTTCTTCTAGAAGAAAAAAAAAATAAAAGGAGAAGAGAAGAAGAACAAGAACAAGAAGAAGAGAAGATAAGAAAATTTTTTGAGTTTTTGAAGATTTTTGTTGGGTTTTGAGGTTTGGGTTTTTGATTTTTGGAAGACTTTTTCGGTTTGGGTTTTTGTAAATGGAGAAAAGAAGAGAGCTAGAGACAGTGAGAAAATGGAGAAAAGGGAGAACATGGAGAAAAGAAGTAGATCAAAAACGAATTGAAGAGAAAAAAAGAGGAGAAAAGAAGAAGCTGGCATGGGGAGAAAAGATCTGCAGAGAAATTCGCAGAGAAATTTGCAGAGAAATTCGAATTTCTCTGCGTGAGGGAGCTGTACAGCAGGAAGGTGTGCATCACCTGCACGGCAGGAATTCTCAAAAAAAAAATAATAATTTAAATTAATAAATTTTTAATTCAAAAACAAAATTTCAGAAAAATTTTTTTTTAAAAAAAAAATTAATTTTTTAATTTTCTGACGTGTCAGAATTACCACGTCAGAAAATTTTCTGACGTGGTAATTCTCACACGTCAGAATTTTCTGACGTGTTGCCTACTCACACGTCAGGAAATTTTTTTTCCTGACACCTACGTTTCTGACACTCGACACGCGTCAGAAACGACCCGTCAGAAAAATTTTCTGACGTGTCGGACACTAGAACACGTCAGAAAACTCCTGTCAGTAAAAAATGGTTTTTTTGTAGTGTATCCTCACACACTTTCTATTTGTCTTTCTCTCTTCCTTGCAATTTCTTAGAATATATGAAAATATAATAAATATTTGGAAAATTTTCTTACTACCTAAACATTGAAAATATTTTTTGAACTATTTTCAAGATTGCAAATAAACAACAAAAAATAATCATTTTTTCAAAAAATATTTTTAACTGAAATTATTTTTAGATTAGAATATATTTTAGGGCAAACCAAACAAGTCCTTAAACGTAAGTCGTAAATTTCTCATTTTTCCTAAATAAGTTAATCTTAGTCCTTCACGTTAACAAAAAAAAATTCTTCATTTTTTTATTAAATAAATTCAAATTTTATTTCTAGCATCAATCAATTTCTTTCTTTTTTTTTTTTTTTTTTTTTTAAAAAAATTTTTATGATCAAATCCACCTTGAAAGTTTGATATATATGCATGTGCATAGGACAGGAAGGGAGCCCTTGGTATATTGTGAACACGAACATGATTTCAAAGAATTCGGCAGCACATTATTATTATATTATAGTGCTGGCAGATTGTACATTCATTAGATGGGCCCCCTAAAATGGGAGGGACTTGAGCTCCGTTGGGACAATTCTAAGAATTATTATAATTAGTGTGCAACTTTCTATAAGAAAAAAAATTATTTGGCAAATAATTTCGAATTGAATTAAAGTCAAGAAATGTATGGCCTCCTTTATTGTGTTCTTAAAAATAATTTTTAGAAACTATTTTCAGATTAAAAAAAAAAAAAAAACTCACATACAAAATATTTTCAACAATTTTCTTTTTTAGTTAAACTTATTTGTCAACCTACGTTTTTTTTGTTTTTTTTTTAAAAAACAATAATTCTCTAAAGATAGGTATTTAAAACATGTTTTATTTTTCTAAAACATTTTTTTTTTATTTTTTATTTTTCTAAGCATTTTTTTAAAAACATGTTTAGAGCATTCCTAATAGCCTCACCAAATTTTACTCACTAAAATAACCAAAAAATGAATTTGGACCATTTGGTGAGGTAGTGCATTCAGTACCTTGTTTCTTTTTGTGAATAAAAAATTATATCTTTAAAATTGGAACTAATTAGAATTTATACAGATTCTCTCTCTCTCTCTCTCTCTCTCTCTCTATATATATATATATATATATATATATATATATACTAACGTGGAAGTTTCAACCAACCTTTTGATATGTCCTTAATTTAAAGAAAAAAAAAATTAATTGAAACTGTTATATCAACATTATGAAATAATTGTGGAAAAAAAAACATTGGTTTATAACATTACTCCATATATATGTGCTCGTACATACAATTATATTCACTTTAAATTTTCATTAGAATTACACTTATATATATATATTCTTGCACTTACTTTTAAAAAAAATGTTTCCCTGGATTTGGTTGGGCATTTTAATAATGTATCAAAAAATTTCTTAAATTTGATTAATTTTCAAAGATAATGTTTTTATGAGTATCTGAGACCAGGATTAGCATTGAAAATGACTTAACAAGGGTTATCTACTTATCTTCTTCTTCTTCTTTTCTTCTCTTTTCTTGTCTTTTTTTTTTTTTTTAATGTTTTTTTTTTGTTTTTTTCTTTTTCTGTAATATGAAATTCTACTATAATTTTGTCTTGAATGTGTATTGGACAAGAAAAAGCATCCCATGAAATATATTGTGAGCATAAATTTCAAAGAATTCGGCAGCACTTTTGTAGTGTTAATTAGCAGACAATACATTGATGGGGTGGGGCAAAGTTGAGTAGCTTTACTTTCTTTTTGTCAAGTCATTGTATCTGCATGGGGTCGAAGAGTTGGTCAAATAAATATGGACCAAAATATACAGATGGGTCGGCCAGGTGGGGGAGAGAGTATGGAGGATTCTTGTATATATATTACTGTAGGGGCCTCTTATCTTTAAAGGGTACTGTCTACTGAGAGGATATGAAAGAAACCTGATCTTGGATTACATGAAGCTAGACATTTATTATATGGCCAATCATGATTGGAAGAGGTAAAGTGCCTTCCACTATTAGATTTAGAGACTTGTCAGGACTCTCCCTTAATTCTATGAAGAGCAATATCTTTTCATTTGTGGTGTGAAAGGTAGTGTAAAGAAATAATTATTTGACATTTTGGGCTATTCGATATATATTTGGGTACGTATGGTCCTTATCTCCACACTCATCATTAACTCTAAGTAGTTGGGGAATTGCTGAAACCCTAAGTCATTAACTCTTTAGTTGAAAGAATTGTCAGGTCAAATAGTAATGCTACTTTTCACACTCATCTATTATACTTTAGTTGAAAGAATTGTCAGGTCAAATAGTAATGCTACTTTTCACACTCGTCTATTATACTTATTTCATATCAGTTGAAGTAGCGTAGTGAATTTTAAGTAACTTTTCATATCAATTGACGTAGGTGTGAAATGAGCATTTTATGCCGGAATGATGTAATTGGTAAAACCCATTATTTTTGTTACTAAGATATGTGGGTCTTCCCCATTTATTCTTTCTAAAGGAATATTAAAAGTAGATGTGCTGAACAAATTTTTAAAGCTTTCTTGTGGGGGAGAATGATTTGGGATTATGATCCACAACAATTAAGTGGAGCAATTAGGGCAACTTTTGTGAAATAATTTATGTGGGACTTATTTGTTCGGTTAGGTGGCCAAGCAGTTCAAAATTTATTTGTGTAGATGTCTTCCACATGGCCTCTCTCACAAAAAAGTGCTCAAATTGGGAGTAATTTGGGAACTTAATTGATGAAGATTCTTGTCCAATAACTTGATATATGAGAGTACAAAATTAGTCTTGGAAAGTATTTGTTTTTCATAAAAGGAAGGTGGTTTAGGGAACGATAGTGTGCAATATTGGAACCATTAAGCTATGAAAAAACACATATAGCATATACATATAAAAGCGCTTTTAATGGTCTAAAAAGCTAAAAAAATGACTTTTGACAAACGCTTAAAATAAAGCTTTTGCCAAAAAGCGTTTATTTTATTTTATTTTTTTATTTTTATTTTTAACTTAAAAGCTCTATTTTTTAATCACAATTCGAAACATGCTCTTAGAGCTTGTTTTTTATTGCGTTTAAGAAATAGAGTTTTTAAGTCAAAAAGAGCTTTTGGACAAAAGCTTCATTTTTAAGCTTTTGCCAAAAAATACTTTTTGGTCATTTTTAGGCTTTTTGGACTCTTAAAAGCGCTTTTAATTTTTTTTTTTTTACCAAACGAGTATTTTTTTCTTCAAACAAATTTTTTAAGTGTTAAAAGCACTTTTAGGCTCCTCAAACGCAATCCCAAACATACCCTTAGTTTAGTTGAAGCTGGAGTTGTGTACCAACCTAAATGGGTCATAGCTAAGTTTTAGGTGGAGCTTCGATTAGGGATTCATGCTTGGGAGAAAGTTGAGGCCATTAAAAATGGTTCGAATTGGAGACAACCAATCATTCATACTTAGGAGTGACAACCTCAACATGTTTTTTTTTTTTTTTTTTTTTAAATAATAATAATAATAATAATAATAAATCTCTATAACATTTTCAAAATTAATTTTAGGATGAAAACTTGGAACACTTGTTTTATTATCGATTCACAATGAAAAATAAAAAATAAAAAATAAAAATGTAGTGCATCCTCTTTGGCAAATAGTTTATAGGTATTGGGAGGATATGGTTAAAGCTGTGGCGAGGAAGTCAAACTCTAATTGATTGTTAAGCTTGAACAAACAAATAATTATTACATTGATAACATTGGCTTCCACACCGACAATGGAGGGCTGTTGTATTCATTTATAGAAATGTTGTTTACAAGAGTCTATCAACAATACAAATGATTATAGGCAGAACTTTAGTAAACAAATCATCTTTGCTAGAAATAAATTTGACAATTAATTCACAAGTGGCCAATTTCTCCCTAATAAATTTGCTAGAAACATCGATTTCCATGTATTTTGTTTGTGCATGGAAGATTGGGTTAGCAGTGAGATATATAACCCCCCACATTATTACTCGAGAGTGGGGTTGAGTGATAAAGACACCAAGTTCCCGAAATAGAGACTATATGGGCATTAGATTCAATGGATGCTCATGACTGGCACATTTATGTTTGATTGGTGACTCATTATATGATGTACATTATTTGTAGTGTAGGCCATTTGAAGTTGGACTCGGTTGGGTTACTAGTGTTATGGATAGTAGCATGCAATATTTATAGCACATGTATTGTATTATAGGTTCCTTAGAACAGTGTTAACCTTGCCGGAAAGGGGTAATATATTGAGTATACCATATGGAGTTGAACTATAACATGATTATCATATGAATAAACCTCCTATGCAGTCCATCTGCAAAATGGGTCTTTTGCAGCAACTAATAGCACGAAGACACATCACCTAAAGCACAAAAAATGCACACAAATAATCTACAACTTAATGCACTGGATTTTGAACTCAAAAGCAAGAAAAAGTAGAACTGAAGAGGCAGAAAGAAAGAGACCCCGTGGATCTTTGCTGAAATGCTGGCCGTGGTTCTGGTGAGACCCACGGCCAGCTAGACCCAACCATTCGGCCAGACCCACGGCATGGGTCTCGCCGTGGGTCTGGCTCCGGCGCTGTGAGTCATTTTTTCCGACTTTAGGATGAATTTTTAAGGGTTAACCTTCCTTCTAGATTTTAGTTTTGAATTCAAAAACGAGTTTTAAGGCATTAGATACGAGTTTTGAAGCATTAGAATCGGATTTTGAGGTTGGGTTTCACAAAAATAAGTGCCGGAGATGGTGACCCATGGCCGGGTCTGGTGAGACCCAGCCACTAGGTCTGGCCAGACCCACCGTGGGTCTAGCCGAGACCCTGCGGGGTTAGGCCAAACCCATGCTGGGACTGGCCACGACCCACGCTGGGTCTGGCGTGGGTCTGGCCACGATCTGCCTGGGTCTGGGCAGACTCAGCGTGGGTCGTGGCCAGTCCCTCAGTGGGTCTGGTGACCCACGGCGCACGGGATGCCGGCTGGCCAGTGGTTTGGGTTTATCCGGCGCCGATGGTTTGGGTTTGCTGTGCCTGTTTGGTTTTGGTTTTAAATTTGCTGTTTTGATTTTATTTTGCTAAAATGAACTTGCTGATGTGTCAACACATCAGTTGAGGCTGCAAAACACCCCTTTTATGCAGCGACCGCATAGTAGGGGCTCTCTTATCATATTACAACATATATTATATCTATATTACATCCTTGATAAACTGGGATCTCATAATGTTGTATGCGATTCATAAACTATTGAGTTCACCATTTAATGATGTGTACATTATGTGCACTTATACTCACTATGTCGTTGAATTTACTCTTTGTATTCCTTTCCCCTATACGTATACCTGTTTTGTTATATATAGTTTAGCAGAAGATGGATCTTGGGAGGCATCCAGACATTGTGAAGGACTTGATTCGGATAATTTTTGAGGACTTAGATCCCGTGTGGCTCAAGTCCATGTGGGACGCTGATGGAGCTACTAGCTAGGATATGATTGAGATTGTTTTTATGTTGTACCTTGTTAAATGTAGGTTTTAATTTGTTTAGAACAATTGGATGTGGTCTATAATATATTTTGATAACTAGTCTTTGACTTTGACACTTAAAAACCTATCTATGTTATGATTCTTTAAGTTTTACTTTGGTTATTTGATATTGAAAGTTCAAATTATATTTATCTCTGTCCCTTAGTGAAAAGTCTTCCACTGTAGACTCTCTTCGGAGAGGAAGAGATCACTGAGTTTTGTTCCTTGTAGAATAAGGCTGAGAGACAAACCATAGAGTTAATTACTAATTAATTGATTCATTATGGTGTTACATTTATCCTGCGCCTTCTTATAGAGGTTTCCCAGGCACAATAGGCCAAGAAAAGATCCCTTCTTGTCCAAAAACTATTATGCATACGCACAATCGTTCGATTGTACTTTCTAACGTTCTCGTGCGATTGTTCACATGAACCCTCGAACATTTGTGTACTGGAATTTTAAATTTGTGGAGAAATCCATTTTGGTATATATATAAAAGTATGTTTAATAAATTAATAAAATTTATTT
This sequence comes from Corylus avellana, assembly GCF_965113065.1. Taxonomy (NCBI): domain Eukaryota; kingdom Viridiplantae; phylum Streptophyta; class Magnoliopsida; order Fagales; family Betulaceae; genus Corylus; species Corylus avellana. Next base: position 6,540,087 of record NC_142494.1, read on the forward strand.
ATTTGGGGTACTACACTTTCGACCATCAAAAAATCTTTTATGTAGAAAAATCAAGGTGAGAGAGAGAGAAAGGTAGAATAAAAATCGAAGTCCATGGCCACTCTACGTATCGGAGCAAAGACTACATGCATCGTCGGTGGCACCGGCTTTCTGGCGTCCAAGCTCTTGCTGAAGAAGGGCTATGCGATCAACACCATTGTCAGGGACCCAGCTTCGTCTTTTCATTTTTAATTTCTTTAATTTTTAAATATTTATATATATTTTTTTATTAAAAGTGTCATGTGTCATCATTTTATTGGAGATGACATAGCACACTAGTAGAATCTGTCAAATATTTTGACAAAATTTGACTGCAAAAACTAAATTATTTTTTTGGCATACCCGAGTTCATTTTGATACCATAAGAAAAACACAAAAATTAATTTTACATTTTTTTTTTTTTAAAAAAACCTCTTTGTTTAAGTTTTAGCAGTTTGATTTAGTTGTCTATGCTCATCTTTGAGAGCAAAAGTGTGAAACATTTGAATCTCCAATGTGATGCACACCATATGGGTGAAAGTTGAATAGTCAATAGCAACTCTCTTTCAATCAATCTATTTTCTATCTATTTTGGAGATACCCAAAAAATCCACGCCAATAAATTTATAACAACTTTCATAAGTAAAGGTATATCATAGAAAATAAAGAAAAAAAGAAAACAATTATTTGTTTAAGTTTACCAGTTTGGTTAATTTGTCTTTGCTCGTCTTTGAAGAGGCAGTAGGCCACTCAATTCTCCCAACAGGAAAAATAAGAGGCCACCGAATTAACTTTGTCATTAAAAATATTCATGTAGTAATATTATCATCCAAATTATCCAATACGTCCATGGAAATCAAATTCTTTTTATAAAATGCATATTTTCTTTTAATAAAAGCTACCATAAAACTCTTTCGGGCCGGGATTGCCTATAGTCGATGGCTCATATTGCAATTAATTTGAACAGAGAAAATATCTTAATATGACCCACCTATTCGAACATATCTTAAACTACTTGAATACTTGCTGAACAAGTTAGCCCTCTCTCATTAGGAGCTCAGGCAGGTGCAATTGTTTTGATCCCCCGATCTAACTCTTTAAGCATTTAGATTAGTAAGATGAAATAAATTTGTCCAATGAATCTTGGTATGATTGGATTTCCCCCCAATACAAAACCAATAAAGCTTATCAGAATGCATTATCCAATTATCAAGCCACCAAAAATTATGTTTTAGAGTACGTTTACTATTGTGTTTGAGAAATAGAGGTTTTAAATAATAATAATAAAAAAAACTTTTTTGACAAAAGCTTTATTTTTAACCTTTTGTCAAAAGTGCGTTTAGACAATTTTTATGGCTTGTTTGTAATTGCGTTTGAGGGGTCTAAAAGTGTTTTTAATACTTAAAAAGTTCGTTTGAAAAAAAAAGTACTCGTTTGATAAAAAAGAAGAAGAAGTGTTTTTAAAGGTCAAAAAAACCTAAAAATGGTCAAAATACACTTTTGGCCAAAGTTTAAAAATGAAGCTTATATCCAAAATCTCCTTTTGACTTAAAAACTATATCTTTTCTCAAACGCAATCCCAAACATGCTCTTATGCTTTTTGAATTTTTAAAAGTGCTTTCAATATTTTTTATTAATCGAATAATTTTTACTTTAAACAAAATTTTTAAGTATTAAACGTACTTTTAGACCTCTCTAAACGTGCACCCAAAGATAATTTGTTAATAGGTAGTTGATTTTTTTCTTTTTTTTTTTTTAATAATCTTATTGTCACATGGTAAGTAAAGGTATGAAACTTATCAGGCACGTGGAAGGATTGGTAGCAAGCAATTGGTCAAAGTAGGGGCCCCACCACCCCAAGGCTCAATTCTCTAAGCTGCAAACGCTATCCAACTCTGGGGTTCACTAAATTGCGCCAGGCCGTAATGGATATCCACGTGTTTCTTTCCTTGGTTGGCGTTGTCAGAGGGACACAGGCCATGTCAACCTCTTGCTTTTGTTTCGTATATGAAATTGCAAAAAAAAACCACAACACACATTCTACGCTGTCGTTTTTTTTATATATCTTTCCTTAAAACTCAAATACTCTGTTACGTTCACGCGGTTTGCCAAGTGCCGTTGCCAGCCCAACCTTTCCCTTTCTCAGTAAATTATATTTATTAAAACATATATAGATATTTTTGCATTCTTATTTTATTTAGAGAAATGCTTAATTTTCTTCTAATATTTTTTTTAGTGTTCTTTTAATTGTGATGTTACTTTTAAAATTGCTAATAGATTAAAAGTCAATAATAATAATCTCAAATTCAACGGTGATTTTGAAAGTCACATCACAGTTGAGAAAACACTAAAAAAATACACAGTATTTACCTTTTATTTAAACTTGTTGATAATGGTACGGTTATTAATTAAATCATTTTTTTTTCTTTTTTCTTTTTGGTTTATTGCCTAGTGGGTTTAGGGGTTAGACAAAGTTAAAAAGAATGAATTGATTTCTCTCCTACTTTTTTTTTCTAATGATTTCTCTCCTGCTTGTTATGCATAAAATTGGATATCCTTGTAATTGGCTGATTGAAGTAAAGTTGGATACAATTTAGACATCCCCATAAAGAGAGTTGCATGATTCATTTGTTGCTCTTTTTGTCGGTGGAGTATTTGAATTGCGTATAATTTATAATTCAGACAGTTAATTGTTGAAATTTCTATTTCACAAAATTCTGGACAGAGATTTGCTGCACATGCAATGAGTTATGATAAGACACTCAAATCTCACTCTGCTTCAACAAGTATCCGAACATCTCGACTCTTCGGATTGCTTGAACAACTTAATAAAATGATGATGACATTTGGAATATATAGATATATGTCACATTATTAACAGTTGTAGGAGATTCATTTGTGCTGAGGTTTCTACATGTGGATTGCCTAAACCTTGTTCCTTGATGCTAGAGTATATACACCAATTTTTCCACTCAAAACTATTATATATTAAGAATTCAATTACCAATTTCGAACTAAATATATATAACATATTATATGGGGATCAAACTATTGGAATTATGATGTGGCTTAGTATAATCGAACAATAAATGGATTATAATTATTTAAAAAACATTATTATCATTGGTCTGGATCTTTTAGTATAGTGGTATCATTAGTTTAGACAATGAAAATAAAACAAAAAAGTTACAGAAGAATCAAATCACATATTTTCCATCTCTAGATTTATTTTGTATAGTTGAGTACACAAATAAAATAAATAAATAAAGTAGATAAAAGAGTGGAATAGTAGAATTTAATCTCTCACCAAATTCGGTTGAATATTATAAGTTGATGAATGAAAACTTCAAACATCACATGCTACTGTCCGTTCAAGTCATGGAACAAGTCCAATTATATATATATTTTTTTAAAAAAATATATACAAAAAATACAAAAAATTAAGAAGAATATAGGAAAAAGAAAGAAAAAGAAAAAAGAAAAGTTTTTATGCAAGTATCTTTCAAAGGGGAGACCATTGAGAGAGACAGATGAGTCCATAAATGATAAATCAGGTAATCAGATGCCTTAATTATTGCTGGGAATCGAAATTTTCTCCTTCAATCTCTCTCCTTTCTCTCTCACTATTCTCTACAAAATCGTTCTTTCTAGAATCCAAAAGCTCTGTTCCTATTGGATATTTCTGTTCTTTCCTTCTCTTTCTCTCAGTACCTCTCTTTGTTTTTGCTCTGCCTCTCTTTTCCGGGAAAGTTGATTCCTTTTTCATCTTTCCGTTACAAAATCCTGTCGATTCCTACGTTATAGCTCGGAGAGATCACCAAATTTTTTTTTTTTTCTTTTTTTTCCCAGAAAACATTGGGTTTCTGGTGAAAGAAAGCAAGTCGTTGCTTCTCCCAAACTTTCACTCATTTTGCCACGCTTTCTTTCTTCCTTCAAAATCCATCAAAATTAGGACCCTTTTTCTCTAATTCTCCGAGTTTTGCTTTTCTGGGTTTGATTTAGCTTGAAGAATTAACGCTGAATCGTCGCGACGTTTTACCATTAGTGCGTACCTTGAATTTTGAACAAAGCAGAGGTTGAGGTTTCTTTAAGGTTGGTTGAAAAGGAAAAGAAAAAAAGAAAAAAAAGAGAGTTCGAGAGGAAGAGGAAAACGACCATTTCCTTTTTACTGTTTTTCTGTTGGAAACAATTTACCGGGATTCGAATTCTCCGGTGTACGGAAAGGTCGTGGAATAGGCAACATTGCCAACGAAGACTCTCTATGTGTGTATGTGTGTGAGGGAGAGAGACATAGAAACAAAGAGATAGATTTTTAGTTCCCGTGAAACTTGCTGTCAAAACGTCAAAAAATAGAAGTCTTTCTAGACCAATTTTCTGCGTCCCTCACTCTCTCTAAAAGGGAAATCAAATCCCGACAAATTCTCTCTCCCTCTCTCGTTTCTCTCTCTATCCCCCTCTGTTTATCTCTGTTTCCTGGGTTTCCTCTGTTTTGCAGGGTTAGGAGAGAGAACTAGGATTTTCTCTCTCGTTTTCTCTCTATCTCTCTTTAAATTTTCTAAAAAATATGATTTGTGATAAAGTGTCAATGGAATCAAACCTTGAATGCTTCCTCCAATGCACAACCCCTGTGGTCCAATCGCAATTTCTTCCCAAGGTTTGTCCAATTCTTTTTGTTGTTTCGCTAATTTCCTTTGAATTTTCCATTTCCTTGGTTGTTTTCATGTAATTTGTTTCACTTTCAGGAGTAATTCGATGTATTTGATCGTTTTGTTTTGTCTTTCTTCGTTGCAGACTGAGATTAGAAACCTTAATCGTCTATGGCATCCATGGGAGAGAGAAAAAGTTGAATATTTCACCTTGGGTGACCTTTGGAATCGTTATGATGAATGGAGTGCATACGGCGCTGGAGTTCCCATCGCCTTGAACAACGGCGAGACCTTAGTTCAGTACTATGTGCCTTATCTCTCTGGAATACAAATTTTCACAAGCAGTTCTTCTGCAAATGGTTTGAGGTATCCCTTCATTTGCAATCTTCCTTTTGTTTTAATTTGTTTGTCCTAGATACTGAATTATTCTAGTAGTAACTTTTACAAAGGTTGTCTAATTTGATTACCTATGCTTGTATCTGCAAATGTTGGGTTTGATAAGGTCCAGTGTTCTTCAATAACTTGGATAATTGAAAAATTTTGGGAGCCCATGTGGAGTAGTTGAGGGTTTATTGGTTTGTTGACTACCTGGATAATTGGTGCTGGAATTCTTCAATTAGTTGTATAATTGAAATGCTCAAAGGACCCATATGGGCCAGTCAAAGTTTATTGATTTGGTCATTAATATCTTGTTTTTAAATCTAGCTGGGAAATTAGTTCACCTGTGCATTATATGGCTTACTACAAAATTGATCAATGACAATATTCGTTTTAATTTTAAGTAGCTGTGTTTTGGACCAAGTAATATTGACAATAAGGTTGAATGAGTTTTTCAGGGAAGAGAATGAGTCCGGGGACTATGAAACGAGGGATTCCTTTAGTGATTCGTGCAGCGATGAGAGCGAGAGCGAAAAGCAATTGGGATGGGATGGATGTTCCTCAGAGGATGGAGGGTCTGAGCAAGACAATCTGTGGCATCTGAGTGATAGATTGGGGTCCCGTAATTTTCAGTACTTTGAGAGATCAACTCCTTATGCTAGAGTTCCTTTAATGGATAAGGTACCTTTCTTTACTTTCGTTAGCATTTCTTCTGTCTGTCTCTCTCTCTCTCTCTCTCTCTCTCTCTCTGTCTTTTTCCTTAATAAGACTGAGCAAGCATGGGAATGACTAGAACATTTGTGGATTTCTTAGAATCATTTGAAATCCTTTTCATGATTGGCATCTAATAAAGATAGAATGAAACTTTTGACTTGAATATGAAACTAAATTTTCCTAACTCTGGATAATTTCCTAATGAATACTGTATAATTATGACCATTCAACTCATAGAATCCCTTTAATCCCTTAATCATATAAAGGGTGTAGATTCCATTGACAATTTTGTTGGTTCCTTACTTTCAGATTAATGGATTAGCTCAAAGATACCCTGGATTGATGTCATTGAGGAGTGTGGATCTTTCTCCAGCTAGCTGGATGGCAGTTGCTTGGTCTCTCTCTCTCTCTCTCTAAACCTTAAGTTTTTGTATTAGCTTGATCTGACATTAAGATTGTAGCACATGTGTTATTATCACTATCATTGAAAATCAGTAAATGATTATTTCCACATGTTTAATATTAATACAAAAGATGTGATAATAATTTTTTCTCATGTTTATAATTTTCAGGTATCCCATTTATCACATTCCCATGGGAAGAACCATAAAGGACTTGTCCACATGCTTCCTCACTTACCACACCCTTTCATCTTCATTCCAAGGTATTCTCCACGCCCATGTGTGTTTATGTTGTTTTAATGAACTTTATTCTTGCCTTTATTACTTTTATTCGCCGAAAGCTCCATATACGAATGATATTTGCTTACAAAATACGCAATGGGGATGTTTATGCCCATGTAGATATGGACCTTGAAGATGATCTTGGGTGCGCCGAAAGAAAGAGAAAGGAAGGGGATGGAATCTCTCTTCCCCCATTTGGTTTGGCTACTTACAAGATGCAAGGAAACGTGTGGGTCTCAGGCAATTGTGGCCGGGACCAGGAGCGGCTGGTGTCGCTTTTGAGCGTGGCGGATTCATGGCTAAAGCAACTAAGGGTCCAGCACCAGCACCATGACTTCAACTACTTCACGGGGATCAGACGTGGGGGTTGACCACCAACATCCTTTTTCTTTTTGATCTTTGGTTTTGTGCTCTTTGGTTGGAGTTTTAGGCCTTCGAGTGTGAGGATTGTAGTTGATACTTCTTGTCTTTGAGCTTCATTGACAGGCTTACTTAGGAGCCGGCTTTATGTGAATGCTACTTGACCTTGAGTTTTACTGTCTGCCTGCTGTTTATGTGGTTAATAGGTGACTTTGTGTACACTGTTGAGTCAGATCTGAGGGAGATGGAGGAGAGGATCTGAGAATATGACTTCTTATTTTTTTTTTTTTTTTTTTTTTTTTTTTTAAAAAAATGGATTCTGTAATATATGCTCTTGAACATAATGGAATCCTGCGAGATGAGGAAAATGCCAACAGGTTGATCCATTTCTTTTGTATGACATTAGTTATAAATTCTGCTATATTTGTTTTGATATTATATTAAATAATCACTTATTAAGCTTCAACTAATAAGAAATGGTTAGGGGTGGCAATTCAAGTTCGTATGTCAGGTTTGAGTTGTGTTGATGCACATATATAAGACTATATATGTTAATTGTAATTCAACTTATTGTGTTGGAGTCGTGTTAAGTTTGTAGGTTGTGTTAAAAACTATTAACTTTTACGTTGCGTGTTTGTTTTAAATCGTGTCGAGGTATGAGTAAAAGATTATATAAGTCAATTTTAATTTAATTTATTTAATTAAAGAAATTAGACTTCTCAACCCTAATTACTAGTTTGAATTTTCATTCTCCTTTTTCTTTTGCTTGAGCAGACATGTAAAAAAAAAAAAAAAAATTATTAATTTATGTTAGGTTCGTTGGTTGTGAAAAAAATTCGGTATAATAGGCGTAGGTGAATTTAATTATTTATTTAACATTTTAAGTAAATGAAACTTTCCATTACCACTTCTGATAATTCGATTGAAGAAGAAGAAGACATTGGAATTTGTGGAACTTTGCTTGCATCAAATGGAAGCCTCCCATATTGGGAGCCAACAACCCCACTAAAATCCTTTTCTCAACAAGTTTGGGGCTAATCCCAAGCCATCTATAAAAGTGCTACTTTTGGACATCAAGAAACTTAGGGTTGACTTTGAGTCTTCCCATCACTAGGGGGGGTCAGTAGGGGGGGGGGGGGGGGGGGGGGGGAGGGGGTTGGCAATGCTGCCAAGTGGCTATTTTAAATGTTGGAATTAATACTTATTATTAGATGGTTGTGGTACTAAAAGCTAGATGGACAAAAGTTTGACCTTTAAACTTATCCAAATGTATTGAGAAATTGGCTTTTCTGGTTAAGCTGCACTCTTTTTCATCAAGTCAAATGATCTATGCCCTGGGGTTGGCAATGCTGCCAAGTGGCTATTTTAAATGTTGGAATTAATACTTATTATTAGATGGCTGTGGTACTAAAAGCTAGATGGACAAAAGTTTGACCTTTAAACTTATCCAAATGTATTGAGAAATTGGCTTTTCTGGTTAAGCTGCACTCTTTTTCATCAAGTCAAATGATCTATGCCCCCTTCCTTTTTTTTTTTACTTTTATTTATTTAAAAAAATGCTAAAAATTATGTTCATCTTGTGAACTTTCTTGAGACGGCCCATTTTGCTATAGAGTGGGTATAGAAATTAACGCTTCTGTTGATTTTTTGAATATAGGCAGCAAGAATGGTGAAAAGAGCTTTTGAGACGACCGGAGATATACACCGGTCCATTGTGTGTGACTGCTAATACCGCTAATAGAGAAGCAATGGCCTCCCCAATAGGGGGGGTCAAAAGGGGGACCTTTGCTGGACCAAGGTTGTAAAATTGAGCCTGATGATGAGTTTCTCAGCATCTTGGATAAAAAAGTTGTCTTGAATGGCTATGTCTAAGTTGATCTTTGTAGACATTTGCTAGAGGGCTATGTGGGGAGAGGTGGGGGAGAGCTTTGACTTTTAGATTTGCTGATGCTTTAAGGAAATCTTCTTGATTTGTCCAGCAAATAAGAGAGCATATGGGCAAAGATCTTCATGGATCACTCTGTTTTGGGTGAACTAGATTAGGTCATGGGCATAATCAGCAGCAAATATTTTGAAAAGATGCATATGTGGCTGGGAAATGCTAAGGTGGCCACTGGGGTCCACAATGGTGGCGACACCGTCAGCTATGGAGAGATGTCGTAAGGCCATAGCATCCAATAGTCACAATGATTCCTACTAAACAACAAACACACGATTTTGGAGGTCAAATTGCTTCATTTTTTTAATTTCATTTTAAATTCATTATTATTATTATTATTTTTTTAAAACTACAGGTTTTGAAACCACTAAAACAAACTAACACTAACTCTATATTGCATTCTAAACAAAATTATTTGCCAAAAATCTCTTCCCCCGGCAGTGCAAGTCTCTAAGTAAAGTATGGTGAGCTTATCAGAATTGGCAAGGCATGTGAGCACTTGGTGATTGACACTTTTTTAGCTTTGTTTCCATCATGGCACGTATGCTCATCCATTTCCCCACTAATCAGCTTAAATTAAGAGACCTCTCTTACCTCTCACACTTGCTTAGTGCTCTATAATGCCTCTTCGCTAGCTGAAATATGGTGTACAAACAAAGATCAGTTATATGACAGTCGTATAGCAATTTACTAAATAATATTACTCCTTAAAATATATAAAGCAATAACCGTTTAATTTCAATTAAAAACCAATTTCAAAAAGTTATTGATGATTGCTTGAGCAATAAGGAAATCCCTATCGTGGATCAACATCCTTATCTTTATAATAATTGACCAACTTTTTTTCCCTGAATAACTACTTATGTGTCACAATTTAAAGAACATGTCCCAATTAGATTAAGGGCTAGGGAAGAAATATTTTCATGATTGCACTTATTTTAAATCAAATGGCAATGTCAAAGATTTCATTCATGATTAAACCATACATATTTTCCTCTCAATTCTAAAGTCTTTATTTATTTTTATATATTTAAAAATAAGTGCTTGTTTTTCAAAAATATACACTCAGGGCATGCTTGAGATTGCATTTGAGGGGCATAAAAGTACTTTTAAGACTCAAAAAGTCTATTTAAAGAAAAAAGTAAAGGTTAAGGGTTCAAAACATTACTAAAACTTTTTTTGTTTTTTCATATTAATGAACACGTGATTTACAAACTAAACAATTAATTTGAAGCATATGAAATATAAGAGGCAAAACTAATTTCGATTTGAAAGGGTGTTTTACAAATTAGAAGAACTAACTTTTGTTTAAACAAGTAATTTGTTTTGTTTTTGTTTTTGTTTTGTTTTTTGCATCCCTTAGGATCGTGTCAACCGGTAAATGTGTATGCTTTCTATACTATGTCTATGTTTGAATCATCTGACTAAGCTGTAACACTACAGTCCCACATTAAGAAGATGATTAACACACATAGAGTGGATAAATTATAAATGAGTCTATAGGTACACAGTTTCACATTAATTCTTTACTAAGTGAAACTTGCCTTTATAAGTTATTATATATAAGGAGTTCCGATTGCAACATGACTAGTATTTTTGGAATAATAGCACATATGTATATTATATTTTTCTTAGGTCGTTACAAATGGTATCAGTGGAACATAGTAAAGCTATGTAATTGTATGGAGTTTATAAGTAATTGTATGGAGTTTCAATTGCAACTTCACTAATCATTTTGAAGTGATAACTCATATGCGGTTAGTGTTTTCCGAGGTCGTTACACCTTGTGTACGTATCATATTTTAAGTGGCATTACTCCATTAAAAACCGAGAATATAAAATAGAGAAATGCTACATATTACACAAACATCTCACAATTAAATATTATTCAAAACATCTTATAACTATCACACAATGTTAATATGTTAGTCTTAGTCAATCTTTAGATCAATCATTATTTAAAAAAAAAATAAAAAATTAGTTGGAATGATCATATTAGCATTATACAATAATTATACGATAAAAATATAATATATAATATTATTAGACCTTACTTCATTATCTTCGTAACATATATATTTATAAGATGGTAACATTTTTTTTTATGGAATATGATAATTTTTGCATCATCTCGAGGCTTATAAGCTTTATCTCGTCTCAACCCCACCATTTTAGCACGGGGCAAAAGATTTCAATAAAATAATTGAATGGCTCATCCATAATCCCAATCCCAAGTTTGGATTTGGATTAATTAAGCATCAAGCACGTGCACTGCACGTTGCAATTCGCTAGTGGCATCAATTATATAAATTATAATCGAATTGACAAGAACCCTTTTTTTTTTTTTTTTTTGTGAGTGCAAACCAACAAATGCACGTATTAATTTCACAGCTGGAAACCCAATTCCACCATATTATTCAGACTATGACTAACAACATTTCATAGTACGTGTTTTTTTTTTTTTTTTTTTAAATCTCAAAAGTGGTACCACTTTTCTCTGCCATGACCCAAATGGCAAAAATGCAACCACTAAGCATATGTTATAAATTGAAAACTAAGAAATGCTTGGGTACAACTACCAACGAGCATCACCCAGCAAGCACTACACGTGGGCATGAGGGTGTTTGGTCAAATTAGACATTACATGGACGGTTTGGTTGTATTACACCTGGATTTCACATACTAGCCACCACCATTATATTCACCAACCCCTTGCTATGCCTCTCATTAAGTTGTTATTATTATTATTATTATTATTATTATTATTTATTTTTTTTTTCTGAAACGAGGCGCATGACATTTATAATTTGGATGTTTAAATTGCATTGTAATCAGGCACTTAATAAAGGAAAAATTGCAGAGTGTACGTACTTAAACAGTCTTCTTTACAAGATGCTCAATTTATATTGAAATTTGGGCACCCCAATTCAGTGCATGTTGAGTGGGCATGCTCAAATAATTAAACGTTGTGTGTGACAAGGGATTTGCTATATTCTACTAATCTACTTGGTGCAACTAATTCACAATTTAATGTTTTTATTGTATAAATATTTTGTCAAATCTAATTATATGCTTTCATTGCATGCATGATGCATCATAATCACAAAATATCGAATCCATTGGAGATTTTAAGACAATGTAATCTCTAACAGGGATGGAACCAAGAAATTTTATGGGAGGTGGCTTATCAATTTTTTTTTTTTTTTTTAAGTTCTTTAGAATTTTTTTTATTAAAAAAAATATTTTGATTGTTTTTTATGAACTAAAGACTACCGTAAGGGCAAAAAAACAAAAGGGCATTTGAAAGTAAGGGAAAAAAAAGAAAAAAAAGAAAAAAAAAAAACTTAATGAGTATGGCCCAAAAAAATAAAAACTAGGGCCAAAATTTTGGAGAGAGGGAGGCCGAAGGACTAAAATTAAAACTTTTATCCTTTTTGTTTTTTGTTCTTTTTATAATTTTTTTTTCCTTATTGGGGGGCCATGGCCTATCCCGGTCCCCCTCCTTCCACCACTCTAAGTTGTTCACGTTTTTTATTTTTTATTTTTAAATTTTTACTTGTTTTTTTATCTTTTGTTTAAAGCATATGAAATAAATAAATTATAAATGAGACAGCTTATGATATTTGACTATACATAATTTAGACATGCCTTGCAGAGAGAAGGAAGTTGTTGGAGTAGGTATGTACAACTAATCAATGATGCAAAAACTATGATGAATAGTTTCAAGTCATTTTATGTAGGGCATGCAGAAAGTGAGCTAGGCAGCTCACTGCTTAGTGACGACGGTAATTCATGAATTCCTAGAGCAAGTGTGGATGTAGAAATATCCTGTATTTATTTGGAATAGTTATTAAGGCTAGTTTCTTTTAACATAAAATATTTTTTGAAATTTTTATTTTTTTTATTTTTTGGCGTTTGGTACAACAAAAAATCATGGTCAAACTGAAAAAAAATTTAGTTGATTAGGAAAACTTTTTTTAATTCCTGTAAAATGATACAATTTTTCGAGTTTGAGCTTCTTCTTCTTGAGCACAGTACCTGACTTCTTTCTCGCATGCAATCTCTCTCGCTTGCAATCATAGATGCTTCAAGAGTTGCTAGAGCTACTGTCTGAGTCGCCAAAGTCATCACTAGAGCTGCCAAATTTGTAGTTGAGCTCTCACTGTTTTGGTCATTGTTGTAGATTTTTCGTATGAGCCAAACACTTGAAAGTCTCTGCCCCGACCGTTGCCGTCGCATATTGTCTGTATGGGCCAAATGTTAGAAAATGTTTTTAGCAAAATTATTTTTCTTCAAAAATGATTTGTTTGAAAACATTTTACAGTGAAAGCTGCAAAACAAATAGAGTCTAAGTAACAAGTTGTACTTCCTTGAGTTATTAATGAAAGTATGTTATTGGGACTAATACACGAAAAGTTAAAGGAGCCCACTGGAGTAAAGTCCACCTAGTAATATTATTTAGTACACTACTATATGATATCATACAACTGAAATGACGTAACAATAAAAGTTAACATTTGGATCAATATAGGTTTTATAAAAAAAAAATACAATCAATGACTAATTTTCATTACCACATCATTCCAGTTATATGATAGTTTACATTTACAAAAATTAAAGCTATATCTCGTCTAACTTTACATTGCTCAATAAATTTATATTAGATCAATATTATGGCAATCCTGCCATTGGAATATATATTCTCTCCATGCTTGTTATACATGTAATTAGAGAAGCCTATCAAGAGGGCGCTGCATTATTCAGAAAAAAAAAAGAAAAAAAAAAGAGGGGGTTGCGAGATCCACCAACTCCGGGGTGATGTTAAATGGGTGATGTTAAATGTCATGCCTGGCGTGATGCACGCTAGGGTGATTTGATATTTTAAAATAATAAAATATAATATTTTATTATTATAATATTAAAAAAAAAAATAGCATAGCGTGCATGAACAGTCATGTATGCCAACGTTCTTAGTATCATGGCCCCAACTCCAAGCAAGCAGGTGTTCAGAATTAGTGAATCCTGTCGATTTGCTCTTTGTAAGATTATCGAAATTACGTGTAATTTAGACGGTCTAACTTTAAAAAATTCTGAAGGAAATAATTAGATTCATATACATGAGCTTTGGGCTTTGGGCTGAGAGACACAGTCATTGCAGTAGTAAGCTTGAAGCTGGACGGTTACTTGGTAGTCATTGACCCTCTTATTGCCAAAGTTTTAAATTCTTCTCCGTTGTGGACTTCAAAGGCCCAATCTGAGTGGGCCTTAACTAATCTGGTCATGGGCAGCAACTAGGTGGGCATATATTTAACTCTTCCTTTTCAATTGGCAAGATAATTGAGAATTTTTTTTTTTCCTCATTCTCCTAATGCCAACTTTTCTATTTGTGAGATGGAAAAACACTTTGAGTATGCTAGGGGTTGTATTTGAGAAATAGAGTTTTTAAATCAATTTTTTTTTTTTTGGGGCAAAAGCTTTAAAATGAAGATTTTGTTAAAAATGTGTTTTAGTCATTTTTGGGCTTTTTGGACCCTTAAAAGTGCTTTCAATTTTATTTATTTATTTATTTTCCCTTTCTAAATGAATATTTTTTTTCTTGAAATGAACTTTTTGAGTGTTACAATTAAACGCACTTTAGACTCTTCAAATGTACACCCAAACAAGCCTTGAGTATCAAATTGATGTGGGACTTCAATTACATAGAAATAAATAAACCTTTTTTTTTTTTTTTTTTTTTTCAAATTTTTGTATTTATTATTTATTCTTAGTTTGGTGGGTTGGAATACATAAAATAGGGTTTGGGTGAGGGTTAACAAAATAGGTACCTGACACGACTCGTAAAGACTTGCGATCCGATTAACCTATATATGAACACGACCCGTTTATCTAAATGGGTTGGCGGGTCTAACATAATTATAACATAAAAAATAGCTGGGTAACCTGACATGACCCATTTAACCCATTTAAATAACTGAGTCATATCGGGTTGATACGATCCGACACGACCCGTGTTCTTAGTAGGTAACCGACCCGTTTAAAAAGCCCTAAACCCTAGGTTCTTTTTTTTTTTTTTTTCAATAAAAAATGTAATAATAATAATACCAATAACATTGTTAATTGTTAACAAATTGTTAACTTTTAGTCACTTATATAGTCTTAGTGTGTACATTTAATATACGATAGAGTGTTCACCCATTCAAATTCTTGATAATCCCAAGTGTTTAGTAGGATGATTTGGGCTATGTTAAGCAAATATGTAGAGCCTAATTTTGACTATTCTTTTTGGGTATCACTTAGATGTGTCTAATGCGTACTCATCTTATGATAAATGGTAACATAGCCAATTCGGTATATATCATGTGGCTTAGGATCATTGCAATGTACTACAAGCTCAAGGGTGGAGATTGCTACAAAGATTGGACACATTGGCGGCAACAATTTTCCGGGAAAAATATTACCCGAATGGATTGTTTTTGGACTCCAATCTAGGCTGGAAGCCATCGTATGTTTGGCGTAGCATTTGGAAGGCAAAACCTCTCCTCAAAGAAGGGATTGTATGGCGAGTAGGGGATGATACCTCCATTAGGATTTGGAAAGACTGATGGATTCCAAATCCAGGGTCACATCTGGTGTAATCCCTTGTGAGAATTCTGTCGATGGAAGCAAAAGTGTCCAAGCTGCTTGACAAGGAAACAAACTGGTGGAACACGACGTCGGTTCATGATGTTTTTGGCAAAGAGGAAGCAAGGCAAATCTGTGGTATAGCAATATGTCCTCGAAGTCGAAAAGATCAGCTTGTCTGGGCGGCCACAAAGCATGGGGAATACATTGTATGGAGTGCATACCACTTGGGGAAGGAGAACAACCTTAGTCAGGAGGGCAGCTGCTCAAATTCTCTCCAAATAGCTGCAATATGGAAAAGAATATGGAAGATCAAAGGTGCTCGAGTGGTTAAAACTTTCCTTTGGCAAGCTTGTAACAATATCCTGCCCCACTAAGGAGCTGTTGTTCAAGCGGCATATTTCCCCTGATCCTCTATGTCCGATTTGTGGCCGGGAACTTGAAACTATAGGGCATATCCTCTGGAGTTGTTTGTTAGCCAGAGATGTGTGGATGGAGTGTGATCCCAGGATTCATAAATGTACGAGTGATGAAATTGATTTCATCTATATTATGGAAACACTGTTGGATAGATTGAATGAGGACCAGTTGCAGCTTGTGGCCACTGTGGCACGACAACTTTGGTTTAGAAGGAATTCATTAGTGCATGGGGGTGATCATGTTGGTCCATCAATTGTGTTTCGCCATGCAAAGGAATAGATTGCGGCGTTTAATAAGGCTACGCAGAGAAGTATTAACATGGAAGTGGTTTCTCTTCCCAACCACAGCCAATTGGGTGCCACCACCAGTGGGACATGTCAAGATTAATTGGGATGCGTCAATATACGAGCACCACAATCAGATGGGTGCTGGAGTAATCGTGCGTGACCACACAGGAAAGGTTCTGGCTATGTTGTGTGCTACTAAGGACTCCATCACAAATCCTGCTACGGCAGAGGCTGTAGGTGCCTGGACAGCAATGAACTTAGCTCGGCGTATGGAACTTCAAAATGCTGTTTTTGAGGGGGATGCACTGGAAATAGTCAAAGCGCAGAACAAAGAAGGGAATCGCTGGACGACCTATGGGCAAATGGTGAATGATGCAAAAGAGGAAATCGAGAAGCACCAGGGTTGGGTAGTTCAATATGTTAGCAGAGTAGCTAATGGAGCAGCACACCATTTAGCAAAAATCGCGTTTATGTATGGGGAGGGTAACGAATGGAGGGAGGACTTCCCGTTTTACGTGGAAGAGCTTGTACCTGATGAGGCTTGATTTCTTTGCCTTTAATAAGAACCAATTCAAAAAGAAAAAGAAAAAGCTCAATATATGCCTATTTTGCACCCTTACAATCCAAATCCACACATTCATTATCAAAAATAGGAGGCCTAGATCAGCACATTCACAAATTTAGCAATTTTCAATTCTATACATATTAAATAGTCTATTTATAATACAACTATGAGATTTTTTTTTACTTTTTTTTTGGAAAAAATATAAAAAAGTCATCTAAACTACCAGTCATTTTTGATTTAGCCCCTGATGTTTCAAAAGTCATAAAGTAGCCCCCCAAACTACCAAACTGTTGCATTTTGGCCACTCCGTTAGTCAAAACCGTCAGTCTAGACGAAAACTACAAAACGATGTCGTTTGGTTACGGGTAAGTTACAAAAATGCCCTTGTATGTGTTTTTTTATTTTTTTAATTTTTTAAGAAGGAGCAAAACGGCGCCGTTTTGCTCCAAAAAGGGTTCACTTACCTTAAGCAAAATGGCCCCGTTTCGCTTAGGGTAAGTTATTAAAACTCAAAAATCTCCCAACCCATGCAGCACAGGTCGTTCCCCTCACGCACAACCTTCGCAGATCGTCTCCCACACACAGCTCCGTCATCCAGCCGATCGTGCCAGTTGTCCCCCTCACGCACAAGTGCATTACTTGGCACTGCTCACAAGGCACGCTCTCACTGAAAATCTCATGAATCCTGAGTGATCCCATGAATTTGAGTGCGCCTCGTCTCTAAAATCTGACATGTTCAAGACCCGCATGCCCCGCCTGGTTGCATAGACCATCTCCTCCTCAAACGAAGGGTGCCCATTGACCAAGACTCTGCGCACAAGCATTAGAGCCTTGAGGACCACAATCCAATCGCGGGTCTTGCTTAGCCGCTTCGTTATCGTGGCCACACACGAACCAACATACCCTCTGGAATACGAGGTCAGGGTTACGATTTCCCTGATGTACTTCTCGTCGGCGGGGTCCTCGTCGTGGGTTGTCGCCTTTACGACCAAGACTTCGAGGTCTGGTGCTGTGTTGCCAGCCACTTTGGCTATGCTAATGCTTGTCTGGTCTTTCACAGCCCCAATAGCCTTTTGGATCGTATTGGGTGCAATTGTTGTGATCTATGCAAAAGTACAAGTGGGTTTCCCGGATTTCAAGATTTCGGATGAGAGAATTGGAAATGAGGATTACCTTGCTCTTTGGCTCAATTTGGAGGTGCGCAGGGGTGGATCTGGTGGAGAAAATGGGAGATCTGTTGACTTGAGTCAGTGCTGGTGACGGAGGAAATGGTTGCCATTTTTTCGGTTTTACAAGTTTTGCGGGACGACAGGACTTGTGCGTGAGGGGGACGACCGGCACAATCGATTGGATGATCAGAGCTGTGCGTGGCTGTGCATGAGGGGGACGACCTGTGCTGCGTGGGTTGGGAGATTTTGTGTTTTAATGACTTATCCTAAGCAAAACGGCACCGTTTTGCTTAGGGTAAGTGAACCCTTTTTGGAGCCAAACGACGCCGTTTTGCTCCTTCTTAAAAAAAAAAAAAAAAAAAATACATACAAGGGCATTTTTGTAACTTACCAGTAACTAAACGACGTCGTTTTGTAGTTTCCATCTAGATTGACGGTTTTGACTAATGGAGTGGCCAAAATGCAATAGTTTGATAGTTTGGGGGGCTACTTTATGACTTTTGAAACATCAGGGGACTAAATCGAAAATGGCTGGTAGTTTGAGGGGCTTTTATATATATATATATATATATATATATATATATATATATATATATATATATATATTTAAAAAAATTAAATGGGTTTGGCGGGTTGACCCGCCAGACCTGGTTCGATCCACCAGACCCAGTTACTCGACCAGCCAGACTCGCTAGACACGAAATTAACCGGGTCTTAATCGGGTAGACCCGATTAATTAAGACCCGAACCAGAAAAGACAAAACCCAATACCTGTTTTTTCGTGTCATGTTTGTGTCAGGTTTACGGGTTATGTCAAAATTGCCAGCCCTAGTTGGGTCAAAGTCTAGAACACACAATGAACATTGTGCGGAGTGCGTTATAGTATATACACAAGTCCATGTCTTTCTTTTTTTTTTTTTTGAATAAATACTTCATTTCATTCAAAAATTATCAAGAAAAGATTTAGAGCCGAAACTCTAAACAACAAGAGCAAATTGCTCTAAAACAACAATGTCATGAATACAAGGGGGATATCCTCCATCCAAATACTAGCGACTCCCGCGTTCCCCGCTATCTTTGCCAAGCCATGGGCTGCTTCGTTTAAACCTCTTTTGACATGTTCCACTTTCCAACTCCTGGAACTTGGCAGTACAACATGTATACCCTCAATAACTTGTCCAAAACGACCCCATGGTGCGGCATTTGTGTTGATGGTTTGTACAACTTGTTTGGAATCCCCTTCCAAGATAACTTGCTGCAAGCCTAAATTACGACTGAGGATATACATGGTGGGTGCGATCATACCAGAACTAATACACAAGTCCTTGTCATCCTATATAATTAAAGACCAAGATACAATTTCAATCATCATTATGTCATTATTTTTCACCTATAACGTTGGCTTCTCTGAACTTTTGAAAACATTACCTTCATTGGGTTGGGTTTATTCATATTAGAAATCTTATGATTAAACTCAACCCCTTTATTAGTAGTTTTTTTTTTTTTTTTTTGAATTGTTATTAGTTGGTTTAGTCTTATTTTATTTTTCATTTTTGACTCATTGCAGTAATGCCATTTCTCCTACAATTCTTTGTCGCCAATAATATTGAGATGCTTGAAAAAGTGGCTGGTAATGCCATTTCTCCTACAATTCGCTTCGGATCGAGATCTCTTACAATTCTTTGTCCCCAATAATATCGAGATGCTTGAAAAAGTGGCCGGGCTTCCTGCTTCGGCAGGAGGCCTCATTGGGAGCCTCTCATAATTCCTTCCCATCGGAGCAGGCAATTGTAGAGGATCTCGATCCTTCTTCTTCTTGCTCGATGGGCCGCAATAATGAATAGTTTTGTCGTTGAAAATCCTATTCCCACCTACTTCTAGTAATTTATTCCATTCCAGGTTAGTCCTCTCCCTTCCAGCCTTGGTGCATATCATCGCTACCAAATCAAATACTGTCATCATATGTTCCATACTTCAATAAATATTTGGTTCTAAAACTCTCTCCAACAACAATAATCTTCTACTCTTCTTTGGTATTGCTTTCAGACAAATTTTCAAAATCTTAATCCAATCTTCGTCACTAATGATCCAATTATATGGTAAATCAAGGTTGATTCCATTGATGTGTGGATGTAGTTTCACAATATTAGCTAAAAGAGTAGGACTTTTATTTCATTTTTAAATCATGGTTCATCACACACCTGTTTCTTTTTCCCTATTCGTTTATTGGGTTTCTTCGTTTACAATAAAACTAGGCACCAAATCAACAGTGTGTGGTGCCAATGGCTTCTTCACAAGAGCAATTGTATGTCACTTTTAGTCGGGATAGGTCTCAATAATGATGATTTTGATGATTTTGCAGCGACTGAAGCCTGCTTCCTCCAGTAGTTTCTTCCATTCAAGCTTTGTCGACCTCTCCTTTTCACCGGCGGTGTACGCCATCATACACAAATCGAATACCATGCAAGTCTCATCAAACAAATCATTACCATCTTTCTCAAGAAAATTGTCAACAATAATATCCTTTCCACTCTTCTCTGGTATTGCTTTTCGGCAATTCTTCAAAATCTTCATGCAATGTTCGTCACTCCAATTGTGTAGCACCCACTGCACCAACATTACTATGCCATAAATTTTGTTTTTATGAAGTGATCATATATATACAGAGACATAAAGTCAGTGGACTCCTTTAACATTTACATGAAAAATGATTTTCCTTAAAACATTTTGAATGGAAAACATTTTATGCAGAAAGAATCGAAGGCTGTATGTGATTATATTTTCTCTTATTTTTAAGCAACAAAAACCGAATTGATTGATAAATACATACCTTTATGAAAATTGCATCTGCATTAGGAATGGACTCAAACATGTCACCTCCTAAATGGGAGACCTCTTTGTGCATGGGTGCTGTAGATCAAAATTAATACCTCTCATGTGTGGATGTGCTTTAACAATCTCAGCTATCGTCCCTCCCGTCCCACCTCCTACATCCACCAATGATCCCACGCAACCAAACCCATCTTTGTATTCCGCCATTATCACCCTCATCACAATCTTGGCCGTACACGCTATGGCATCATTGAAGATGTTGATCTCAGGATTTTTTTGATGCAAAGTCCCAAATCTCACAGCCATGGGCCTTGTTGAACGCAGTGCCCCCTTCTCTGACGCATTGGCTGAGCCAATGCAACGGTTCCAATAGCCATGGATGCTTCCTCAATAAAAACATTGGCACTAGGCTGAGCTCAACATCATGCAGAAGCAATCTTGGCGCCTGGTTCAACCCGTAGAGTGTCTCCGCACCACTGTCCACCGGCTGATGTTGTTTAGTGAAGATGTTTTTGCAGACAAGTAATCTCATGATACGGCGAGGTAGGAGATATCAGGAGACGTAGAATCAATCCTAGAGGCTATTTGGCGCAAAGTAATGGGGCCACCAAGAGTGTGTATAATGTCAGCAATGCGAAACTCCACCGCACATTTCAATGCCATAGAATCCACCGAGCCGATCATTTGTTGCCAGATTTCGGCTTGGCCTTGTACCAATGCCAGAGTTTCTTTTGTTTCCATCTTCTCTCTCACTCACTCACTCAATCAAACACACACACACGCGCATAAAAGAAATGGAGATAGTAAGGTTAAAGGTTGCTGCCTGTATTATACAAGGCCAGCCCTAGGCGAGCAATTAAATAATGCCTCCAACTAATAATTATGCTATAAATATTTAATTTTTTTTTTTAAGGCTTTAATATGGTAAAAAAGTAAAAAATAGTATTTAATTAAACCCCAATCAATAATTGAAAAGTAGAGATTCTTTTTACAAAAAAATACTTTTAAGGCTCTAATATGGTAAAACGTTAATAATTAATAGTGTCAAATTAAGGCTCCAATTAATAATTTTACAATAAAGATTTTTTCTAAATAAATAGTTAAGGTTTTTTTTTTTTTTTTTGACATGTCCATACAAGAGAGAGGAGAGGGATTCAAACTAGTGACTTTCATTTCATTAAGTGTGGTTTCAACCAATTGAACTATCTCTTAGGGACAAATAGTTAAGGTTTTAATATCGTAAAAGTTAATAAATAGTATCTAATTAAGGCTCCTAATTATGATAATAGTAATTGTTGGAATTAGTAGCTCATATTAACACTAGTTGAAGGCCAAGCGGTACGGTACGGGGCATTTTGGGAATTTCCTTAAAATACAGTCGCCTCTCTGTAAATGTAGGCACATTGCCAAACTACATTAAATTCGTGTCTTGACTCTCTTTCTTAATCTCTTTCTTTTCGATTCTATATTGTTCATAAATTATTGTGTACGGTAACAACAGTAATTATAGATTGAAATTCCTTAATCATATTCATGGAAAGTTTCGACATCCATAAATTGTCTTGATTCTCTCTCTCTTAATTTCTTTTTTTTCGATTCTATATTGTTTATCAATTATTGTGCACGGTAACCACAATAATTATGGATTGACATTCATTAATCATATTCATGGACAGTTTCAACATCCATAAATTTTTAGAAAGTGAAAAGTTTTCAAAGTGAATAAAACTCAAATTGTTTGCATTGTGCATAACAGTTAAAATTACAATGTCAGTGACTTTTCAATGCCCAATTTATTTATTTCACTATAAATTGCACTTTATAGCTTTCCATTTTTCTCAACATTTTTTTCTTTCTTTCTTTTAAGTCTTATTATTTCATGTTTTTAAATCAAGTGATAAGTCATTCTATATCTAATAAGTAATAAAAAAAAAGAAGTTTTAAATGAAATTTTACAAATAAAAGAAAGTGTTTTGATTGACAAATTAAATTATATATATAACATTTGATTATTTTTTAAATATATCGTTTATAAAATTTGATTGACAATACATGTTACGGTTGCTTATGAAGAAATAATTTTTTTCAAAATTAAATTTGATAAAATCCTACCTAAGATCAACAAGGTCACAAGAAAAATTAAATGGAATATCTATATTATTAATTTTTTTTTTTTTTTTTTTTGAGAAAACATTTACTTCTTCATCAATCAATGAAAAAGATAATACAAATTGCTCTTTTTGGATAATCTCTGAGATACAATTAGGGAATTCTCCCAACCACTCATTTTCAAATCCTAGTCCTGCCGCCAATTTTGCAAGATAATGATCTGCGAAATTGGCATTTCGGCCTACATACTTAACCTTAAATCTCCCAGCTACTAAAACCGTTGAGCATAGATTTAGCATCTGCCGCTAAGTGTCCAATTTTGCTCCAATTTTCTTCTTGTGAGTTCATCGCGTCCACTTGATTAAAAATGAGATGTTGGAAAACTTGATTATAAAAACTTAATTAGTAATTATGCATCATAAAAAGTAAGAATAATGATTTTTAAATAACAAAATATAAGATCAATATTAAAATAAAAATAAAATAATTAATATTTAAATATAATAAATAGGTTTAACTTAAACTTATTGTCTTAGGCCGCAAAATCTATCGGCCCTGCTTGTATGTAAAGAGTACTATCACTAAAACGGTTCGTTTTATATTTTGGACAAAAGTAAGGAAAAGCCCTCCCCAAGCTTGGGAACAAAAGTTACATACGACAGCAGTGACAACATCAATTATCATTGTTGCATTTAGAAAGACTCCCACATAATTGGAATCGTCCAATTAGAGAGTTTAAAAACAGCCACCCCAATTAATAATTCTGGGTTTATTTATTTATACAAGTGATGGAGTTTATAGTTTTAAAAAGAAAAAAGGAAATTAAAAAAAAAGTATAAATACTTTAAATAATAAATACTTATATATAATAAGTATTTTGTTTAAACAATATTGTTTCGGAGCTGATAAGGAAGGTAGTGCTGAAACATAGCCCCACACAAACATCAATTAAGCTGGCAATTATGGATGAATCCTAGATTAATTAGCAAACATGTCTTTTGGTGACATGCATGTTTGATCTTTGTGTCTCCCTCATTTTTCTGGCTACAGTTTTTTTTTTTTTTTTTGATGAATAAGGAATTTCATTCAAGAACAACCAATCCAAACTACAAAGATATTCCAATTACAAGCCTTCTCAAAAGGCCAAAAACTTAGCCACGCAGGGCTTCACACTTGCTCCAAGCAAGTCAAATGCATACAACAAACAATTTGGCAAAACTAGCACTACCAAAAGAAAAACCAAAGCAGGGCTGCTCTACAAAGAAACAACAAACAGAAACCAAATCTGCAGAAAACCACGCAGGGTCTAAAATAAAAAAAAACAAAGCAAAACAACTTCAAAGACACTACTCAACACCAATAGCAATACTAAAAACCTCTCCAAAAAGAGACCAGCCTTCAATTAGAAGAGCAAGGCAGAAAAATAGAATATCAAGCCTGCACAGAAACTATAACAGCAAGTCAGCATGCAGATTCCACAAAGAAGCTAAATCCAGGTTCTCTCTAGTTCTTGGAAACTTTCCCTTCCCAGCAATTCTTGACCTCACCTCCCAAATTATCTTCTTCAAAAGCTGCTCCTCAGTGTTAGGTTGACCAGAATGCATTAGCTCATTCCTAGTGCACCATAAATTGTAGATAACAGAACCTAGAACCAATTTGCAAAGAAAACCTTTAAGAGACTTATTCATCCACTCTTGAATTCCTTTCTACAGAAACTCATCCCAAATAACTGGAGTATTGTCCACTCCACATCGAGCCATACAAAATTTCCAGATTCTATAGCTAAAACTGCATTCAAAGAACAAATGCCCCCTACTTTCAACTTGATTATGACAAAACAGACACTTAATATCACTTTGAAACCCCCATTTAAGCAACCTTTCACCTGTTACAAGTCTATCTTGTATAGCAAGCCACAAAATGAAAGCATGCTTGGGAATGGCATATGAGAACCAAACCAATTTCCACCAGGCAATTTCCTCTTTCTTCTCTCTCAACAACTCCTAAGTTTCTGAACTAACAAATATTTCCTTCCTAGATGCAGTCCACATAGGCTTATCATAAGGAGCAAACCTAATCTCAGGAAGCCTAGCTTGGATTTCAACCAGAGCATTAGATCTGGCTGGTCTCCAATGCCATTCTCCATTAAGAATTACAGAAGAGAGTTTAGCCTCCACATTGCTTCTAGCATCATAAACAGCCCTATGCCCATAAACCTCATATAGAAACCTGAAGGATGCCATGAATCCAACCAAAGGTGAATATTCTCCCCATTTCCAACTTCAAACTTCAAAATCCTTTTAGCTATACTCCTCAACTTCAAAATCTTTCTCCAACTCCAAGAACAGGTTTGAGGAAAGCCAACACTCCAGAAACTCCTCCCTTTTAACAAATTTTCTCTCACCCAGGCCACCCAAATAGAACCTGATCTAGCAAAAAGACTCCATACATGTTTAAGCATAGCAGATTGGTTCCAAGTCTCCAACTGTTTCAAGCCCAAACCTCATTCCTTCTTAGGATAACACAGCTCTTGCCAAGAAACCTTAGCCTTTGCAAACCCTTCACTCTTCCCATTCCACAAAAACCTATTGAATTTCTGTTCAATAGCCTTAATGACCTTCTTGGGCAAAATAAAGACACTAGTCCAGTAAACTTGCAAATTGTAAAGCACAGAAGATAATAATTGGAGCCTCCCTGCATAGGATAAGTTCTTAGAAAGCCATGAGTCAATGCGCCCAGCAATCCTATCCAACAAAGCCCCACAATCAACAGCAGAAAGTCTAGTAGAAATGAGAGGTACCCCAAGGTACCTAACAGGAAGATGGCCCTCATTCATTCCCAGCTCTCCTAACAACATATGCTTCACTCTATCTAAAATCCCAGAGCAAAAGAAAGAACTCTTAATAGGATTTGCTTTCAAACCAGAGAGTTCTTCAAATTCAAGTAGAGCAGCTTTTACAATAGTAATAGCATTCAAATTTGCTGCAGAAAAAATAAGAAGATCATCTTCAAAACATAAGTGAGTAAGTTTCAACTTCACACACTTGGGATGAAACTGAAAACCTGATCCAACCCCAGTGTGCTCAGCCATAATCCTTGAAAACACCTCCATGGCTAAAACAAACAAGTAAGGAGACAAAGGATCCCCCTGCCTAAGCCCCTTCCTGCCTTCAAAATAGCCAACCAACGTGCCATTTAAACAAATGGAAAACCTAGGAGAGGTGATACACTCCTTAATCCAACTTAAAAACTTCAAAGGAAACCCAAATCAATGAAGACAATGTAACATGAAGTTCCAATTGACAGAATCATATGCCTTCATAAGATCAATTTTCAAAGTACAACGAGGATCCCCTTTACCTTTGTGATAATTTTTCACAATCTCTTGAGCCAATAAGACATTTTCTGAAATGCTTCTTGAAGGAATGAAAGCTGATTGATTCAGGCTAACCAAATCACTCAACAAAGGGAGCATCCTATTAGAAATGATTTTAGTGATGCACTTATAAATCACATTACAACAAGCTATAGGTTTGAAATCCCCCATAGTAGATGGATTCACCTTCTTAGGTACCAAAGTTAAAATGGTAGCATTTACCTCCTTAAGCAACCTGCCACAAGCAAAAAACCCTTTAATAGCTGCCACCACCCCTTCTCCAACAATAGACCAAGAGGCCTTAAAGAATTCTGTAGAGAACCCATCAGGACCAGGGGCCTTGTTGGCTGGCATGTGGAATAAAGTTTCCTTTATTTCTTCTGCAGTAACCTCCTTCTCCAAAATAGTAGCCTTATCACTAGGAATGGCAGTAGGGATAAGCTGTCTAATCCTAGCTGCTTTCTCATCAGTGAATTGCAACTAATCTGACCCTAACAACTTCTTATAAAACTGGATAGCCACCTGCTTGATCTGCTCCACATCCTCCACTCTATTACCCTGCTCATCCCACAAATGAGTGACAATGTTCTTAGCATTCTGAACCTTAAGAGACCGATGAAAGAAACTGTTATTCTGATCTCCTAGCTGCAGCCACTTATTTCTAGCTTTTTGCTTTAACAAAGACTCCTCAGCTTTTGTAAGAGAAACATAAGCATGAAGACATTCTCTCTCTTTAAGCAGGCAATCAGCTCTCCCAAAATTAGCAATGACATCCTTTTGAGCCATATCTAATTTCTCACGAGCCTCCATAACTTTCTGTTTTAGATTCCCAAAGCAAGACAAGTTCTGAACTTTGAGAATAGCTTTCACAGATTTGAGCTTAGCATACAGTTTATACATAGAAACCCCATCCACCTGAATATTCCAACCCTCCAAAACCCATTTCAAAAAATCTTGATGCTCCAGCCAAAAATTGAAAAACTTAAAAGGCTTTGGACCAAAACTCTGCATACTACCCACTGAAATAATAGCAGGGGAATGGTCAGAAACTCCCCCTGAGTGAAATTCCACAATGGTTTTACCAAAATCATTCAACCAAAACTCATTAGCCAATACTCTATCAAGTTTCCTGGCCAGAAAACGAGGCTCCTCACTTTTATTAGTCCAAGTATAAAAATAGCCACTGAAATTAATATCCAAGACCTCCAAATCATTCAAACATTGCCCAAACTCAATTTCATAAGAGTTTAACTTGTCAGATCCCCACTTTTCTGCCAAGGTCTTAACAACATTAAAATCACCACAAATCATCCAAGGATTAAGACCTACTCTAGCTTTCAAAGAAACTAAATCAGTCCACAGCAGCTTCCTATTTACACCATTATTATCCCCATATATAAAAGAATGAAACCAACAGAGATTATGATTTAGGGATTTAATTACACAGTTTATACTTTGATCACTCCTATTGAGAACAGTTACTTCAAAATCAGAGTGCTTCCAACAAATCCAAATCCTCCCCAAAAAATGCTGATCATAGTTATACACGTAATCCTAATCAGGAACAATGCATGATCTAACTTTATCAGCTTTATGAAACTTAACCCTAGTTTCAATCAAACACATAGGGCTAATCTTATGAACCTTAATCAATCTCCTCACCTCTAGCTATTTAGAGGAATGATTTAAACCCCTCACATTCCATACAAGGAAATTCATGCAGTAGGAGAAAACCCCCTCATTAACACCTCCTCTTCCCCCATTTTGCCTTTTCCCCTTGTCAACCAAGAGATTGGCACTCTCCTCATTTAAGGCACATTCAATCACTTTTTGCAGAGTATTAGAAACAGCTCCTGCATCTTTCACCTCATCAGCATCACCTCTGCCATCAGCTCTTGCCAGCAAGTGAAAAAAATTAGTCCAATGAAGATTATCCCTAGCAGAAGGCTTAGAGATAGGAGTTCTTTTAGCATATCTAACTTTAGTCCACTGGTCTTTAGCAGCAACCCTAGGAGTTGACACAATCTGCATCCCAATGGTTTTACCAAACCCAACACCAACCTTCTTATGCAATTCTTGCTAGATAGGTTCAGTCCTTTTAGGAATCCAAACTTGTTTCTCCACTTTGGTACAAGCATGTGCTAAATGACCAAAAGATTTACACTTCTTACATTTAATAGGCAACCATGGGTACTCAATTCCTACTACAACCCTCCCCCCATTAGCACCTACAACTTCAACCTCTCTTGGAAAATCAGAATCAATATCCACTTCAACCAATACCCTAGCAAAACCAAGCCTAAGCTAATCTTCAGTAACAGAATCTGCACAAAGAGGCTTACCAACTCCACTAGCTACATAACTCAAGCATGTAGAGTTCCAAAATTCAATAGGGAGATTATGCAGCTTAATCCAAACAGGTACAGTGGATAAAGATATTTTAAGTAACTGCATACCTGGAGTCCATTTATGTAGGATCAAAGGTTTGTTTGCTATATGCCATAGCTTAGCTTCCATGACCTCATCCCTGGTCCTTTCATCAGCAAATCTAAACAAATAGAGACCATTCTCCAGCAAGAAAACCTCCACTTTCCCATATTGAGCCCACATACTATCCACTGTACGCTTAACAATATAGAAAGGGAGGGGTTTATCTAAAAACTGACCTACCAGTGATGGAGACCACTTCAGTATACCTGCCTTAATCGCTTCCTTAGGAAGTTTGACAACAACTTTCCCCTCCTCTCGAGTAGGTGCAAAAAACTGCAAAGCACCTAGAGACTTCTCTGTTCTGAACAATTGTCTCCAATCATGAGTTACATTCTTATTGTTCTTAGCTTCAGAACCTCCAGCTTCACTCAGATCCACCTCCTTATTCTTAACAGGAACAACCTTTACACCATTTCCAACCAATTCAACAACAGAGTCTCCTTCGACAACCGAAGTACCCTCAATTGGTAATCTCAAATCATCCAATTATGGAATCGCATCTGCACACTCCAAAATCTTACAATTATCCTCCTCCTCACTCAACTCAACATCACAATCTCCAGATCGTGAAGTGATAAGTGCCAATTGTTGCACATTCAAGCCCCTTAATTTACATATGTTAATTCCTTAGCATTGTTATTTGTTTGATTTTGCTTTGTTTTTGAGTTTCAGGTTTCATTTGACAAACCTTTGGAAATTGGGCTTAAAAAGATAAAAAAGCTAAGCATTCTGGAACTAGGATTGAGCGCAGCAATCCTGGGATCGAGCGCACTGCGCTCGAACGTCTGTGATCAAGGATCGAGCGCACGCCTGCGCTTGCGCGCACACCAGCTAAGCTCGAGCGCATTGCGCTCGAGTGCACTAAGTCTTGGATCGAGCGCACTCGAGTGTACAGTGCACGGCAAGAATTCCTCTCCAGCATGGACTTGGATTTCAGTCTCCCAATTGGACAGGGAGACTGCTCTCCGGTTTTCTCAGGGTTTCTAGGGTTTTTAGGGTTCTCCTAATCCCTATAAATAGGGTTCTAAACATTGTAAACAGACACACCGCTTCTAGAGCAAAAATTCAGTAAAATAGTCTGTGGAGCGTAGGAGATCATGAGCAGCTAAACCCAATTGTGGGGTATTGATGTAGCCCTTTTCAAGCACAATGGTTTGATTGTATTTAATTTCTAGTCTTTCAATTTATGCATGTTGATTGTATAACCCTAAGGATTGCTACAGTTGATTTCTGTTCTTCATATTAAATGCAGTTGTTCTTTAAATTTCAATTCAATATTAGTAAAATTCTTATCTTGTCTTAGAAATTATTTTTCTATTATTGAACTCAAATTATTCTTATTTTAAAGTGATCATAAGAATGATGGTTATACAATGGTACTCAATTGGTATGCAATCAATAGGATTAGATAGACCATACCTAGGGAAGACGGATCGTACTACACCCTAATTTAGTGTAATTTAAGTAGACGGTCCGTGCCAACCGAAGATGGGTTATGCTATTCCGTTGATTGTATGCGATTATTTTTATGTCTTCTTGTTGAAAAAATAACATGCATAGAATGAATTGCTAGAGTTAAATATGGTTAACCATTGATGTTTGGATCATGGTGAAGTCAATACCCTGCTCTCTCTCTCTCATAAATTTACTCCCTTTTATTTCTGTTTATTTTATGCACTTTAAATTCTCAAAAACAATTCACTCTCTTTTAATTAAGTTAATTTTGATCTTTTAATTTTGATAATTAAACCCCTGCAGTCCTTGAGGTTCGACACCCTCAATATAGCCCTATCCTACGGGATTCGTTCTATTGCGAGTGGTAATTTTATTATTGATATTTTTGGTCACAAAAATACCACATCAATTTTTGACGCCGTTGCCGGGGATTGCTTAACGGTTTTATTGTCAAATTTTAGAGATTAATTTTAGCTTAATAATTTATTTTCCTGTTTTAAGTTGCTAATTTTTAATTCTGTTTTGTGTTGATTTTATTGTTTTTCAGAAACTGCAAACAGGTCCATAAGCTGCCTTCTCTGTGATTGCGATTGAGTGTAGCCCGTGTACGATCAAGCGCACAGCCGCACTTCAGCAGGATTCCAGCCAGCAGCGCTTGAGCCCTCCACTCCTGCGCTCGCACACATCTGCGGTAGTACGCTCGAGCGCACCCTACCGTGCGATCGAGCGCACGTGCGGCATCCTGCATCCGGACCCTAAGTGCACACTAAGGCCGTTTGTGAGCTTGTTTGTTGTTTGTTTTAGCTTAATTTTTTTGCTTTCTTCTAAATTTCTGGTTAGTTTATGTTAGGTCGTCGTTCTTTATCTTTTCCATTAATTTCTTGCGACCTTGAAATCGAACGCACTCTTAGACAAATTAGATCCCAAAGGAACTCTAATTTGCTAGAAGAACGTTCCACTGAGACTATGGGGGACGGTAACCACGTAGCATTGCAAGATTACTGTCTTCCTACCACTTATACTACTCCCACATGTCTCCGGTTGCCGGAAATTACGGCAACCCATTATGAAATTAAGCCTAGCACTATATGCAGTTTACCTTCCTTTTAAGGGCTTAGCACTGAAAATCCTTATGAATTCCTCGGTGATTTCGAATCAATCTGTGAGACCACTAAAATGAATGGATTCACTGAGGATGCCCTAAGGATGCGTCTTTTTCCTTTCTCCCTCAAGGAAAAAGCCAAACATTGGTTCCAGTCCTTAACACCCAATTCTATCACTTCTTGGGCGCAATTGCAACAAGAATTTCTTAAGAAGTATTTTCCCATAGGCATGACCAATGATACTAGGAGAGCCATCACTACATTCTCCCAGTACGAGGGAGAGGATTTCCATGAGACTTGGGATAGGTTGCAGACCTTGCTTAGATCATGTCCACACCACGCTGTCCCAAAATGACAGCTAGTGCAGTGTTTTTATGATGGCCTGACCGAGTCTAATAGAAAAATGGTAGATGCATCCTGTGGGGGGACATTTATGTTGAAAAGTGAAGATGAAGCATGGTCTATGTTTGAAAACTTAAGTAACAATTCTCTTCAGCAGGTTTCCGCAAGACGAAGGGCACCAGCACCTAAGGCACCTAAGACGGAGAGTTTGTATGAAGCCGGCCATTCTCCAAACATGGCCAACCAAGTAGTCGAGGCTATCACCAAGAAGTTGGATCAAGTTTTGTTGACTGCTGGTTTTGCTCCTAATACTGCTCACACACACACTGAAGCATGCTCATTCTGTTCCAGTCCTATGCATCATGTCAATAACTGCCCTGTTACTGGAAATTATACTGACATTTCTAATGAGCAGGTTAATGCAGCTTTCTCCAGACCGGGTAATGATCCATACTCCAATACCTACAACCCCGGGTGGCGAAATCATCCAAATTTCTCATGGAAGAATTCAAGCAACTCATCCTCAGGGCCACACAATCATTCTCAATCCAACAGGCAGCCCTACCAACCTCAGTCCACTTACCGGCCTCCACAGCAGCACTACCAAGCTCCCTCCAAGTCTAATTTTGAGGATCGGATTGTAAAAGCAGTAACTGAGCTGACCAGCGAGATCAAGGAGTCAATTAAATCTCAAGTGAAAATAGTCAACTCACATTCTCAATCCATTGCCAAGCTAGAAGCTCAAGTCGGACAACTTGCCAACACCATCAACAGAAGAGATGAAGGAAAGCTTCCAAGTCAGCCAGTGGTAAACCCTAAGGGGCACTATATGGTCGATGAGGGCACTTCATACCATCAGCAAGTTCAAGCCATCACTACCTTAAGAAGCGGCAAAATAGTTGAAAATCATGTGGAGGAGAAGAAAGATGAACACAAGGAGGTTGCACAGAATTTGCAGAATGATAAAAGCAAGCAAGTAAGCAATGAGGCTTCGTCATCAGCAGCATCCACTCCAAAGATCCCCTATGAGCCACCAGCCCCCTTCCCAGAACGTCTCAAGGCACCTTCCCACTTTGGGAAACAAGGCGAGAAAATACAAGGAATGATGGAGATGTTCAAACAGGTAAAGATCAATCTTCCCCTTCTTGATGCCATTGCACAAGTGCCTGCCTATGCCAAGTTCCTCAAGGACTTGTGTACTCAAAAGTGGAAGACTAGAAACCACATCCCCAAGAAAGTTCTTCTGACTGAGCAAGTAAGTTCTCTGATTAAACATAACACCCCTCCGAAGTTCAAGGACCCCGGGGCTCCTACAATTTCATGCATCATCGAAAAAAGAGAGATTGATAAGGCACTCTTAGATTTGGGAGCTGGAGTGAATTTACTTCCCTATTCAGTATATCTGCAATTGGGCCTAGGGGAGCTGAAGCCCACCACAGTGATTCTGCAACTAGCTGATTTGTCAATTAAGAAGCCTAGAGGGATTGTAGAAGATGTGATCATCCAAGTGGATAAATTTTTCTTCCCAGTCGACTTTATCGTGTTGGATACCGAGCCTGTGCCCAATCCTGAGAAGCTGGTTCCTGTCATCCTTGGGCGTCCATTCTTAGCCACAACAAATGCATGCATCAACTGTAGAACTGGAGTCATGGAAATCTCATTTGGCAATATGAAAGTTTGGTTGAATATCTTTACTGCATTTCAGCACGCTCCTGATCAGAATGAGCGTTTCTTTTTGGACAGCATTGAAGAATATATAGAAGACTCACTACCCAGTCTCCTGACAAAGGAACCAGTAGAAGCTTGCTTGAATTATTTCGACTTTGAAGAATTCAACACCGACTAATACATTCAAGAGGTCCATGAATTGTTAGAAACAGCCGCTAGTGCAGATTTCCATCCTTGGAGAGTAGTAAAGGAGCCCCTACCTGTGACATCAAGCACTCCTCCTGTGCCATCTCTACTGTCTCCACCGAAGCTTGAGTTGAAGCCCCTGCCAGAAAAGCTCAAATATGCATTTCTAGGGTCTAACAATACCCTGCCGGCCATCATTGCTTCTGACTTACAACAAGACCAAGAAGACAGTCTGCTCGCAGTGTTGAAGGAGTATAAAGTGGCTATTGATTGGACCGTGGTAGATTTGAAAGGCATTGACCCCTCTATCTGTATGCACTGGATCCATTTGGAAGAAGATGCTCGACCCTCCCGTCAGGCACAGCGCCGGTTGAATCCCAACATGAAGGAGGTAGTAATGAAAGAGGTCGTCAAGTTACTTGATGCAGGCATCATCTACCTGATCTCAGATAGCAAATGGGTGAGCCCCACTCAAGTGGTTCCAAAGAAATCAGGCATCACCGTTGTTGAGAATTCTGTTGGTGAATTGGTTCCACAGCGCACAACCACGGGGTGGCGTGTCTGCATTGACTACCGGAAGCTCAATTCTCATACCCGAAAGGATCACTTCCCGCTCCCATTCATTGATCAAATTTTAGAGCGTCTTGCTAGCCAGAGCTACTATTGCTTCTTAGATGGCTATTCCGGGTATAATCAGGTTGCAGTTGATCCCCAAGACCAAGAGAAGACGACGTTCACATGTCCATTCGGCACCTTTGCTTACCGACGCATGCCCTTCGGCTTGTGCAATGCACCTGCCACATTCCAGAGATGTATGATGTCTATCTTCTCCGACATGGTGGAAAATTTTTTGGAGGTATTTATGGATGACTTTTCTGTTTTTGGATCTTCTTTTGATAAATGCCTCCATAATCTGTCACTTGTTCTTCAACGTTGCAAAGAAACTAACCTGATTTTGAGCTGGGAGAAAAGCCACTTCATGGTCCAAGAAGGTATAGTTTTGGGCCATATAGTGTCCAAACGAGGTATTGAGGTGGACCAGGCCAAAGTTGAGCTCGTTGAAAATTTACCACCACCCACTTCAGTGAAGCATATCCGTTCTTTCCTAGGGCACGCCGGCTTCTATCGTCGTTTCATCAAAGATTTCAGCAAAATCTCAAGGCCTTTATGTCACTTGCTTGCTAAGGACACCACTTTTCACTTTGATGAAGCATGTCACCAGGCATTCCAGCAGCTCCGATCCCTATTATCCTCCGCCCCCATCATGCAGCCGCCTGACTGGTCATTGCCCTTTGAGATCATGTGTGATGCATCTGATTATGCTGTGGGTGCAGTTTTGGGACAACGGGTAGGCAAGCTTCCTCATGTCATTTATTATGCTAGCAAGACGTTGATAGATGCTCAAGTCAATTACACAACCACTGAGAAAGAATTGCTAGCTGTGGTATTTGCTTTGGATAAATTCCGCTCATATCTTCTGGGATCAAAGGTTATAATTTTTTCTGATCATGCTGCTCTACGACACCAGCTGGCCAAGAAGGAAACAAGGCCTCGGTTGATCTGTTGGATTCTACTTCTGCAAGAGTTTGACATTGAGATTCGGGACAAGAAGGGTACTGAAAATGTTGTTGCTGACCATTTGTCACGGATTTCATTTGCGACAACCCAGCCGGTTCCTGTTCATGACTCGTTCCCGGATGAGCAACTCTTAGAAATTACCCCGAGAAATTCGCCATGGTTTGCCGATATTGTCAATTATCTAGCAACAGGTCGGATTCCCTCTCAGTGGTCTAAGCAAGATAAGGACCGCTTCTTCAAGCAAGTCCGATTCTATTATTGGGAAGATCCAGAGTTGTTCAAGTATTGTGCTGACCAGATCATCCGACGATGTGTTCCTGAGAGTGAATTTTCCAGCATTCTTACTTTTTTGTCATTCTCTAGCTTGTGGGGGACATTTCAGTGCCAAGAAGACAGCAGCCAAGGTTCTACAATGCGGATTCACATGGCCCACCTTGTTCAAAGATGCCTATGACTTCTGCCGAGCTTGTGAGAGATGTTAGCGCCTAGGAGCTATGTCTCGGAGGGACATGATGCCATTGAACCCCATCCTTATTGTCGAGAATTTTGATGTTTGGGGTATCGACTTCATGGGGCCCTTCCCACCATCTTGTGGACATGAGTATATTTTGGTAGGAGTAGATTATGTCTCTAAGTGGGTCGAAGCTATTGCCACAAAGACCAATGATCACAAGGTTGTAGTGAAGTTCCTCCAAGCTAACATTTTTAGCAGATTTGGTACTCTTCAGGCTATCATCAGTGATGGAGGTAGACACTTTTGCAACCATTTTTTCAAGGCCTTGCTTCTCAAGTATTCTGTCACACATAAGGTAGCCACCCCTTACCATCCTCAAACAAGTGGCCAAGTGGAAGTGTCTAACCGGGAGATTAAGCATATTCTAGAGAAAACGGTTAAGCTAGACCGCAAGGATTGGTCCTTGCGCCTCAATGATGGATTATGGGCCTACCACACAACTTACAAAACCCCCATTGGAATGTCTCCCTATCGGCTGGTTTATGGCAAGACGTGTCACCTCCTTGTGGAATTAGAACACAAGGCTATGTGGGCCATCAAGTAGTTCAATTTTGACATGCAAGCTGCCTGTCCGCACCGAAAACTTTAGTTGACAGAGTTGGAGGAGCTGCGGCGAGATGCCTATGATAGTGCTTGCCTTTATAAGGAGCGGACTAAGGCCTTTCATGACAAACATATCTTGCCCAAGACATTTGTTCGGGACCAGAAAGTATGGCTTTCCAATTCCAGACTCCGGCTTTTCCCTGAGAAGCTCCGTTCAAGATGGGATGGCCCCTTCATAGTCACCTCAATGTCACCCCATGGCGCCGTCGAATTGCGGGACCCAAAGAATGGCACTCTATTCAAGGTCAAGGGTCAAAGGTTGAAGCCCTGCATCTAGAACCTCAAGCCAGGTACAGACATGGAATCCGTCGACTTGACAGATCCCGTCTATCTTTTTGATTGAGCCACTGACACCCTGGGCTCGAGCGCACCCACTGTGCTCTCGATCCCAGAGCACGGGCCTGTGCTCGAGCCCACCATAAGTGGGATCGAGCGCAGAAGCTCTACAATCACACACACATGCACGAGTACGCTCGAGTGCACCTTCAGGAGCGCTCAAGCGTACCCACGCCCTGCCTTGAAACCCTCTGCGCAAGTGCGATCGAGCTCACGCTAAGTGCCGCTCGAGCGCACTCGTTCAGAGGGCTCACGTGACCTCTTGTAGGTCACGGCCCATCGTTTTTTTTCCCATTCCCCTTTCGTCCCCAGCGCCGCAGCCTCTCCCCTGCACTCACACCCAAACTGCGAACCCACCCACCACCGCCGCACAACCCCACACCACCACCCCACCGGTTTTTCCCCGCCATTGTTTTCCCTCCTCGGCCACTTCTCTCTCCCATTTCCCATTCTCCCCGATCCTCACCAACTCCCCTTATTTTCCATTTTTTTTGTAGCAATTAGCAGTCCGTGGGTCCACAGATTGCTCTATGTTGGATTTTCTTTTTTTTGCAGGGGGTTGGGCACAGCAGGGTGGTTTTCCATCTCCTCCCTTTAGGAGTGCCCACCAAGTGCTCGACAAAATTCCTCAAAGAAGCCCAGCTTTGCTTCCAGCCACCGCTTCCACATCCCGCTCTTCCCCTGCCCGGGAGACTACCCCTGAGGCTCCCTCCCAGCCATTACCTCCCCGTGGGAAGCCCCGGAAGCTCATCTTGGAGACTCCCTTTGCCGTCGACACAGTTTTTCATAGCCTTCCAGCCACCAAGTGGGCGGTCAAAGAATGCCGACGACGCGGCCTCACTGCACTGTTCCAGCTAGTCAGCCTCATTGCGTACGAAGGGCTGGTTCGGGACTTTTATGCCCACCTTACTTTTGATTGTACCCGGCCGGGCATCCTCTCTTCATCCGTGGCGGGCATAGACATGGAGCTAACCGCCGAAGACATTGCTTCTGCCTTGCAGTGTTCTCATGAGTGCCCGTCCAACATTTTGGCTCGGGATGGCTCACCTCGGTACTCCGACTTCCCGGCCGACCTCACACTGCAGTTTATTGTGGATGACATGTGCCACGGCCGCTACACCGATGACCTCAGCAATTCCACAAGCAAGGTCCTGCTACCCTCCCGCCTGTGGTTCATGGACTTCATCCTGCAGCGGAATGTGTGCCCCTTTGGACACAAGACACAGCGGCGCGGCCCCTTTCTTACAACACTCTATGCCTTTCAGAGAGGCTATCGGATCTCCATTCCCCAGCTCATTTCGGACCAGATGCACAAGTTTTGGGATGGGGCAATTGTGCGGTGCATGTAGGGTTCGGCGTCATGGGGACTTCCATTCCCGTTTCTCCTCACCCAGATCATTCAGACCCGAGGCATAGAGGGTAGCCCGACTGATGGTCCTATTTCCACACATCCTCAGTTTGGTCTGATCTAGTGGAATCAGAGTTACTCTCACATGCCGCGACGACGTCGGGCGCTT
Source organism: Corylus avellana (assembly GCF_965113065.1). Taxonomy (NCBI): domain Eukaryota; kingdom Viridiplantae; phylum Streptophyta; class Magnoliopsida; order Fagales; family Betulaceae; genus Corylus; species Corylus avellana. Next base: position 6,577,996 of record NC_142494.1, read on the forward strand.
GCGGCAGCAGCGGTCGATAGGGACGCTGATGGGACTGTGCACGATGAGCCACCTCCAGCAGCGCCAGTCGATAGCATGGGAGCCACCGCCACAGTCACGATGACCATGTCACAGTATGAGTCCTTACATAAAGAATTGCAAGACCTCTGCTCTGAGCTTGCAAACCAGAGAGCGAAAGACAGGCGCCAGGCAGAGGAACGATTTGAAGCCCAGCAAGAATTGCTGCGTGCCATTGTAGCTCGACAAGTTGGTGTTTCTTTTTCCCCTTGCATTGTTTTATTGTTATTTTCCACACACTGAGGACATTGTGCACTTTAAGTTGGGGGGTGTGGGCATATACATGATAGTTCTGAGCATGCAATTGATTTTCCTATTGTGGTTTGAAATTCATTGATGGGCTTAATATGACGAACACATGATCACTTGATTAAGAAATTAAAACTGGGTTACTCTCATTGGCAGCATGAAATATTACTTGTTTCAATTTAATTTTCACAAGCACACTTGCATATAGTCTGTGGGGTATAAAATCTGGAACCAAGAATGTTTGGTTTTAATATTCGAAATGTAGTTGGGCAACTTATTGGGAAAAATACTTTGGCATAAAGTATAAAAAAAAAAAAAATAAAAAAATAAAAATGATCATTTTAAACTCTCCACCAAGTAACCGGACCTCTTGCCTCATTAAGCAGTGAGTGTTCGTGTCAAAAAGTGAAAAGTTTGGATTGGTTGACAAAAAAAAAAAAAAAGTAGCTTAGCTTTGTAGCCTTTTTGACCCGAGTTAGTAAGTCCTTAGGGGTGTTTTTACACCTAATGCCCTAAAACCATCTGGTTTGGGAGTCATTGGCCTAACACTCGATAAATGGGTCAATCAGAAAGCTTAAGGGAGCTAAGTGAAAAAAAAAAAAAAAAAGTTGCCTTGGTTGTGTGTCCGATGGGGAGTCTAATGAATTTTGAGTATTGATCCATGCATGATTGAGATTAGTTTTGAAATCCCTTGATTATGTGTTGAGTTCACATACACTAATTGAATTTTGTAATATCTCATAATTGCCATGATTGGAGCTAAGTTGTGATTGCCTGAAATTGTGAAGATAGTGTTTGTTTTATTAAGCCTGTTAATGACTGAAAACCATGATGGTGATGAGATTGCATTCTTAGGAATTACATGGCTAGAAAATGTTTGTGGGTATCATTCCTGGAAAACCCTCACGAGACTTCACTCGTCCTCTAGGGAATTCCTAGGGGTTTAAAAGGCTTGTTGTATATGCTAAATGCAACCGTATATCCCACGAAAGCTGGATTTATCTTTTTGTTTTTCAGTTTATTTTCTGTTTTATATTGCTAAGGGACTAGCAATATGTAAGTTGGGGGTGTGATAAGTACCAATTGTTGCACATTCAAGCCCCTTAATTTACATATGTTAATTCCTTAGCATTGTTATTTGTTTGATTTTGCTTTGTTTTTGAGTTTCAGGTTTCATTTGACAAACCTTTGGAAATTGGGCTTAAAAAGATAAAAAAAGCTGAGCATTCTGGAACTAGGATCGAGCGCAGCAATCCTGGGATCGAGCGCACTGCGCTTGAACGTCTGTGATCAAGGATCGAGCGCATGCCTGCGCTCGCACACACACTAGCTAAGCTCGAGCGCATTGCGCTCGAGCGCACCAAGTCTTGGATCGAGCGCACTCGAGCGTACAGTGCACGGCAAGAATTCCTCTCCGGCATGGACTTCGATTTCAGTCTCCCAATTGGACTGGGAGACTGCTCTCCGGTTTTCTCAGGGTTTCTAGGGTTTTTAGGGTTCTCCTAATCCCTATAAATAGTGCTCTAAACATTGTAAACAGACACACCGCTTCTAGAGCAAAAATTCAGTAAAATAGTCTGTGGAGCGTAGGAGATCATGAGCAGCTAAACCCAATTGTGGGGTATTGATGTAGCCCTTTCCAAACACAATGGTTTGATTGTATTTAATTTCTAGTTTTTCAATTTATGCATGTTGATTGTATAACCCTGAGGATTGCTACAGTTGATTTCTGTTCTTCATATTAAATGCAGTTGTTCTTTAAATTCCAATTCAATATTAGTAAAATTCTTATCTTGTCTTAGAAATTATTTTTCTATTATTGAACTCAAATTATTCTTATTTTCTGTGATCATAAGAATTATGGTTATACAATGGTACTCAATTGGTATGCAATCAATAGGATTAGATAGACCATACCTAGGGAAGACGGATCGTACTACACCCTAGTTTAGTGTAATTTAGGTAGACGGTCCGTGCCAACCGAAGATGGGTTATGCTATTCCGTTGATTGTATGAGATTATTTTTATGTCTTCTTGTTGAAAAAATAACATGCATAAAATGAATTGCTAGAGTTAAATATGGTTAACCATTGATGTTCGGATCGTGGTGAAATCAATACCTTACTCTCTCTCTCTCTCATAAATTTACTCCCTTTTATTTCTGTTTATTTTATGCACTTTAAATTCTCAAAAACAATTCACTCTCTTTTAATTAAGTTAATTTTGATCTTTTAATTTTGATAATTAAACCCCTGCAGTCCTTGAGGTTCGACACCCTTAATATAGCCATATCCTACGGGATTCGTTCTATTGTGAGTGGTAATTTTATTATTGATATTTTTGGTCACAAAAATACCACATCACGAAGCATCTTCCATAGCCACCTTCTCTTCCTGTAAATTCACTTTGATATTCTTTTTCCCGCCACGACCTCTATTGGCTCTTCTAGCCATCATTCACCAATTGATCTCCACCTCCTCTGTATTGCAATCTCCAGTGTATTTCTGGCACACCTCCACCAGAAACACAGTCGTCGGAATAGTCACGCACAGAAACAATCAAGCGCGTAGCCTCAGTCGCAGAAAAACCAACCAGATTTCAAAAACCTCTAGGAAACCTATGCCACATCAGCAAGGCCCAAAAAACCCCCAGTTGACAAACCACTGTTCTTTTCTGGCTACAGTTTTACTCATGACATACATGTACAGTACCATGATATCTTAACACGCATGTCATGGGATATCAATCCATAGCGAGCAAGAAAAAGAAATAGAAAACCAAAAATACCTTTGAACACGTGGGGTTTGGAGCCTGGCTCGGCTGTGTCCCACCCAGAAAAAAGGCTTCATACTAGTCTAGACCACCTCTTCAATCGTGTAGTTGGAACTTGCTGGGGCGAGTAGCTCCTGCATGTTCTATTGTTTTATAATTTAAATTAATGATTCTGGTTTTTAAATTAGTTATACTCATTTTATTATTATTATTATTATTATTATTATTATTATTATTATTATTATCCCAAACAACATCGGTTTAAGAAATGATCTACACATTTGTTTGACAAAATTTCTAGAACTAAACACTTCAAGTAATTTTATTGATATTTCTTAGAAAATTGTACCCTTTTTAAACCGGATTTGTCTTTTAAACACCCCACTATATAATTAAGGCCGGTTTCTAGAAATTTTAGAGTAGATTTCTCATTATTTAATCTTTCTTTTAGCCTGCAGGCTTATTTTATTTTTTTGGTAGAAGATGAAGACACTTCTCTTTGATTAGGTACTTTAGTCTTTCGCTACATCAGTTGGTATTAGAGCATACTTTATCATGATCATGACCAATTAGCGCAACAGTGATGAACTTCTCCAACAACACCGCTTGTAAGGTAGTGGCTCTTTTGAGAGCTAAATTCTTTATAATAGTTGACCAACTTTTCCCTCCAAATAACTACTTATGTGTGACAATTTAAACAAATGTCCCAATTAGATTAAGGGCTAGGGAAGAAATATTTTCATGATTGCACTTATTTTAAATCAAATGGCAATATCAAAAGATTTCATTCACAATTAAATAGGGGTGAAAATGTGGTTACGATTAGCGGTTACCACCTAGACGGTTAGTAATATCCACTAATCACCTCAGCTAACCGTCTATGCGGTTAACCGCCTAGGCAGTTAATTGGTGGTTAATGGTTAATAATCTTAACAACTTTTAACCGCTTTTTAAAGAATATATATATATATATATATATATATATATTTTTTATTTTTTTTTAAAAAAAGAAAACCAAAAAGTTAAAAAAAATTTATAAAAAAGAAAAAGAAAACGAAGTCGTTTTTATGGTAATTTGATAATATCCTACTATATACAACATCATTTCTAGATTTATATATATATATATACACACACACATAAAGGTGGTTAGCGGACAGTTAATAATCGCCCGCCTTTTCACCCTTACGATTAAACCATACATATTTTCCCCACAATTCTAAAGTCTTTATTTATTTTTATATATTTAAAAATAAATGCTTATTTTTCAAAAATATAAACACTATTAGTTTCATAGAAAAGTTAAAAAGGTTCTTTGAAAATTTGTACACACCTCTAATAAAGGTTAAGGGTTCAAACCATTACTATACTTAAAACTTTTTTTGCTTTTTCATATTAATGAACACGTGATTTACAAACTAAACAATTAATTTGAAGCAGATGAAATATAAGAGGCAAAACTAATTTATTTTGTGTAAACTAATTTCGACTTGAAAGGGTGTATTACAAATTAGAAGAACTAACTTCTTGTTTGAACAAGTAATTTTTTGTTTTTTGTGTTTTTTTGCGTCTGTATGCATTGTTTGAATCATTTGACTAACCTGTAACACTGTAGTTCCACATTAAGAAGATGATTAACACACATACAATGGGTAAATTATAAATGAGTCAATGGGTGCAAAGTTTCACATTAATTTTTTACTAAGGGAAACTTGCCTTTATAAGTTACTATAAGGAGTTTTGATTGCAACGTGACTAGTATTTTTGGAATAAAAGCACATATGTAGATTACACTTTTCTTAGGTATTAGGTAGTTACAAATGGTATCAGAAGAACATGGTAATGCTATGTGATACCAGAGTACTACATGATGTGGCCATGAGAGGACGTTAGGAATTTAAGAAAGGAGATTGTAACACCTTAGTTTTACATTAAGAAGATAATTAGCCTAGATACAGTTGATAGATTATAAATGATCTCGTAGGTGCTATAAGTCTCACATTAGTTTCTTACAAGCAGACAAGATTAGGCTTGATAAGTGATTATATGGAGTTTCAATTGCAGTTTAACTAATCATTTTGAAGTGATAACTCATGTGGTTAGTGTTTTCCTAGATTGTTACACCTTGTGTACGTGTTGTTTTCCCCTCCGTTGTGTGGTTTTGGGTAGTCAGAAGCATCTGATGTAGTCATGTGGAATCCTTTATGTTGTTGATCGATACCTTGACTGGGACCAGCAGAGGATGGAGAACAATATTAGGCGCCTAGATTTTCCGAAAACAGGTGATTTCAAAGTGTATAAGCTGGACGAAGGAAGGGGGGGAGGGGGGGGGGGTAAATGGGATTTGTTGAAAAGCTTGGGATCGACCATTTGTTTTGAGTACTGATTGTTGTTTCTCTGTCTCGACTTAAGAATTTGTGGGATGTAAAGGGAATTGCATTTACTTCATTGATCAGCATGGAAGTCATGGTTTTAGAGGATAGCAGCTTTGCCGATTTAGTTTCCATGGATGATTCTCATCCATTATTGTTGTTTTTGTTTTTGTTTTTTTTTTTTGTTTTTGAATAAGGGTTTGACTTCTCCTTAGATTTGCTCTCATGAGCGATCTTTGGGGTGAAGGATTTTGTCTTGGACTTTGGGTCGAGAATGATTAGTTTCGGTATGAGGGTTTTACTCTTATGTCCAAGAAAATAAAAGTTGGGAATATGGGCTATCTATGTATAATGGAATGTAATTATATTTGCTACCTTACCATAATACAGGTTAAGGTGTTCTATTTATAAATAGATGATTACAAGAGTTTGAGTTTGTTAAAAACTCAACTGCATAAGACTTATCAAAAATACAGAGTGATTATCAACACAAGATAGCTATCTATCTTATGTATACATGAGAGTTTAAATACAAGAATACAAGATAACTATCTCTCCTTATCAGGTTGTTTATCTTCATCTTCACGTGATATGTGAGTAGGTTTGAATAGGTCTCTAACATGCCCCCTCAAGCTTACTGGTATAGAAAAAACGTTAAGCTTGGAACGAAAATAGCCAAACTGGGAAGATGAGAGAGGCTTGGTGAAGATGTCCTCAAGTTGATCTTTGCTACAGATAAATTTTATGGAGAGTCGATTCTTGGTAACCAGGTCACGTACAAAATGGAAATCAATTTCCACATGTTTTGTCCTTGCATGAAACACAGGATTTGCTGAAAGATATGTAATCCCAATGTTGTCACACCATAAGGTTGGAGGTTGAGAGAATTTTAGGCCAATTTCGGAGCACAAAGACATTAGCCATGAAGTTTCCGCAGTAGTGTTTGCTAATGCCTTATACTCGGCTTTGGTGCTTGATCTAACAACTGTGTTTTTGTTTGCGACAACTCCAAGAAATTAAATTGTTACCAATAAAAATGCAATAACGACCTGTGGATCGTCGGTCGTCTTGGCTACCTACCCAATCGGCATTTGTGAATGCTTGGATACAAGATGTGGAGGATTTTTGAAACATAAGGCCATTCTGGATTGTGTGCTTTAAATATCGTAAGAGCCATTTGACAGATTGCCAATGTATATCCATAGGTTTGTGCATGAACTATGCGAGCTTGTTGACACAAAACGAGATGTCTGGACGTGTGATGCAGAGATATTGAAGGGCTCCAACTATACTTCTATAAAGAGTTGGGTCAGAAAAGAAATCACCTTCAAATGCCAAAAGATGAGTAGATGTAGCCATTGGAGAGGTGACCAGTTTAGCCTCAACCATTTTTGTGCATTTGAGGATGTCTATTATATATCATTGTTGAGATAAAATAACCCCATGAGCACAAGGCAGTACTTCAATGCCTAAGAAAAAATTCAATGGACCCAAATCCTTGACAGCAAAGTCCCTGTGTAGTGCCGTAAGAAGAGTTTGAATTGCACAAGAGCTTGAGCAAGTGATTAGTATATCATCCACATAAATTAATACTAGCATAAGATATTCAGAAGTTTGATGAATGAAGAGAGAAGTGCCAGATTGAGAGCTATGAAAACCCAATGTGAGCAACTTGGAACTTAATCTAGAAAACCATGCCCGAGGGGCTTGTTTAAGGCCATAGATTGCCTTTTGTAGCTTGCAAATGTGTGTAGGGTATTGTGGGTGAGCAAAACCCGGAGGTTGGGTCATGTAGACTACCTTAGATAGGGTGCCATGGGGGAATGCATTTTGAATGTCAATCTGGTGGATGTGCCATCCATGTGAAATAGTTAGAGATAGTGTAAGTCTTACTGTTGTAGGTTTAACCACAGGGCTGTATGTCTCACCATAGTCGATGCTGGACTGTTGATGGAACCCTTTTGCAACTAAGCGGGCTTTGTAGCGGTCAATAGAGCCATCCGCTTTTCTCTTCAACCGGAATACGCATTTGCATCCAATAACATTACAAGTTGCGGAAGATAGAACTAAAGTCCAAGTTTGATTCTTCAACAATGCATCAAACTCAACATTCATAGCCTGTCACCAATTTTGATCTTTCATGGCTGATGTGTAACATGTGGGCTCTATGTCTTAAGGAGCAAATTCAACAATGAGAGCTCTTGGTAAAGGGTATCAGATAGTGTCATCAAGAAATTGCTTGGGTTTGATGATGTTGTTCTTTGCACGTGTTATCATGTGATGAGGTGTAGGGGATGGTGTGGGTGATGCTGCATTAGAGGGCTGTACAGGGGATAATAAAGGAGAATTTAAGGGTGAATATGGTGTATTACCTGTTGCAGTTGCAGGTTGGGATGGAGATGTGGTTGGTGTAGGTAGAAGGCCGGATGTCTCATTTTCCCTTGAAGGTGAGTTCGATGAAGATGCTACTGCCTTGGGTAAATAATCATGAAGTCGTGGGATGTGGAGGAGAGCTTGGGCCTGCAGTTGGTTGTGCCGTGGGCCTAATATACCTAGAGGTTTTCAATAGTAAAACGAAAAATGCTCTAATTAAAAGTAACATCTCTTGAAATATAGTCTATTGGTTTAGAGATTGAGACACTTATAGCCTTTATGAAGAGGGTTATAGCCAACAAAAAGACACTGTATTGAGCGTGGCTGAAGTTTATTGGAATTATATGGTTGTAGGTTGGGCCAACAAGCACAGCCAAAGGTGCGTAAAAAATTATAATCGGGTTCACATTTAAAGAGTTTTTCACAGGGGAATTTATTTTTTAGCGATGGTGTAGGCATGCGATTGATGAGATAGCATGTTGTGGGGAAGGCATCATCCCAAAATTGGAGTGGAATATGAGCATGAGAAAGAAGTGCAAGTCTGGTTTCAACAATGACACCGTTTTGTTGGTGGGTGTGAGGACAAGATACTCGATGATTTATTCCAAGTGTTTGAAGAAGTTTGTTGAGGGGAAGATATTCGCCTCTCCAATCTGATTGAACTGCATGTACTTTGGAATTAAAGAAACACTCGACATTGTTCCGAAATTTTATAAAAATATTGGTCACATCACTTTTTGCATGAAATGGGAAACAACCAAGTGTACTGACTAAAGGCATCTAGAAAACAAACATAATACCTAGAACTAGATCTAGAACAGATGGGAGCAGGACCCCAAACATCTATGTATACAAGTTCTAGTAGATACTTTGCAATGAATCTTGAAGGGGAAAACGACAATTGATTGGCTTTGGAGCTGAGACAAGCTGGACATGGGACTAAGTCCTTATTGGATGAATCTGGAAGTTGGAAAAACAAGAGCACTCTACGAACCACTTTGAAGGCAGGGTGACCGAGCCGTGAGTGCCATTGAGGAAAAGAAACACGTTCGCCAACCAAAGTTGAAGGAGACGATTTATTTGTTGAAAAGGGAAATTGATAGAGTCCATGACTATTTGGCCTCAAAGTAGCACCTGCTTCGAACATCGATCCTTCAAAAGAAAATAAGTGGGATGGAATTCAAAAAAGGTGTTAGTGTCTTTAGTGAAACAGTGAACTGATAAAAGGTTCTTGGAAATTTTTGGAACATGCAGCACATTGAATAAATCAAATTTAAAGTGAGGAGAAGAGAGACAGGTTTGTCCAATGTGATGAATGGATAACCCTTTACCATTGCCAATCTTGATCTGTTCGGATCCAGTGAACTCCTCAGCCTTGATGTTGAGATGTTGCAGATCTGATGTTAAGTGGTGAGGTCCTCCAGAGTTTGGATACCATGGAAGGCCAGTGTTGTGAGATGGAGCAGAGTAGTAGGCATGTGGTTGGGCAAGTGACTCACGGGGAAAAGCTTCATTAAACCGGTTGTAGCAATCAAAGGCGAGGTGGCCAGTGCGGTTGCATACCTGGCAAACTGGACGTGAAGAAGAGGCATAGCTGTGATGTGGACCACGACTTGAGTTTGCATAAGGACCATGTTTCTTGCCACAGTTTGTTTTGGAGAAGCTAGAATTAAACCCACGGCTAGATGGGTGATTTTGAGATGAGGGGCCTCGCCCACCCATGGGGCCACGGTGGAAGGATTCACGGGCTGCATAGTTGGCGCCTGCGACAGAGAGATGCAGGGCAAAATTGTGTTGCTCTAACCTTGATTCATGGGACAGTAAGTGGCCATACAATTTCTTCAACAGAGAGAGGTTCCACGCGGGTAGTGGATGAGGTGACGAAGGGGTCGATACCATATAATGGAATGTAATTTTATTTGCTACCTTACCATAATACAAGTTAAGGTGTGCTATTTATAAAGAGATGATTACAAGGGTTTGAGTTTGTTATAAACTCAACTACATAAGGCTTATTAAAAATACAAAGTGATTATCAACACAAGATAACTATCTATCTTATCTATACATGAGAGTTTAAATACAAGAACACAAGACAACTATCTATCCTTATCAGGTTGTTTATCTTCATCTTCACGAGATATGTGAGTAGGTTTGAATAAGTCTTTAACACTATGTATTAGAATGTTGTTCTTTATGACGTCGTAACCTCATAGTCATGCCTATGATTTATTAGAGTTTTACGCTCTCTGATGTAAGGCTTTATGCTCTTGATCTTTTTTTAATGAATGAATATGAAAGATTCTCCATATATATATATATATATATACACATCTTCATCTTCATCCTTCCATTGGTATCAGAGCCAAAGGAAAGAAAAACATCTTGATACCATCTATAACGTTGTTTGGGCCGAAAGGATTACCTGAACATTTATTAACGATGTTGTTAATATTGAATATTTCTCTGTTGAAGATGATAATTCTTTCAATTTTGACAAATGGAATATCCCTAAACTTTCTACAAAGGAAGTTTACACCACTTCTTGGTTAAAATCCGCTTTTAATGCTGAATACTCTGTTAAAACTGTTGAACAAACATTTACTGTTTCCACCAATAATGAAAAATACCAGTTGTTTGATAAAAAATTTGTTAATGATTCTCTTACTAAAGGATTGAAGTTTTTACATATTGGATTTGTTCAAGTTGCTGTTAAGCCTTTGACTAGATTAGGCATTAATGCCTTTGTTTTATTATATCTTCGTAATGCTAGATTTGTTAATTTTTAGACTAGTATTTTTGGCATGATACAATCTTCTCTGTTTAATGGTCATATTCATTTTGATACATTCCCTAACTTAACTCTTGCATTGAATGACATTCATATCCTTAAAGCTTTAACTTTAAATGTACTAACCTCTGGCTATGATATGGAAGAAGGTAGCAGACTTCTTGCTATCATCTACTGTATTTATTACAAATTGTTGAAAACCAATCTAAATCCTCAAGCTGTTATCAAGAATTCTGGTAACTCTACTATGTTAATTCAAAGTTCTGCTTAGGATGCTAACATACGAACTCCTAAAATGATTCGATGGGAAAAAATTGATCTTCCCAACGATTGGCTTTTGGAGAATGTATCTAAGCCTGCCAGAGTAGTAAATGATACCAGTAATCTTGATTACATCCAGCAGTATTTAGATGGATCTGTAAAAATAAGTTTTTCAGATTTAAATCGTTCTAACAGAATTGAAAGACCATTGTTGATCAATGAAAGAAGAAATTCTTTCGCTGATCAAGACGTTGAAAAATTTGTTGCTCATCCTGATTTAAAATTAAAAGGTGTTTATGATGATTCTCAAGTTTCTTCTACTTTTTACACTACTAGGCAAACTCCTCCTTCCATTCAAGTTGATGATGAAGAAGGATCTCTTTCTCCTTCTGCCTCAGGTTTTAATACACCTCTTTCTCCTCCCCATCAATTATATGTTATTCATGCTCCTATAAAAAAATTATTTTCCCAAATTGACTGGCCTGCTTTACAAAAAACATTTTCCTAAAAAGAAAATCAACCATTACGACATGCTTACCATTCTAATTTTTCTGAAAAAGAAAGATCCATTATCAAAGTCCGTTGGATTGAAAAAATGATTAAAGAACAAAAGCATATTTTGTTTTTTGATTTTCTTCAAAACCATTACCCCAACAACAATGTTCTACATGTAGTTAACAAATTTTTTGTTAAGGAAAACAAAACCACTGTCAAAGCTTCTCATCCATCTCTTGAAATTTTATTAGTCCGTACTTACGGAACTGATACTACTGCTAAAGCCTCCTCTTTTAAAATTTCTGATCCTGCCCACATTTTTAAAGCCTTGCATTGAAGATAAAATCGATACTCCCATTTTCCCTGGATTGAAAGTAGAAAAACCAATAATTTCCCTACCTGAAGCAAGAAAAAATCTTAGGCTGAGAACCACTAACCAAAAAAATGTTGAAAAAATTGACAAAATGTTGTCAGAATTAAAAACTAGTCAAGCCACCACCTCTGGAAAAACTTGTGTTCTTCAAAAAATTGATGAAACTTCTGTTTCCAAAAATTCTGAATATTCTCAAAATCCTTTTGATTTCAACATTAAAATGAGTGAAGAAAATTTTGGAAGAAATGATTTGGAACAAAGACTCCAAAGAATTTTTGATAAAACCAAACCTGTCAATTTCACAAAAAATTGGTATTCAAAACCCACTCCTCCTGATTTACAGTTTGAAGAAAGATTTTTTTAATCTCAGTTTTCCGTTTCAACAGATAAAATTTATGAATGGAACATCGATGGCTTATCTAAACAAGAGTGTTAAATACAATGAATCACATGTCTATGGTTGCTAATGCCTATGTTACTAATCACAATTTAAACTAATAAAAAATTGTTGATCTATTTTATACTGGTTTCTTTGGAATTCTTCAGAATTGGTGGGACAAACACCTTATTGAAGAATCTCGAGAAACAATTAGGAAAGCTGTCAAGAAAAATGAAGATAGTTTGCAAATATTTGATGAACAACGTGGCACAGGTGAACCTGAAAGCGTTAACACATTAATTTATACCATCATTAAACATTTTATTGGAACACCATCCAACATTACTTCTTGTATCTTTGATTACCTGAATAATCTTCGTTGTCCCACTATTTCTGATTATAGATGGTATCAAGATATTTTTATTTCTCGGGTTATGCTTAGGTCTGATAGTCAAAAACCTTATTGGAAAGAAAAATTTATTGTTGGACTACTTTCATTATTTGCTCACAAAGTTAAGGATGAACTTATTAACTCTAACACTGGATTAATTGAATATGAAAACTTAACTTATGGTGATTTGTTTTCTACCGTTAAAAAACTTGGCATAAAAATGTGCATTGACCAAAAAATGATAAGGCAACAATTGAAGAATACTAGAAAAGCTAAATATGAAATGGGTAATTTCTGCGAATAATTTGGGTTACCTTTTATGGCTCCCTCTCGGAGAAATAGAAAGAAACCCAACAAAGTTTTCAAGAAAAGACCTGCTCTATATTACAATAGCTACAAGAAAAAAAAATTTAATAAACCCATTAAAATTTTTTCGCTAATAAACCCAAAAAGAATACCTCCAAATACAATAAATATTTTTCCAAAGGAAAATGTTTTAATTGCGAAAATCCGAACATTTTGCTGACAAGTGCCCAAAACCACCCAAAAAATTGCAAAAAAAGAAATTAATGCTTTGAAAATTGATGACAATGAAAAAGAAAATCTTTTTAGAATCCTACAATCAGTTAATTCTTCTGATTCATCTGACTGTGATTTTTTGACAACCTCAAGTGACTCTGATTACCATTCTGCTAGCGAATTTTCTGACAATGATTTCAAAATTGGTTGTAACGATTCTTGCTGTAAAAATGTCAAAACTTATAATGTTCTCACAAGAAGTGAAGAACAGGAAAATTTGCTAATCACTTTAATTTCAAAAATTGAAAATCCTAAACTAAAAGAATACTACCTTAAAAAACTCAAGAATATGATGATTAAAAATGCTAGTAAACCTAACAATGCTAAAATCTCTCGTGATGAAACTTTGGAACAATTTTCTAAACAAAAATCCAAAGAAATTACTATCTCAGATTTGTAGCATGAGATTAGTAATATCAAGAAAGAAATTGTTGATTTGAAAAATGACCTGTTCACTGTTAAAAGTGATAATAATGATTTAAAACAACAACTTTTAATCCTAAAAATTCAAGATTGTTTTCACGATAACAATTCTGATGATGATAAACAATCTGAGCATTCTGATGAAGCAGAATCTAGTAATAAAGTGATTTCCAATGAAGTCAAGATTATCAGTCTTATTAACAAGGTTGTTCCACCAAAATGATATTCTAAAGTTCATATCATCATTGCTCCTGATTATAAACTTGATGTTATTGTTTTGATTGATTTTGGTGCTGATTTGAATTGTATTCAAGAAGGATTAGTACCTAGTAAATATTTTAAAAAATCCACTGAAAAATTAAATTCTGCCAATGGAAGTCGTTTGCAAATCAAGTATGAATTAAATAGTATCCATGTTTGCCAAAACCAAATTTGTTTTGATACTCTTGCTGTCCTTGTTAAAAATATGTCTGAAAATGTTATTCTTGGCCTTCGCTTCATTGTCATGCCTTATCATTTCTCTGTTGATGAATCTGGTGTGTCAACCATCAAAATGGGTGTTGAAGTAAAATTTTATTTTGCTTCCAAATTTGAAATTGATATTAGTGATAAGTGCCAAATATTGCATATTTGGACTCCTTTATTTACATTAGTTAATCCTTTAGCTGTGTCGTTATTTAATATTTTGTGTTAGTTTTGTGTTTTTAGTATTTTGTAGGTCATTGAAGAAAAATTGCAGCTTTAAAGGGAAAAATGCAAAGTTTGGAAGAAAGAATACTTTGAGAAGACCTAGATTGTGTGGTTAAGTCTAACCAAATCCAAGAAAAGGTTAAATCAGATTAAAGTTCAGATTGGATAAGATTTCGGATCGGATTCAAATTCAGATTCTGCACACGTCTTAGTATTTTGACCATAACTCTCCGCTCAAATATCGGATTGAAGTGATTCAAATGGCATTGAAAATCTAGCTCAAAATACTACAATTTGTTGTGAAATAGGATTTTTGTAATTCGGACGGTTTCTATGCCAAAATTGCCCCACAATTAAAGGACACAAATCTGAACGAATCCTATTTCGATTTCAGACTTCTATTTTGACTGAGAGACAGACCTTCAAATTATCTAGGTTTACTTGGGCTTCTAGGACTTCCCTTAGCCTATAAATAGACTTCTTTGCATTCAAGAAAAGACACACAATCCCAGAGAGTAAAATTCTTTTGTTTAGTTTTTCTTTAGGGTTAGATTTTATTTTTATGTGGAGCTAAATTTCCAACTAAGGTTGGGGATGAAGTCTCACCGATGAAGAACAACATCACTTTTATGTAAGTTTGTATTATTCTGATTTTATTGGGTTTTATATTTCAATTGTTTTACTTCTAATCAATTGTATGGAGTGATTCTTGGATATCTCCTGTGATTCAAGGATACGTGTGATGATTTGAGATAACTTCATATGATTGATTGCTTGGCTTTTAACTCATAAAAATTGAATATCCCTTGTGATTTGTTCTAAGGATATATCTGGTGTTTCAATTGAATTTGGATTCCTTTTGTGATTTGGTCAATGAATGGATACATGAGATGGTTTTGATTAATTATTTGAAACATAGTAAAACATATCTATGATTTAATTTGTGAGAACTTCGGATTAATATTGATGAACATAAAGTATGTTGTTATGATTTGGTGAGTGTGAATTCCCAAACCTTAGTACCTTTATCCTTAGATTTACTTTTTTTTATTTAGTTTATGTTTATCCTTTAATTTTCAAAACTCAAAAATCAAAACCCTTTTGGAACTAGATTAGGATTCAATTAGTTTAGATATAAATTGCTCTTTCAAAAATATAATTCTTTGTGGGATCGACCTCGCACTTGCAATCCATTAAACTACAATTGATTCGTGCACTTGCGAGTTAAATAAATTTGCACAACAATTAGCCACTTGAACATTATCTCAGCTAAAACTAAACATTTGAACTTTTTGAAACAAGAAATTAAATACTAAAGAATTGTTGAACAACTTTCTGATAAATTACTGCAATCTAAGATTACAACTTTCAATACTCTGATCATTGATCTAGTTTGCTCTGAGCTCCTTACTGCTTCTTGGCATAGGAAAAAACACATTGTTTCTTTACCATATATTAAAGATTTTTCTGAAAATAAGATTCCAACGAAAGCTAGGCCCATTCAAATGAATGCAGAAACTTTAGATTTTTGCCAAAAAGAAATTGCCGATTTACTTGTCAAAGGTATCATTCGTAAGAGCAAGTCTCCTTGGTCTTATGCTGCCTTTTATGTTATGAAAAATGCTGAAGTCGAAAGGGGAACTCCTAGACTAGTAATTAATAACAAACCGCTTAATGATGAACTAGAATGGATTAGGTGCCCCATACCTAATAGAAAGGACTTAGTCAGTCGCATTAGGGAGGATCTAGTCTTTTCTAAGTTCGATATGAAGTCAGAATTTTGGCAAATCCAGATTGACGATAAGGATTGGTATAAGATTGCTTTTACCACTCCTTTTGGACATTATGAATGGAATGTCATGTCTTTCGGTCTGAAGAATGCCCCTAGTGAATTCCAAACATCATGAATGATAATTTCAATCCCTTCAATCATTTTACTATCGTTTACATTGATTATGTTATGATCTATTCAAAATCTATTGATGAACACTGGAAACATTTGAATTCGTTTCTAAACACAGTTAAACAAAATAGACTTGTTGTCTCTGCTAAAATGATCAAACTTTTCCAAACCAAAATTAGATTCCTTGGTTTTGACATTTCTGAAGGTCAGACAAGACCTATTGATAGAGCTATTCAATTCGCCAAAAAATTTCCTGAAGTTATCACTAATAAAACCCAACTCCAGAGATTTTTAGGTTCTTTAAATTATATTGCGGATTTCTACAAAGATTTGAGAAAACACTGCAAACCCTTGTTTGACCTTTTGCTAAGTCATCCTCCACCTTGGACTGACATTCACAATTCACTTGTTAGAGAAATTAAAACTCATGTCAAGACCTTACCGTACTTAGGTATTCCTTCCGATAATGCTTTCAAGATCGTTGAGGCTGATGGTTCTGAAATTGGCTTCGGAGGCATTTTGAAACAAGTTGTTTCTCCATGATCTCTTGAACAAATTGTTCGATTCCATTCTGGATCCTAGAATAATACGCAAGCTAATTACAGTACTATTAAAAAAGAAATTCTTTTTGTCGTTTTATGCATTACTAAATTTCAATCTAATCTATTAAATCAAAAATTTTCATTACGCTTTGATTGTAAATTTGCTAAATACATTTTGAAAAAGGATGTTGAAAACATTGCATCAAAACAAATTTTTGCCAGATGGCAAGCCGTTTTAAGCGTTTTTGATTTTGATATTGAATACATTAACGGTTCCAATAACTCTATTTCGGATTTTCTCACTCGTGAATTTTTGCAATGGTAGCATGGCAAGCAAAAAGGACAAGGAGAAGATTGACTCTAGGTCTTTGATCTTAAAACCAGAGATTGCCATTACTACTCCCATTACCAATGCATCTGTTGCTCTCACTAACCGTTTCTCGGCTTTTAGCCCCAGATCACCAGTCACTTACTTCAGTGCTCTCGTTTCAGATTATGACCCATTTTGTCATTTCTTCTAAAAAATCCACTATTCCTTTCATTAAATACGATAAAACTTCAGCCTATGTCATTCTTCCTCATTCCGAGCATTTATTTCATATTGAGATAAACCGATCTCACATTAAATCTTTTACCCAAATTGCTGCCTTTTACTTTCCTTCCCGGTTTCATTGTATCCCTGAGCATCCTCTAAAAACTCTTTCATACTACACTAATATCCTGCTCTAGACAAAGTCTGTCCATTTCAAACCCATTTACAGTAAAACTGAACCCAAAAAACTAATTTATCACAGTATCTATTTCAATAGAATCATTCTTGAAAAAGATTGGGGGGAACATCCCTTGCACCCAAGAAAATTGAACGATTTCCCCATTCCATTTTGCTATTATGATTATATTGATACTTGGTCCAAATTCATGCTCTACCAAAACCCCAAGTTTGACCACTCTTGGTTCATAAACTTTGATAAAGAATTTGGAGGCATCTTCCCTCTCTGGTTTTGCAATTGGTGGATAAAGTTTAGTCTTATTCCCGTTATCCTCCCACTAAAACTCGTTGAGGCTTTCAAATCATTTACGAATCTTTACAATACTGATGAACATGGGGCCAAATTTCACCACATTCTGCATTTTGCCAAGAAGTTCAAAATCCCTTGTATCATTAAATGGCAATATGTCATTCTCGATGACAAGCTAGAACGGCATTGGTATGTCAAATGGTGGGATAATTACCCACGGGTTGATAATATTGTTGACAATGTGAAAAATCTAGCCCAATTGCCAAAAATTCAAGCCCCTCCAATTCCCAACCAATTAATCATTAGCAATCCTGCCAAATTGATAACTCCTAGTACTTTCCTTTCCCCTCCCAAGGAGGCTGCTACTCCCGCTACTTCTTCCAGTTCTTCTAAGAAAAAAATCTTCTACGAAGAAAAAAGAGAAGAAGGACATTTTAAAAGCACTTCTGGAATCTCTCAATGATAATTCTAATGAAGATGAAGACGAAAATTCTAATGCATCTTCTGAAGCTACATTTAACCCCATGAGAGAATGGTATGGAAATTCTGGTTTCCCTAGTGATAGCCCCGATAACTATTACCTCGGAATTGAAGATTTATAAATCATTTGCCCTTCACAGTGGCACAGTTCATTTGTCCTTTACAGTGGCACCGTTCATTTGCTTTTCACAGTGGCACCGTTCAAACGTTACATTTACTGAAGACATTTGCCAAATCATCATGGCACAGTACTTGCTGACATTACAGTTTTTGCTACAGTCCCTACAGACACTGCAGTCTTCTACAGTTCCTACTAACATTACAGTTCTTTACTTTTACTATTGAATTTCCCGATGTAAATTTTATTTACCCATTGGATCTTGTCTATAAAAAGGCGAATCCCCCTCATTGTAAGGCAGAAGCTTTCAACCTAAACACTAAAATCCCTCTGCAATTATCCTGCTTTCTACTTGTAATCCTTTCTGCTCTTGTGTACTTTCACTACTTCTAGTCTACGTTTGAATCTGTAAGTACTCTTGTTAATCAAATCTTTTGATATCTTTCCATTATCAATTTGTTCCATTTTCTCTTTTATACACTCCAATCTAAAAATTCTTGCATCATGTATATTTTAATTGCAACTACCACTTACACGGATGGTTCTACTGCTTCATTTTCATTTTTTTTTTCAATTAATTATTTTCATACATCTTCATCTTCATTGGTATATATATAAAAGACGTATATGTAATGTGTAACACTTTTTTATGGAATATGATAATTTTCGCATAATTTCGAGGCTTATAATCTTATCTCGGCTCAACCCCACCATTTTAGCAAGGGACAAAAAATTTCAATAAAATAATTGAATGGTTCTTCCATAATCCCAATCCCAAGTTTGGATATTTGCTTTAATTAAGCATCAAGAATTTTTTTTAATAAATGAATATGAAAGATTCTCTTTATATATATATATATATGTAATGTGTAACACTTTTTTATAGAATATGATAATTTTCGCATCATTTCGAGGCTTATAAGCTTATCTCGTCTCAACCCCACCATTTTAGCTCGGGACAAAAAATTTCTATAAAATAATTGAATGGTTCTTCCATAATTCCAATCCCAAGTTTGGATTTGCTTTAATTAAGCATCAAGCATGTGCACTGCACGTTGCTATTTGCTAGTGGCATCAATCATATAAATTATAATCGCAAGTTGCACATATCACACATCTTCTCCTTTTCTATTTATTTTTCCCTATTCTTTTATTGGGTTTCTTCGTTTACAATAAAACCAGCATCAAGTCAACGGTGTGTGGTGCCAATGGCATCTTCACAACAATTGCATGTCACTCTCAGTTGGGATAGGCCTCAATAATGGATTGTATAGCTGGAATTTTGATGATTTTGTAGCGACCGAAGCCTGCTTCCTCCAGTAGTTTCTTCCATTCAAGCTCAGTCCTCTCCTTTCCACCGGCAGTGTATGCCATCATAGTCAAATCGAATACCATGCGAGTCTCATCAAACAAATCATTACCATCTTTCTCAACAACAATGTCAACAATAATAACCTTTCCACTCTTCTCTGGTATTGCTTTTCTGCAATTCTCCAAAATCTTTATACAATGTTCGTCACTCCAATTGTGTAGCACCCACTGCAACAACATTACAATGCCATGAATTTTGTTTTTATGAAGTGATCAATATATATTTGAGAAAAATACATTTTACCCTCTGAACTATCTACAATTTGCACTTTTATCCTCAATGTTTAAAAAGTGATACTTTACACTCCAAAATTTTCAAATTGTTGTAATTCGATTATTTTGACTTTTTTTTTCTCCAAAATGCCCCCATCCCAGGTTTTAAAAATAAAAAATAGAAATTAAGGGGTGGCCAGTCTGGGGTGGTCGGCCACCCCTTAATTTTATTTATTTATTTATTATTATTTTTAACTTGGGATGGAGGCATTTTGGAAAAATAGAAAAAAAAAAAAAAAAAAAAAAAAAGTCAGAATGGTCAAATTGCAACAATTTGAAAGTTTGGAGGCGTAAAGTGTCACTTTTTAAACTATTTTTAACTTGGAATGGAGGCATCTTGGAAAAATAGAGAAAAAAAAAAAGTCAGAATGATTAAATTGCAACAATTTGGAAGTTTAGAGGGGTAAAGTGTCACTTTTTAAACATTGGGGCTAAAAGTGCAAATATGTGGATAGTTCGAGGATAAAATGTATGGAATATATATATATATATATATGGTTGGCCTCATGACGGCCCCTCAGATACCAGTTTGCTGTCTAGCCTCTCATAATGGCTAGTTTTCTCAGGTTTTCCCAGACTGGCTCCATAAAAGGCCAGAATTGTTCAGATTCCTTTAACATTGACATGAAAAATGAAGATTTTGAACGGAAAACATTTTATGCTGAAACAATTGGAGCATGTATGTGAATATATATATATATATATTTTTTTTTTGAACAAGAAACCTTCTTGAATATCATATAGAAACAGAGTTTTAAAAACTCTTAAGAGACAAGAGCAAGTTGCTCTAAAGATACAATAGAAAAAATACAATTTGGGCTCTCCTCTAGCCATATCCTATCATGTACATTAAGAAGAGATTGCTTCGCCAATAAATGAGCAGCCATGTTAGCTTCTCTCTTCACGTGACTCGCCACCCAACTCCTCCGTGTGAATAAGACACTACGTATATCTTCAATAATCTGTCCATAGGAGCTCCAATCTTTGTTCATATTTCGTAGTGCTTGGATTACTAGAAGAGAATCACCTTCCAAAATAATGTCTGGCAGCCCCAACTCACAGCATAACTCAGCCGCCATTAACGCACCCATAGCCTCTGCCTGCACTGGTTCAGGATAGCCTACTGTTCTCTTTCTTTGAGCAGCAACTACAACACCCCTATGATCACGAACAACTAATCCACATCCCATATTTTTTGTACGTATATCTAATGCTATGTCCCAATTTATCTTATAATGGCCAAAAGGAGGAGATTTCCATTTTTCCGGGGACTGCATTTTCGAATGGACCATAGCTGATTTCATCTTTGTGTCTACAACAGACAACTGAGCCAGCAACTCCCCAGCTTCATGTACAACCAACTTCGGATGTTTAAAAATACCACCATAGACAACAGTGTTTCTCCTAGCCCATATCATTTTAGCTGTAATTGCAAAAGCATTCACCTCAGCTTTGCTGCATCTACTAATAATAGCATCCATAACCTCGAGGAACGAAGAGAAATTGCCTGTAGTTTTTTGGATTCTTCTTGCACAAACCCCCCATACATCCTCTGCTGATGGACACTCCCACAAAATGTGTAGAACTGTCTCCCTCTCCATTTTGCAAAACAGGCAGACATCCTCTTCTACTACATGCCTCTTCAAGAGATTGTCCTTAGTGGGGAGAATATTCGAACACGCCCTCCACATAAAGACCTTAACCGCATTAGGAACCTCTAAATTCCAAACAGCCCTCCATAGATGAGTATACCCCGACCTATTTGACCCTTCCCCCTTACGCCCAGCCTGCTTCTCCATCTCAAGATGATACGCGCTTCGAACTGAAAAAATTCCATTTTTTGAATGTCGCCAAATCAATGTATCCGGTCGGTGATACCTACTCATTGGGAGGTTACAAATCAAATTAGCTTCCTCATCTGAAAAAATAGACTGAATCAACTTTACATTCCAGCCCCCCATATCCCCATCCAAGAGTGCCTCCACCTTTGAGTCCCTTGACAATACAGAACAAGGCGATTGAACCACATAAGAGGTTGGACAAGGTAGCCATTTGTCACCCCAAATCCGAACTGTACTTCCATCACCAATACGCCACATTAGACCCTCCTCAAATAGATCTCTAGCTGTTAATAAACTCCTCCAAGCAAAAGAGGGCCTACTTCCCAACTTTGCTGAAAACAAATCCCCTTTCGAATAATATTTTGCCCGAAGTATCCGACCTGCCACACTCTCCGGATTCTGCATTAACCGCCACCACTGTTTTGCAAGAAGAGCTTTATTGAAGCAAATGAGATCCCGAAACCCCATTCCCCCTTCATCTTTAGGAACCCCCATTTTTACCCAACTCATCCAATGGATTTTCTTATCGTTTTCCTTATGTCCCCACCAAAACTTCTGCATAATAGAATTTAGCTCCCTACAAAGTTCTTTTGGCAAGAGAAAAATGCTCATGCTATACGTAGGAATTGCTTGAACTACCGCTTTAAGCAATATTTCCTTACCTGCTAGAGAAAGAGATTTGGTCTTCCAATCCGACACCCTTCGCCGAACTCGATCAACAATATTATGGAATTCATTTACACGGGACTTACCCACTAAAGCAGGTAAACCCAAATACGTGTCAAAACGTTGGGATTCAGGAATTCTAGACAACTCCAAAAACCACTTCCGATCCTCTGGACTTGTATTCCTACTAAAGAAAACCGAAGTTTTATCCTTGTTTAGTCTTTGCCCCGAAACACCCTCATAACCTGCCAATAGCTCCGACAGACACTGCCATTCACCCAGATTAACCTTACAAAAGAGTAAGCTGTCATCCGCAAAGAATAAATGAGTTAATCTCGGACCACCCACCGAAGTAGGAACCCCTCTGAGTAAACCTTGTCTTTCTGCCTGTTGAAGCTTGGAACTTAACACCTCTGCACAAAGCAAAAATAGGTAAGGGGAGAGGGGATCCCCTTGTCTGATTCCTCTGGATGGACGAATATCCCCCACTGGTTGGCCATTAGCAACAATTGAATAACGAACAGTAGTTATACACTTCATAATAAGCTCAATCCATCTCGAAGCAAATCCCAATTTACACATAACTTCTCTCAAAAATACCCATTCGACTCTATCATAAGCCTTACTCATATCAATTTTCACAGCCATAAAACCCTCCTTACCCCACATGCGAGCATGCATAGTATGTAGAGTTTCATATGCAGCTAGAATATTATCCGATATGAGACGACCCGGAATGAAAGCACTTTGGGTATTAGAGATAATGAAAGGAAGAATTTCCTTTAGCCGATTAGCCAATACCTTAGACAATATTTTATATAAAACATTGCAAAGGCTAATAGGGCGAAACTCCGCCACCCTAGTAGGCTGCCTAATTTTAGGAATTAAAACAATATGTGTATAATTGACCTCATCGGCAAAACTACCACCCTTTAAAAAATTCAGAATTGCATCACATACCTCCGGACCTACTATCCCCCATTGATCTTGATAGAAGCATGCTGGAAAGCCATCTGGACCCGGGGATTTCAAGGGAGCCATCTGCTGCAAAGCATCCCATACATCCTCTTTTGTGAATTCCCGAAGAAGTTGCTCGTTCATCACATTGGAGATTTTACAAGGCAAAGCTCCCAGACCATGTGCTAAGCCTGAGGGATTAGTGGATCTGAAAATATCCTTGAAGTATTTAATAAATGCTTCCTCCACTGCTGCAGGAGTATTATGGAATTGTCCCTCAACATCAAGAATATTAAGTATCTCATTATTTTTCCTCCTCATCTTCACACAAGAGTGGAAATACTTAGTATTCTTATCACCCATAGAAAGCCAATGTTCTTTGGCTCTTTGTCTCCACTTTAACTCTTCTTCCGCCATTAGAACATTCACTTCTCCTTGTAATTTTCTAATGTCCCCCAAATCCAGCAAACCTCCCTCTTCCTGCAAAGACTGAATAGCCTTAGTTTTTTGGGTGATTATTCCTTCTGTTGGGCATTTGTTTACCTCCTGCCACCGCATCAAAGCTTTTTTGCTCTTACCCATTTTCTGTTTGATTGCTTGCCACCCTACCATTCTAGGAATTTTCTCACGCCATATCTGATGCACCACCTGCTTTGAATTCTCATTCTTCCCCCATCCCACTTCATAACGAAACAGATTCTTATAGCGCCTAATCTTCCTTCCAACTTTCGTATAAAAAGTAAACACAATGGGAGCATGGTCCGAATTTCTTGATTCTAAAACATTCACCACACTGTTCGGATATTGCCCCTTCCACCCATGATTAGCACACACCCGGTCAAGCCTTTCTTTAATAAATTCAGCCCCATCTCTCATGTTACACCAAGTAAATTTAGGGCCTACAAAGCCTAAATCCTGCAATTGGCAAAAATCCAATGTGTTGCGAAACTCCTCCATTTGCCTCCTAGACTTTGCAATAGCTCCAAACTTCTCATCCACCTCTAATATTTCATTAAAATCTCCTATACATAACCAAGCAATAGGAGAAAAGGATACTAGATGACGGAGTAGACTCCAAGCTTCATTCCGCCTCCACACCTCCGGATGACCATAAAAACCCGTAAACTTCCATGGCTGTCCCGACAATTCTGTTTTGACCACTGCATTAATGTGGCGCCGACTATAATTTTGGATGTCTACCTGAATTTCATCGCTCCACATCAACGCCAATCCACCGCTTGTTCCCACACTATCAACTACGAAAATATTTGAAAGCCCAACACGTACTTTGATGGCTTCCAACCGATGGCTGCGCAGTTTGGTTTCCATCAAGAAAACCAATTTAGGCCGCTTCTCCTTCACCAACCGGCAAAGGTCCCGAACCGTTCGGAGGTTCCCAAGCCCCCGACAGTTCCAACTAAGAACATTCATTGTAGCTGGCGAGGCTGAACAACAGCCTTCGCCAAAACCTCAGTGCTATCAGTATTCTCCTTCCTCTTTTTTCCCTTAAGCATTGTTTCCCCCCCACCATCTTTCTCCTTTCTTTTAGCCCCCATAATAATATTTTGAGGATTATTAGCGGTACTTTCGACAATATTACGGGCTTTCCTTTTCCATAGTTTCATATTATGACCATCTACAGAGCCCCCCGTCATTCCCCTTATATTCACCCCAGATTGCTGCTCCACGAGTGGCACCCCACAAGCCGACATCACCTCTTCAGAGACTTGGCCTACCCCTTCTGTCTCAACACCTACCGCCATTCGTGTCATTTCATGAGCCAAGGGTGCCAACTCCTCATGTTCTCCTCCCCCCTCTTTGTACTTTGCCACGTTAAGATTAGTAACCCCACCTTTTTGCATGTAAATGCCACCTTGCACTAAACTGCCACCTTGCAAGAATGTATCCCCATGCAAAATACTGCAATCTACACTCCCCTCATCTCGTAATTCCATTAATTGTGAACTCCTTCCAATGTCATTAATGACATTTGAATCCCCCCTTATAATATCTTTTCCCTTCCATATTTGACCCTTTTGAAATCCATCACCCATATCCCCACCTACTTTAACCAACTCAGCATTTGAATTTTGAATTACATTATCCTCCCCTCCTAATTCGTGCAATAACAGATTTTCACCCGTATCCTCCGCCATTTTACTCCCCCCATTATATTTAAAACCAGATTCTTCGCTCCCATCATCTGCTTGACATCTGGTGGAGGATTTTGAATTCCCACCATATCTGGAACTGCTCTTCCCAAAATTACGTCTAGATCCTTGACCCCCTGCTGCCGCTCCCCGGTCTGAGAAGGAAGACTCACCATTGTTCCCCTGACTTGGATATCCCTGCCGTTTTGGAAGACCAGCCCTCATCCATGTGCCCCATTCTTTCTCTTCCGCACCCTTACTCATCTTGCGATACGTTACTATAGGACAACCTTTCTTACCATGGATCACACGACCACAATGGAAGCAAAACATAGGCATTTTTTCATATTGAAAACTCACCCAGTGGGATTTCCCTCCTACAAACAGATCACGCCCCCGTTCCAATGGCTTGGATAAATCAATTGATACCCTAATACGAAGACACCGCCCCCAACCTGCACCATCCCCTGCCACATCCACATCCTCCAGAACCCCCAAAGATTCACCAATTTTTGATCCAATACCTCTTGTCATACAAAGTAATGGCATATCATGCACTTGTATCCAAAACGGTGAACTCAAGAAAACCATCTGAGATGGCGGACACTGCCCGTCGAAATCATTCAACACCAACATCTGTCGGTCAAATGACCAAGGCCTTCCTGCCATTACCCTCCGCTTATCTTCTTCCTCATCAAATTCAAAAAGCCACAAATTATCCTGCAACTCCTTAAATACCACGATACCCACCACTCGCCATACCCTGGACAACA
This sequence comes from Corylus avellana, assembly GCF_965113065.1. NCBI lineage: Eukaryota > Viridiplantae > Streptophyta > Magnoliopsida > Fagales > Betulaceae > Corylus > Corylus avellana. Next base: position 6,604,294 of record NC_142494.1, read on the forward strand.
CTGATTTGAAAGCTTCTTTGTTCACTGATTTTTCCGCCCATAATTTTCCTACCAGACATCGTATTCCAACCTCACGTACCTCAGCAATCTCCCCTTCAGTAACTGTAATTTTCTCCTTTTCACCCTCTGTCAACGAGATCTTACTGCACAACCTTTCTATTTCAGCCGCCATTCCTTTCACCACCCTAACCTCCTACCCTTCACGACCACCGTGCAAGAAGGAGTTTTAAAGCCCTCACCCCTACTTATTCTCAGAGAGAAAAACTAGAGAGTCCTATATATGTGAATATATTTTGTCTTACTTTTAAGCAACAAAAACTGAATATATAGATTGCTAAACACATACCTTTATGAGAATTGCATCTGCATTAGGAATGGACTCAAACATGTCACCTCCAAAATGGGAGACCCCTTCGTGCATGGGTGCTGTGGCCACAACATGTGGCAGATCGAAATTAATACCTCTCATGTGTTTATGTGCTTTAACAATCTCAGCTATCGTCCCTCCCGTCCCACCTGCTACATCCACCAATGATCCCACGCAACCAAACCCATCTTTGTATTCCGCCAGGATCACCCTCAATCACAATCTTGGTTGTACACGCCATGCCATCATTGAAGATATTGTTGAACTCAGGATTTTTTGATGTAAAGTCCCAAATTTCACAGCCATGGGCCTTGTTGAACGCAGTGCCCCCTTCTTTGACGCATTGGCTGAGCCAATGCAACGGTGCCAAAAGCCATGGATGGTTCCTCAATAAAACCATTGGCGCTAGGCTGAGCTCAGCATCATGCAGAAGCAATCTTGACGCTTGGTTCAACCCGTAGAGTGTCTCCTCACCACTGTCCACCGGCTGATGTTGTTCGGTGAAGATGTTTTTGCAGACAAGTAATCTCATGATACGTGCGAGGTAGGGGATATTAGGAGATGTGGAATCAATCCCAGAGGCTATTTGGCGCAATGTAATGGGGCCACCATGACAGTGTATAATATCAGCAATGCGGAGCTCCACCGCACATTTCAATGCCATAGAATCCACCGAGCCGATCATTTGTTGCCAGATTTGGGCTTGGCCTTGTACCAATGCCAGAGTTTCTTTTGTTTCCATCTTCTCTCTCACTCAATCAAACACACATGCAGAAAAGAAATGAAGGTAGTAAGGTTAAATGTTGCTGCCTGTATATATATAAAGACTACTATCACTAAAACGGTTCGTTTTATATTTTGGACACAAGGAAAAGCCTTCCCCAAGCTTGGGAACAAACGTTGCATACGAGTGCAGTGACAAGCTTTGTGAAAACACCTTGTTGTTTTATTATTGAGCCATTTAGTCATCAAGAGGGTGAGAGGCATCAACTTTAGCAGAAAATAGAGAGAAAGAAAAAACAGCTTAAGTTGCTGAGAGAGAGAGAGAGACTTGTGTTGCTGTAGAGAAAAAGAGATACACCATTTTTTTTTCATTTCGATCTCACTTTTGGAGTGCTAAAATGCTTAGAGAATTTTAGAGAATATTTTTTTCTTTTGTATCTAATTCTCCTTTGAGTGAGATTGGGGTGTATTAATGCTTTTGGGTTTGAGTGGTTTTGTTTGTACTACTCTTTGTACTCCACTTTTTGTTAGTGAATTTCTCCTGAATCGTCTCTACCAGTGGATGTAGGTTTGTTAAGCCGAACCACATAAATCTTGGTGTCTTGTGTGGTTGTGTTATTTTTCTATTTTGCACTTTTCTATTTCTATGGTGATCTTGAAATTTGCATTTGTCACAACAACCTGCACATGAGAGAGGGTGTTGAGGAATAATCCCACGTTGCTTAGGACAAGACTTTGGGCATATTCGTAAAGAATGGACAACTCTCTCTCATAAAACTAATTTTATGAGATGAGTTAGACTTACAAATTTTTTTACTTCAATCATTAGCGACTAGTGAGCAAGGAAAAGAAATAGAAAACTAAAAATACCTGTGAACACGCAAGAATCAATTTTCTTCTTTGCACGGTGGTTTTAAACCTGTCTTGGCTGTGTTCCACTCAAAAAAGAACTTCAAACTAGTCTAGACAATAAAAACAGTCAAACAGATAATAATATGGAGAGAGAGAAAGGAAGAAAAGTACTTCAAACTAGTCTCTAATTAAACTATAGAAACACATAATAATATGAAGAGAGAGAAGGAATTAAAGAGAGAAAATAGACAAAAATTAGGGTGGTTCAGCCTATAGCCTACATCTACACAGTAAAACCTTATAGGCTACATTTTCCCTGATTGATTTGGTTTTAATAAAAAGCTCTATTTTATAGAGCATTACATATGATTTGAAATATTTCAAATGCAAACATGTCGCTTAAATTATAATTAACAAATATCATCTAAATCCTTAATTTAATTAAGGAATACAAATCAACATTTATCGCAAATGAAATATATCCTTCAACATAAACCGCCTCTTCAGTCATGTAGTTGATGCTGCGTTTAGTTACTTTCTAGAGCTAAACACTTCAGGTGATTTTATTGATATTTTTAGAAAATGCTCGGCGTAGTGTGGAGACCACTACGCGCGTGCTGAAATGAGTTTTTCAAATTGAGATCATATGTGCGATTCGAACGAAGACACGTGTCAAAGAAAGTTGGTTCGAATGAAGACACGTGTCAATGAAAAATTGGCATTGAAACTTGGATTTCTTGGCGATTTAGGAAATCTCATTCGAATGGGAATGCTGCTCATTCAAATGAGCCGAAGTGGAAGACAACACGTTATACCAAATGTCAAAAATGCCACGTGTCAAAATTACTTACTCTTTGCATAATGCTATTAATGGTGTTATGATATAGGCCCATGTGTTTTTCGGAGTATTGATAGAGTAAGTTTTGGTCTTTAGAAAGAAAGGTTTTTATTTTTGCATAAAGTTTGAGACTTTAGTAATTAAGTTAGTAAAAAGCAAGCCTATTTAGGTGACCGGTGCACCCATATTTGAGTGATGATCACAATTGACGATATCAATATCACTAGTAATGTGGGTTAGACTGGGTCGGGTTACCAGTTGGTAATAGTATGCGTGCTTCATCGGAACACATGTCATACTACATGTCTCACTAGACAGCGCAAACCCTATCGATAAGGGGTTAACGACTTATATAGAGCATATGGAGTAAAGTAAAGGATTATAAGAATAATGTACATTAATACTTATCAAAATAATATGTGAATTGTGCATTAGAATTGTCCTTAGAATTATGCATTTCAAATTAAAAATAAAAATAAAAAATAAAAAATAAAAATTCAATACTAGCATATTCACAAAGGCAATACTTATCTATTTTGCAAAACCTATGACATTTTCAATTGCGAAAGTCACTTGTTATTTTCTTGAGATAAGACTCATTGGATGACAAGTTCCTTGATAACTTATTTACTAAGTCATGGACTTAAAGAGTTACTTTTCTACCTGTAAAACATCTCAGTATTTTGTAGTTTAGTAAATTATCAAGGATGCTGATTGAAAATGCACTACAGGAAATTTGCTCTTTAGCGACGACCCTGAGTAGTCGCTAAAGGCCCACATGTCGTCGCTGATGGTCATCAGCGACGACTATGGTCGTTGCTCCCAGTCGCTGCAAGTAATCTGTCGTTAAAGAGTAAACAGCGACGACATTCAATGTCGTCGCTAATGATCATTAACCGCGATGACATTTGTCGTCGCTAATACCTATCAAAGTTTATCGCTGAAAATGCTTGTAAAAGTCAATGTCGTCGCTGATGACTCACACATCAGCGACGACAAATGTCGTCGCTGATGATGCACACATCAGCGACGACAAATGTCGTTGCTGATGATGCACATATTAGCAACAACATTTAGCACACATCAGCGACGACATTTGTCGTCGCTAATGACCCTACACATCAGCATTTCTAATGATCGTCGTCGTCAACATCAAATGCTTTTCTTTTTGGCCGATTAATGTTTTAAATTGGTTGGTATAAATGATCTAAACATAACAATATGTTAAAGCTTACAAAAGAACTCTTTCTAATTAAATATGTTAAAAGGTCTGAAACAGAGTTAATTATAAGTGAAGAAGTCTCAAAAATGGCCCGAGAAAACTACATAATTGTCAAGTTTTTAAGTAAGTGTCAAAGAGGGCATACATCAACAACAATGTTCCTTGAGAAATTAAACTTCATATGTAGCTAAGCAGCAAAAAAAGGATTACAAAGAAGGCTTTCCAAATGTAAGAACTGATAACTTGTACAACTCATCAATACTATATGTAACTGCACGGAGAAGAAGAGCATATATTAGACAAGAAAACTCACACACAAAAAATGCACATACAAATACAACAATATCCCAAATCAAAGGATTTTTATTCTTATCAAATACAAATACAACAATAGCCTAATATGATTGAATTGAGCAGCAGAATTTGTGACAACATGTACAGTAAAGAACTTATCAACCAGGCGCGCAGTTACAATAAATCCAAAATCACCCTACTTGAACCATAAACTTATACGTGGTTCAAGTAGAATATATAAGTAAATTATTCTTTAAAGGAATAGGATATACATTTATTCCATGAGCAAAATCCTGAACATAGAAAACAAAAATTAGGATAATCAAATATACAGAAATATGCTGGGTTAATGGTTTGTCGTCTCTTCACAAATTTTCATCGTTTTCACTTTTGTGGCCAAACAATACAATTTTCTTTTTTTTTAAAAAAAAAGGTAGAAATGAAACCAAGCACTGCACAAATACATTTATTTGGTTTGATTTTACAACAGGAGTGGCTGGAATCTGCTACCCACACAAAGAAAAAGTGAAAACGATGAAAATTTGAAAAAGCATAGAGGTACCCAGATTTTTTATAAAAAAAAAAAAAAAACAATAAAAAGAGAATAAGCATGAGGTAAAATGGTTGTCTCCATACATTGTATCCCTGTACCTCAGCTTCCTTCGATCTGTACGCCCATATTTGGCCGTATGAGCTCGTGTGCCCGGGTACAGAATTAAAAATCTACACCCCCTTTGTTTCTCTTCCTTTCTATTTTACCAACCAACGAACACATTAATCCCCTCTTTTACATTCTCCCTATTCCTCCCTGCATAATTTCTCTCTTACCAAAAGCAATCTAATATTAATGTACAAATCATTGATTACATCAGCTTTGAGGTGGAATCAATATCCCCTCAGCCTGGGAAATTCGGCACAAGTAAGCCATGCACCTGCCCTCTCTATTTCGCAATTTGGGTAGAGAATTTTAGAAGACCCTGATCCTTTGGGGGTTGCAAACGTGCAATCTTTGGAAAATTATTGGGTGAAAAGTTTAATGACTCAAATAGTTTGAAAATCAAAATTGCATTTACCACCAAGAAAGATTAATGACATACACCCTAGTTCATTGTTGTCATTGTTTGACAAACATCTTTCAATAGGTTAATTGCAATACCCTTTTCATAGAAGACTGTTCAAGCAACCAAAAAGCTCTACAATAAGGTGGCACAATAAGTATGAGAGATAATTAGCACTTCATATTTCTAGGGCCTCATAATTGTATCTATTATAATTCCAACTCAAGTTGTGTATGATTTTCTTCTTTTGCATCAATAGGCGCAAAGAGAGTTCTCTTTCCACGGGGTAGAGTTGGACCCCTCACCTATTTCCATTCCATTGTAACAATTGCACTGGTTGAAAATCCCTTGAAATTTGGTTGTCCGATTTCAGTGAAATTAAGACAGCACAAGAGAGAGGTTGCAGAGCCCACCTGCCCCACAACCTAAGCTGCCTCAAGCAGGTGAGCCAGCCTCCCTCTCTTAGTTGCCTGAATTTCTTTGAAATCCAAGCAGCCTAATTTTTAGAGAATCCCAATAAGATTGCACTAATATTTAAGATGCCAAAAGTGAGAAAGTGTCATAGTAAAAATTTGATATTAGGCATACCTATAATACCACGTAAATAACCAAAAATTTGATATTACATTTGAATAAAGTTTTGAATTCATATCCAAGAGTGGTGAATGTCTTCTTCAAAGTTAATCACATCGAAGTCCTCCGCACACAACAGAGCATGTTCAAGATAATTCAACTGATACTAGCAACAATTAAAGAAAACCCACGTACAATTCAATCAATTCAAGTATATCACAGTCAATGAGTAAGGACATCATCAAATGGTTGCAGATACACATCCGGAAATCTGCAAATGGTTACAGATACACATCAATTTCATTTCCAGGTGCCTTAGGTCCAGGGATAAGTAAGGACATCATCAAATACGAATCTTTTGTACACCTCCACGGAGGTAAATTATACGGCATAATTATTACTGGCCACATGCTGTATGATGTACTCATATTACTAAATGGGTTAAAATCATCGCTTGATAAACCAAGTCGCACGTTGCGGGAATCATTAGCAAATTGAACATGCTCTTTATCAAACTCTTTCCACAATATTGAATCTGCTGGATGTCTTAGATTTCCATCATCTTGACGCCCATCTTTGTGCCACCTCATATCTTTGGCAATATCTTTCGACAAAAACAACCGTTGCAACCTCGGTTTTATTGGAAAATATCGTAAGAACTTATGAGGAATTTTCTTACCTGTACCTTTGACATTTGCCCATCTTGACGTATTGCAGGTTGGACATTTTTCTTTATCTGCATGTTCCTTTCGAAAAAGCACACAAGAATTCTTGCATGCATGTATCTTCTCATAACTTAAACCCAAGCCTCGCTTCAATCGTTTTGCTTCATAATACGATCTTGGTAATGTCTCCCCATCTGGGAGGGCCCTCTTTATCAAATCAATTACCATATCAAACGCCTTGTTACTCATATTGCAAAAATTCTTTATATGAAGTAAATTCGTAGTGAATGCAAGTGTTGAAAATTTCTTACAGCCTGAATAAAGTTCACGTCAAGCATCTTCCAACAGTTGGTCAAAATTTTTCGATTCATAACCATTGGTTGTTGGACCTGGAGTAGTAGATGATTCACCTGTATTACCATCCGGAAATCTACCCATACGGATATCATTTAACATTTCTTCAACATCATCGATATCCTCCGCACTTGCATTCTCATCATCATGATCGACATGCAAATTTGTACGAAATGGGTCTTCTTCCCCATGAAATACCCACCGGGTGTAATTCAAATCAATTCCATTAATAAACAAATCATCCTACATCTCGTCTATAGGCTTATAATAACGATTCGCACACTTGCGACATGGACACCTGATCCTATTAAGCTCATCCACGTGACCACGTGCCATACTAACAAATTGTTCAACACCTTTTGAATACTTCTCACCAAATCTATGAGTTTCCTGCATGCAAGTCTTATCCATATCGATGTTTGTTCAAATATAGTCTTCGTAGCAGTTTATAAAGCAAGCTACAATGGGACTGAGCGAACAAAGATTAAATTAGTATTAGTTTTTAATAAAGCTATGTTTCAAATTCTACCGTTTCATTGAAAACCTAAGCCTTTACTAACATGAGTTATCCAATTGTCTTAACACATATCACTTAAAACCTAATAAATCATAGATAACATAAAAGTAGTGGGTTTCAAACACACGGTCTCAAACATAACTTAAAAGTATCACTACACAAATAGTTATGTTTTTAAATGGTAAATTACAAACAAAAATTTCAAATATACTTACAAGATTGGAGAAAATTTATGCATTGTAAACCAATGGATGATATCAACAAGCCTTAATCTTTATATTCTTGATTAAATATTGTCAACAAAATATTGTCTATAGAGAAATATTGCTTGAATCTGGCTATAGAGAAATATTATCAACAAAATGGTCAAGTTTCCCATATGGAGCAGCAACTTTTATTAGACTAACTAAAGCCAAGTGTGGAATTTATTTATTTATTTTTCTTTTTCTGAGAATCTTTTACTCCAACATGCCTCTTCAATTCAATATAATCATCCCACTTGTTTCTTCTAAAGCCATATTTTTAGCTTCTTGGCCCTATGCTTGTGACAATGGAGCTACTGTTGACAATAGCTTTCTTTTGTTTAAGCTTTTTGCTCCTCAGTTGGGTGGTTTCACTAGATTTCTAGTCCACAAGCGCGCGCGCGCGCGCACACACATATATATATATATATATATATATATATATATATATATATATTTGGCACACAAATTTATTGTCCTTGGACAGGTAGGGTGGCCCATGAATCAAATCTGAAGAGCCAAAATGGGTGGCTTAAATTGAACAATCTGGAAAAGCAAACAAAAAGTGGTGTTTTAAAAAATAGTATCAATCATAATCATACAAAAAGAGGGTTCCACAATTCCAACATATTATATTTCTCCTACACATTGTGTCTCATCTGCGATTCTGCAAAAGGCTTGATTAAAAATTCATTAAAGGTCAACAGTTTAGCTTATTCAAGTGTATACCCAAAAAAGCACCGATTTTCATCAGGAAAAAAAAAAATGGAGAAGAGCAATGATTTTGGGTGGCTTAAATTTAACAATCTCGACAAGCAAACAAAAAGTGGGGTTTCATAGATAGTATCAATCATTATCATACAAAAAGAGGGTTCCACAATTCCAACATATTATATTTCTCCTACACATTTTGTCTCATCTGCGATTCTGCAAAAGGCTCGATTAAAAATTCATTAAAGGTCAATAGTTTAGCTTATTCAAGTGTATACCCAAAAAAGCACCGACTTTCATCATAAAAACAGAGAAGAGCAATGATAATAGAAGCAAAAATCATAAAAATCGTAATTATGAAATTACAAGCAAGGAGATTTCGGTGATATTACAAAAATCATAAAAATGGAGAAGTTTTGTACCAAGAAGGCGAAAGCTGAAGAAACCCTAAGCAAAAACCCAGGGGGTATTCTGCCGTGGAGGGAGGCGGAAGCTGCTCTGTGTCACACTAGTAGAGAATGTGAAAGGGGTTCGATCTTTTAGGGCTTCTTATCACGTTGCTCTATTATCATTATTCATCAACCGTTCAAAATGGTATCAAAGAAATTTTGGGTAAAAATGGCTGCCAAAGTCTCTCCCGCGCCCTTCTGAAAATAATAATCGCGGCACAAATTTCATTAAAATTAATTAGCGACAACAGTGGTCGTCGCTAATAAGGATTTTATTTCATTTCGCAAACTAATTAGCAACGACATGTGTCATCGCTAATAAGAAAATGAATTAGCGACGACTATGTCGTCGCTAATTTGGATTTCAATTTTTTCTTTCGTTATTTAGCGATGACACTATCGTCGCTAATTCACATTATTATTAGCGACGACACATGTCGTCGCTAATGATCTGAGCCCCCGTCACAAATTTTTTGGCGCGGCTTTTCACGCCTGGGGAAAAAATATTATTTCGGTGTTGGCGACTACATATCAATGACGACATCTTGTCGTCGCTGGTATTGAGCAATAGCGACGACTTTTGAGTCGTCGCTAAAAATATGATCGCTAAAGACCAATTTTCCTGTAGTAATGCTAAGCGAAAAGCTGACATAGGCAAGTTTGCATTGAATGACAATAATGTTTATTATAAATTACATTTTCTTCGAAGCTCTGTGTTTATATTTGATGTTAAGGTCACTTAATTTTAGGCTCATATCATTGTTTTTTCGCTTTCCGTTATATTTTACTCTAGGAGTGGCCGGCAAAAATGAGCCACTCAGATTTGTTTTAAATTTTTTGTCCAAAAAAAAAAAATTAAATAATATTAATAGGGAATATGAAACACATGTCAATTACTTTAGTTTGACATGCAGTACTGTTAAATTATTGAACTGAAATATGAACAGAAGTACGATATCCGTTTATTGAATGTATATACATGTAATGTAATACCTTCAAAACTTTTTGAAACCGAGATGGCTATACCTCAAAAGCATAAATCCATTTTTTTTTTACTTTAATTTTTTTAGACACCCGCACGTTATGAATGGAAGATGAATATGATTCTACGTGATTTTGAACCCGCAGCTCTAACAAAAATTGATAGCAGTTAAGAGGCATATGACCCTCTTTTGAAGACTGAATTTTATGAAGAAAAAAAAAGGGGGGGGGGGGGGGGGGGGGGGGGGGGGAGGCGGCGGCAGATCATGCGATGAAATCATTGAAATTGATTATCATTCTTTTTCTTTTCCTTTGTTTGAACTTAATTGGATTATCTTTCTAAATAGCAGAGTTGGAATTCAATATGTGCATAGCCTAATGGTCTAGGATTTGTTCTTTCTCTACCATAAAGGAAAAGGTTGATCAATCATTAGAACTATTGATGACAAGATAATCTTAAACAATAGCAACTTCTGCCAAACATAACAATAAGTTAAAAACAAAATACAAGAAAAGGCTGACAATTGGGTTTGGCCTAGTTGAGATTATAATCCCATATAAACTAAACCCAATTATTTTCATGCCATCTGTTCTTTTCATTTTTTTTTTATTTTTCCTTCTCTTTTATTGGGTTTGTTCATTTAGAATAAAACCAGGCATCAAGTAACCCATGTGTTGTGCCGACAACATCTTCACAACAACAATTGTATGTCACTCAGGATAGGCCTCAATAATAGATGGTATGGTTGGAATTTTGATGATTTTGTAGCGACTGAAGCCTGCTTCCTCCAATAGTTTCTTCCATTCAAGTTCAGTTCTCTCCTTTCCGCCAGTAGTGTGTGCCATCATCAACAAATCGAATGCCATGCGAGTCTCATCAAATAAACCATTACTATCATTCTCAAGAATAATATCAACAATGATAACCTTTCCACTCTTCTGTTTTATTGCTTTTCTGCAATTCTTCAAAATCTTTATGCAATGATCGTCACTCCAATCGTGTAATACCCACTGCACCAACATTAAAAGTAGGTGTAAGTGAGCATTTTCCATAATATTTATAGTAGTAGATTGTGATCTAATGGATTGCCAATTATAGTGAAAGAAGCACTAAAAGTTTATTAGTATACTACAAAAGAAGGTGGAACCTAATGGACTACTAAATACATATATATATACCTTCATGAAAATTGCATCGGCATTAGGAATGGCCTCAAACATGTCACCTCCAACATGAGAGACCCCTTGGCGCACGGGTGCTGTGGCGACAACATGCGGCAGATCAAAGTTAATACCTTTGATGTGTGGATGTGCTTTAACAATCTCAGCAATCATTCCTCCCGTCCCGCCTCCGACATCCACCAATGATCCTACGCAGCCAAACGCATCTTTGTATTCCGCCAGGACAACTCCCATCACAATCTTGGCCGTACACGCCATGGCATCATTGAAGATCTTGTTGAACTCAGGATTTTTTGATGCAAAGTCCCACATCTCACAGCCATGGGCCTTCTTAAATGCAATGCCCCCTTCTTTGACACATTGGCCAAGGCAATGCCACGGTGCCAGTTGCCATAAATGGTTCTCCATCAACACCATTGGCACTAGGCTTTGCTCCGCATCATGCAGAAGCCATCTTGACGTTTGTGTCAACTCGTAGAGCGTCTCCCCTCCATCCGGTGGAAGATGTTCCGTGAAAATATTTTTGCGGACTAGTGATCTCATAATACGTGCGAGATAGGGGATATCAGGAGATGAGGAATCAATCCCAGAGGCTATTTGGAGCAAAGTAATAGGGCCGCCATGAGAGTGTATAATGTCAACAATGCGGAGCTCCACAGCACATTTCAGTGCCATAGAATCCACAAACCCGAACATTTGTTGCCAAATTTCGGCTTGGCCTTGTACCATTGCCAGTGCTTCTTTTGGTTCCATTTTCTCACTCACTCACACACAAATGCACAAATGAAATGAAGATGGTATGCACGTATATAAAGAATTGTTTGGTTGGCACTTGGCATGGAATACCACTTTTCAATATTTCTAATACACCGATTAATTAAGTAATTATAAGTACGTGTGAATAACGTGGTATACTTCTTTAAACAAGAGGGCATAACCAACCCACAAATCTATTGCAGTGGAAATTCGATTCGTCCATGTCTAATTAGAGTTTTTGAAATAGTCAAACCCATAATTTCCGGTCAACTTTTAAGATTAATTTTTCTTTTATTAGTAAGCGCATTCCCAATGGAAGAGTCATGTTTTTATGTAAAATGGTTTTTCAAAACTCACTTTTATCTAGTTTAGCTAAGCCATTTTTAAATGTCTCTACATCCGATTAGCTATATTTATATCTATTCTATTAAAATATTATTAAAAGTAAGAAAAATTTTGAGAAAAAAAGAACATGTGAGAGGAAAAATGAAAAAAATTTTGCAAAAAAGAGAACATGCAAAGGAAAAGTAGGAAATGATTTGGGAAAAAGAGAAAACATGTGAAAAAAACAATGAAAAATAAAATAGCTCCCTTAAAAAGTACTGCTACATTTAGCTTTTTTTTTTTTTTTTTAAATTCTTCCAATCAAATATCTATTTTACATTTTTTTTTTTTTTTTGCTAATTCAATATAAAAGCTTTTTTTAAACATTTGAAGAACTATTTTAAATAAAAATAACATTTGGCTATTCTATTGGAAATGCTCTAACAGATACTCAATAAAATATGTATGAATAAATTACATACATCTGATGTTACTTTTGACTAGTCATGTCGAGTGCACTAAATTTATATGATCAATTTACAAATGTTGAGTGTACTAGAGTTTAAGAAAAAAAAAAACACAAAAACAAAAAAGAGTTCAAAAATATGCATGGAAATAGTTCTATTTTTATTTTTATTTTTAAAAAGCAGCTCATTAATAGTTAATCCTGTGGTTAATTAATAATTAATATATATGTAAATGATTGTACAAACGATATGACAACATTGTAGGTTTTTGAACTCGCGTCAGCTAGGACGTCAAATAGGGTCTTGACACAATGCATGCATTATAGAAGATTTGTAGAATCCCAATCCTGAGAGCACCATCAACTAGACATCTTGAAATCTGCTCAAGCAGGGATTTTTGGTGCAAGTGTTATTGTGAGTGTTGTGTTCTGCATTGATAAAATACTAAAAAATAAATAAATAGTCAAGTGCAACTTCTAATTTCCTTCGTTTTAGTTGTTCAACTGTCACTTATTTCATGACGATTGTAGAGAACAAAAACCAAAGAACAAAGATCCTCAAATCTAGGAAATTAGGGTCGGTTTCTACTACTTGCATGTCTTTTATTTAGTTTGAATTATAGCGTACTCCATTTATGACGTTTAAAATTGTTTGGTCCAATCGCATGGTGCATGCCTTGGCTGGTCCACCTAGAAGTGATAGATATTAGAAAGTATTAGGAGATTTGATTTTATTATAATTTATTGTAATCTCCTATAATTAGATTTGATTTATAATCAAATCTAATTGATTGATTTTATTGTAATTAGATTTGATGGTCATCAAAGTTACTAAACTTATCTACCCTAATTCTCCTATAAATAAGAGTGTCATGTATTGTAAAATAGATCATTCAATAAGAGCTTAATGTAGCTCTATGAACTTTATGTGAATGTAAGTCGTTGACCGAATCACGTAAAATCTTTTGTGTCTATTTTATGAATTTCTTCAATAGATACTATATACACACGTTATCTTTCTTTTTCTTTTTTCTAGGCATCCCCACGTTATTAATGGAAGATGAATATGATTTTTCATGATTTTGAACCCGCAGCTAAATTATAGTATTATGTATTACTATGTAAATATACATTCATTACACTAGCGTACATATATATTTATATGAAGACTCACAATTATAAGAATTCAAATTATTTCTATCACGTTAGGAATTGCTTGCACTTCTAAATGAGTATAAATATACGAGTCAAAATTTTTATTCTTCGTTTAATAAGTGAAATGAATTTTGTTATAATTTTTTTTTAAAAAAAAAAATGAAATGAATTCGAGTTGAGTTAATTTATTAGAGTTGACCTTGAGCTTTTACGAACAATCCAGTTTATATATAGCTCTAAAAGAATCAATTTGAAAAATGGGTATAATCCAATAAACCAATTGTCAAAATTGAAAACCTTTAGATTAAGTTGAGATTTTTAGAAAATATAGGTAGTCATTTTTTTTTTCTCCTTTAGTAAATCCTCACATGCATTTCATGGGTTCCAAAAGGTTCACCCTTCACGTTTCTAAGTCCAAGTCACATCACATACAACCTTCTAGTACATTGGAGTAGTGGGAGCAAATTTGTTTGAGCTAATTAACCATCTCTTTTTTCAAAATAATAATAATAATAATTAACCTTTTTTAAACTAGGGATTGAGTTTTTCTTAATAAAAAAAAATAATAATAATAATAATTAACCATTTTTAAACTAGGGATTGAGTTTTTCTTAAGGGATCAAGCAACACCTTCCTGTAATATGTTTTTCCATTTGAGCTGTCAGTCTCTCCTTTCCACAGGAGGCATGTGAAATTATGCTCGACTTTTTGGGTTATTTTTCAAGTGTGCCCTAAATCCTTCAATGATGCGAAGTCAAATCCTAGAAGAAATTTAAGAGGAGGGAGGATCCCTCCTTCTCTTTCACAGTAACAGTGCTTGGTATCTTCTTCGTAGGCTCTCCAGGTTTCCGTTTCTAGCGAGTTGCTTTAGAACTAGTTTGTAAATCTAGATCCAGATTTAGTTTCTTCAACTTTAGATATGATCGTCTTCTTTGGGCAAGGCGTGTTTTCCAAAGGGGGATGTTTACGATGTCGTGCTCCTCCGCTGCTGCTTGTGGGGTTTTGTCTTTTGTTTTTTATTTTTTGTTTGTCCTGGCTTGAGGGTTGAGGATAGATTTGTTGTCTTAACCTTTGGGTTAAGGATGGAGTAGATCAGTGTGGGGCTTAACTCTCAAGGCCGAAATTTTATTATTCTTATTATTATTATTATTATTTTTGTATTTGGGCTACCTCCATCTGCACGAAGCAGATATGTTCCTTAAATGCAATTGTACATGGGTTAATAGAAGCTTGAAGTCATTTTTATGACTTTGTAACATTCATAGCTTTTGGCTATGATTTTTCAGAGCTGTATGCTCAGTGATGTAAGAGCTTTATGCTCGTGAAATTTTATCAATAGAAATTCTATATTTTTCACAAATAAAAAAAAAAATCCTAAAAAATTCATTTATAATGCATTAGGGCATTCCGCTCTTTCTTTAAATAGTTTTTTCTTCACCAAAGTATCCGAGGGCCTACGCTTTTTTGAACCCAATGTAGATATTATGTCAGTAATACTTGTGCTATTTTTTCTCTTAACTTTTGTTTGGCAATGTGTTGTAAGTTTTCGATGAGATTTTGAATACTGTTCTCAAAAAAATTCAAGATTTATTCTCGACATCACCCCATTTATTAATTCTTACCCTTTTTTTAACATTGAAAGAACCTACTAGAGTCCCCACAATTAGATATTGTGATTTGTGGGTACGCAAAAGATTTTTGTTTAAACCGAGTACAAGCCATCTTCATCCAATTAGGCAATCCAAAAAAATTAAAAAACCTTTCTCCTCTAACCTCTATTAATTAGCCATTACTATATTGCTTTAGGACAACATAAACAATGACAGCTAACATTACCAAATCTTTTTAGAATAACAGCAATTACTGTTAATTTGTTCCTGCATTTCCTGATCGGTCTTTCCAGAATGCAGACAAAATCTTCATTACTTAATTCAGGTATTTGACCATCAAGGGTAGTGGTTTAATGGTTGAAGTTTTTTTATAAGTGGTTAGGGTTGTATTAGGGAGCGAGTTCGAATCTCTTTAGTGAAAAATCCACACATATGATTGATTAGTATTAGCCGTCTTAAATTCTTATTGATACCCTAGTAAGGTTGGGTCAAGTTAAGGCTCAAGTCGGGCTTGAGGAAATGCTTGCAGTTTCTACTGCTTAAACTCTTCCTATACAGCTCTCAATGGATAAGTACTATTATAGTCACGCCCACATAAAATAGCCAAAATTATTTTTCCTGCGTACCTTAAAAAAAAAAAAAAAAAAAAAAATGCATATACATTTAGGAAATGGGAAACATTACTTTTTTGTTTTTGTTTTTTTGCTTTTGATTAATTAGTCTTTTCAGAATAATTAATAAATCTGAACGCAATAAACCACTAGCAATTATTGCTTTTGATTAATTAAGTAATTATTCGTTCCAGAATAATAGCAATTACTGCCACTTTCGATTCAAAAGCAATTGCTTTGGATTAATTAGTCTTTCCAGAGTAAGAACACTCACTGCCACTTGCATTCAAAAAATATTATGAGCTCATTGTTTATTTTGGTCCAATTCTAAAGCAAGTTGTTATCGATCACATCAACAAGATTTGCAAGATCCTTTGCTTTTAGGCAACGGAAAACATTACCTTTTTTTGAAAAAGTTAAAACTTTCTTTAAAATTTATAAAGAATCAATTTGTTACGAACATAGCATGTGTCTCGAATGAAACTAGAGTAATTTTTTATTCAAATTTATTCTAAATCTTGGCTCACGGCTAACTTTGCCGGATAAATAAGTTGTCGAGTTTGCTTCCCTCTTGATATGACCAATAGACTAGTTTTGCATACTATTCAAAATAATGTTGGTGTCTTCGATCAGCCGTCTGTACTGACTCCAACCTCCAACTTTTTTCTCCTCCTCCTCCCATCAATCAAGACCTATTGTAAACCTAAATCTCGACTAAATACCACTTATGTCCAAACTTTGTTTAAAAGAAAAGAAAAGAAAAGAAGAAAAAAAAAAAAAAAAGTCCAAACTTCCAAGGCTTCCATTATTGTGGGGTCTGAAATATAGGGTTTTAAACACATTACTTACCCTCTCATGATCTCTTACTATCACTCACTACGAAAAAAAAAAAAAAAAAAAAAAAGATTTTTTGACATGGCAAACAGTAACTAATTTTTGCCACGCCAAAACATTTTGACGTGTCTAAGTAGACACGTCAAAAAAAATATTATTGACGTGCTGCATTTTAATACGTCAAAAGTTTTTGACGTGTCAACCTAACACGTCAAAAACTTTTGACGTGTTTATTTGATACGTCAAAAGTTTTTGACGTATCAAATAAACACGTCAAAAGTTTTTGACGTGTTAAGTTGACACATCAAAAACTTTTGACGTGTCAAATCAACACGTCAAAAACAAATTAATATTAATTTGTAAATAATTAGGTAATAATTGATATCAAAAATATGTATTAAAAAATAATTAAATTTGATTGGCATAAGAAATTAAATTTGATTGGTGAGGAAAATTAAGTTTATCATATTAGTATTGGTATATATATGTTTGTTGTATATATATGCATGCGTAATCATTCTAGCTATATATTGTATACCAATTAATATAATTATCACATGCATGCATCTAATTCAACCATTTCATTAATATTAAGTTGAACATGATATTATCATGCATATATATATCAGTCTAGTAATATTAATATGATAGCCATATTAATTTTTTAAAAATATATAAAACATACTGAATACATTTATTTTATAAGAGCCGCAAACCTCACATGAACTCGGCCAATACAAAATATGTGGTCGGTGAGTGGATACATCTAATTATCTATACATCTAGAATATTTATTTATTTATTCTTTAATTAATTGTAATTGTGTTGTATGGATATATAATGTGGACATATAAGAAGAAAAAAAATGATATAATATAATAAATTATATTTGTAATAGAAATTATATGATAGAATAAATATAATTTTAATACAAATATAATTTAATATATAATCTTAATAAAATTAAAATAAACATAATTTATTATATTTTAAATTATATAATATAATTAAATATTATATTATATGTTTTTGACGTGCCATGTGTGGCATGTCAAAAATATTTTGACGTGTTGTAGTTAAAACGTCAAAACATTTTGACGTGTCTAACCAACACGTCAAAAAAAAAATTAACATTTTATTGTAATTAGGAAATAATTGATATAAAAAATATGTATTAAAAAACAATTAATTTTAATTGGCATAAAAAATTAATTTTGATTGGATAGGAAAATTAAGCTTATCATATTAATTAGTATAAATTACTTAGTATATATATATATATCACATGCATGCCAATTAATATCACATGTATATTATATAATTAATTAATGTACACTAATTAAACATAATCATGCTATATATTAATGTATGCCAGGAAAGGTGGTTAGATTAGACGGTTAGCTAACAAAGGTGGGGTGATGATATTTTGTTGTTATTAGAATGATAATTATAATTAGGTATTATAATTATTAATGGTTATTATATATATATATATATAGGGAGAGAGAGAGAGAGAGAGAGAGAGAGAGTTTCTGACGTGCTGGGTTTTGGCACGTCATAAATTATTACTGTTTCAATTTTTTTTTTTTTTTTTAAATTGGTTTATTTTCTGTGTTGATTATATATATAGTTTCTGACGTGGTGGGTTTTCGCACGTCAGAAATTATTACTGTTTCAATTATTATTTTTTTTTAAATGTGGTTTATTTTTTATTAGAATGATAATTATAATTAGGTATTATAATTATTAATGGTTATATATATATATATATATATATATATATATATATTATAACCATTCAGATCTGAATGGTTATAGATAACCATTCAGATCTGAACGCGCGTCTATAACCATTAATCAACACGCGTGTTGATATATTATATATATATATATAGAGAGAGAGAGTTTCTGACGTGCTGGGTTTTGGCACGTCAGAAATTATTACTGTTTCAATTTTTTTTTTTTTTAAATTAGTTTATTCTCTGTGTTGATTATATATATATAAATAGTTTCTGACGTGCTTGGTTTTGGCACGTCAAAAATTTTTGACGTGCCGAAACTTATCACGTCAGAAATTATTACTGTTTCAATTTTTTTTTTTTAATTTTTTTAATCTGGTTTATTTTTGACGTGCAACTTTTAGCACTTCAGAAATTTTTGACGTGCTAAAACCAGCACGTCAAAAATTATTTTTGCTAGGAAAAAAAAAACTTTTTTTTGACGTGTTAGTTATAGCACGTCAAAAATTTCTGACGTGTTAAATGTTAGCACGTCACTAAAAAAAAAGCGGGATTTTTAACTTTTTCTCTCTTTTTCCAATCTTCTTTCCCCTTTATAATTCTTTTTATATATTTGGTCATTTTTCTCTCATTTCCAGACTCAACTCTCTCTCTCTCTCTCTCCTCTCTCAATCTCCCTAGCTTCTCTCTGCAGCCGGCCAGCTCCCTCTAGAGGGAAGAAGAAAAAGGAGAAAAAGAAGAAAAATAAAAGTAGAAGAGAAGCAGATCTGCAAAAAAAAAAAAAAAAACAAAAAGGAAAAGAGAAGAAGAAGAATAGAAGATAAGAAGATTTTTTAGGTTTGGGTTTTTGATTTTTCAGGTTGATTTTTTTATTTGGTTTTTGATTTTTGAAGATTTTTTGGTTTTGAGTTTTTGAAAATGAAGGAAAGAAGAGAGAGAGTAAGAAAATGGACAAAAAAAAGAGAGGGAGAGAGCTGGAGGGTAACGAAAATGTGGGGCGCGGGGGGGGGGGGGGGGGAGTAACCAAAATGGGAGAAAAGAGAAAAGAAGAGAGGGGGGGAGAGGGGAGAGAGCTGACCAGCGTGGGGTGGGGTGAAAAAAAAATATATATATATATATATATATATAATTTTAATTGAAAAATAATTTAAATTAATAAATTTTTTAATTAAAAAAAATGGCCAAAATTTTGACGTGCTGAATTTTAGCACGTCAAAAACTTTGTTGACGTGTTACTCCCAACACGTCAAAAGTTTTTGATGCGTTACTGTAGACACGTCAAAAATCTGGGATTTTTGACACCCACCCTTTTAAAAACCACACGTCAAAAGAGGTTTTTGACGTGTCAATATCATTGACACGTCAAAAATTCCTGGTCAAAAATTATCACCATTTTTATAGTGACTCTTATGCCCATCTTTTTCCTCTTATTATTGATCGTGGCATCCCCATCATCTTTGTTACACCCACTTGTGGGACTTTCCATACTTGAATAAGAGCTTTTTAGTAATAGAAATAATAATGCAAACTAAAAAGATTCACATAAAATTAAAATAAAATAAAATAATTCATTCGATAACATCAAGATTAAAATAGAATTCGCATTAAAAATTTAGCAAACAATAGGAATTATATCCAAACTTAAATAAGCCAGCAGATAAGAATTTTTGTTTTTGTTTTTTTTTTTTTTTTTAACGGAAATCTATTTCATTAATTGAAGATCACGAGCATAAACTTCTTACAGAGCAAAGCAAAAAGCTCTTACAGCACAAAGTATAAAGTTATGCAAAAATCATAGCCACGTGCCATGAGGTTACAAAGTTATAGATAAAAAAAATAAAAAAAAATAAAAAAAAAATAAAAAAAAATAAAATTCTTACAATCAGGTGCTATATATGACTTCAATCTTTCGCTAACTCATGTACAAATACACTTAAAGAGCAGATCTGCTCCGAGCAGATTAGATCTAAAACATGGGTAACCAAATTTTCTAACAAAATTTATTTGAACCGGCCATGAAAGACAACCCCTCACACCTAATTATCTAAGCCGTGAGAAATAACCCCTCATACCTAATTATTTCTCCTCACTCATGAGGGCAGATCTAGAGAGAATAAACCTTTTATTCAAAACAAAAACACAAACAAACAACTAGGAAGCAGCAGCAGCAACAGCGGCCGGAGAGGAGATAAACAGCACAACACAGTAGAAGAGATGGACAGACGCATAGCGGAGATGCCGAAGTTGCTGATCTAATCGGAGAACACCTACAAATATAATAAAATAAAAAAGAAAAATAAAATAAAATAAAACAAAAATAAAATAAATAAAAAGGGGGAGGGGGAGGGGGAGGGGGAGGGTAGGAGTGGGGAGTATAATGGGAAGGGGAGAGGAGGAGGGAGCATATATGCTCTCTCCTCCTTTCAAAAATGTTTTATGAGGAGAAGGGCCGAGAGACGGCTTCTAGGGTTTTCTTAGTATATCCAGCATGTGAGATTTAAAAGTTAACTAAAAGCGGACATATATTTCAATTCTAAGGGTTTGTTTGAATTTGCAGTTCAAAAATATACAATTTAAAAAATTGTGATTTAAAAAACATGTTTAGTAAAATTGTAATTTGGCCTTCGAGATCACAATTTACCCTTTAAAATTGTTCATTTTTAAAAAAGTAACATTTTCCTGCAATTTGAAAATACATATTTTGTTATGTTTTTAAATCGCAAAAAAGGCACTCTCAAATGTTTCACATTCTATTATTCAAATTCCTTCTATGTGTTTTTTTTTTTGCTTGAAAAATCGTGGAGTTGTACTCTAATGCTCCATTTGTTTCGCCGTAAAATGATTTCTAGAAAATGTTTTTCATATTTTCAGGTGTTTGGTGGGACGTAAAATAATAGTCAACGGAAAATATTTTCTATTTGACCGAAAATTCTTCTTTAATTTTTCAAAAAATGGTTTCCATTTTTGAAAACAATAAACCATTTTTCGAGTTTGAGTATTTCATTCTCAATTCAACCGACCCCGCCAAGACCCGCTCGAGACTCCACAGGACCTGCCGGGAACCTCCCTGGGACTCACCCAAGACCTGCTCGGGACTTGACCAGGACTTTGCCTAAGACCCAATCGAACCTGCCTGGGACCTCGTTAGGACCTTGCCTGGACTCACCCGAGATCCCTCCAGGACCCACTCAAGACTTGACCTGGACCCTACAGGGACTTGATCGAGACCCAAATCGGACCCCCCTAGGACCTGTCGAGACTTGACAGAGACCCGGGACCCCACCTGGGACCTGCATAGGACTTTGCCAAGACCTGCCCGAGACCTTGCCAGTACTTGACCAGGACCTGCCTGAGACCTGTACGGGACCCTGCCGGGACCTGACGTCAGAAAATATTTTCGGCAAAAAACATTTTCCTAGAAAATGATTTCTTAGAAAATATTTTCCGGTATTTGGCATGTAAGGAAAATTAGGCGGGTTCGGGTCAGATCCCTGAAGTCAGAAAATGTTTTCAACAAAAAACATTTTCCAGTATTTGGTGTGTACGGAAAATCATATTAAACTCCAAATTACGAAAATGTCCGTGTCAGGTCATGGGTAGGATCCCGACCTAATCTCGCCAGGTCCCGATAGGGTCTAGGCGTGGTCCGGGCGAGTCGCAATCAGGTCCTTGCAGGACTCGGTTAGGACATACACCTCTAAGACTTGGTCAGGACATTTTCATAATTTAGAATTTAATATAATTTAATCAAAATATATAAAAAAAATTTTTAAAAAAAAAATCATGATTTTCCGTACGTGTCAAACACCATAAAATGTTTTACAGTAAATCATTTTCCAGGAAAATATTTTCTGTTGAAAATATTTTTACAGAAAGCATTTTACGTCGAAACAAACAGAGCCTAAATTCAAATCACATCAAAAGTCAATAAATATTTTTTCATGAGTTTTTTTAATTAAATTGAACTTTAATACTCCAGTCATCCTAAATTTTTTGTTTACCTTGGAAATGTCCAGCTTTTTTGAAGTAGAAAAAACGCCAATTTCTAAAATCACCCTATCTCTTTTAAATAAAATAAAAACGTACAAAGATATTCTTTTTCAAATTTTGTTCATTTCCGTTACAAAGTAGATAACATTTTGGGACATTTAAAAGGAAATATTAGATATATTGGATAGAGGGAGTAATTATTCCTGACAATAGAAAAATATTAGGAGTAATGATATGAGGGGGACTAAAGTCCTCCAAAATGTGACGTGACTTTTAAAATCACCATTGAATTTTAAATGATCATTATTAAATTTTGATCTATTGGTGATCTTAAATGTCATATCACATTTGAGAAGACTCTAGGAAGACTCTTAGTCCTTCTTAATTCATTACTCAAATATTAGATATAACTACTTCCTAGAATACTTGATTTAATGTCACTAATATAGCTCGTATCCCCAAAATTAAGAGTCCTAATGTGACTAATTCGGGCCTATTAGCATTTGTAATGTCATATATAAAATTATTTATAAACTTTTGGCTAATAAACTGAAGGAGTTGCTCCCCTTTATTATTTCGCATAATCAAAGTGCATTCATCCCTAGTAGATTAATTTCTGACAATATTTTAATAGCCTATGAGTACACTCCATGCAAACCAAATTTTGGGGAAAAGTGGAATATATAGGGATTAAACTAGATATGAGCAAAGCATATGATATAGTGAAATGAAATTTTTTAGAGGTTATGATGCGGAGAATGGATTTTTCTAGTAGGTGGATAAAGCATACTATGGTGTGAATGCGGACGGTATCATATATTGTTGTTGTTGTAAATGGAGGTCCGGTTTGAAGAATTGTTCCAATTAGAGGGATTCGGCGAGGGGACCTCATATCCTCATATCTTTTCCTCATTTGTGCGGAGGTGCTAGGCTCTCTCCTTCAACATGCTGAAAAAACATGTAGCATTTCTAGTGTACCAATGTCGAAACGTGGGCCTCGACTTAGCCACTTTTTTTTTTTTTTTTTTTTTTTTCGCGGATGACAACTTATTATTCTGTAAAGTAAATTCTGTAGATTGGCAAAGAGTAATGAGACTGCTGGTAAAGTATGAAAGTGCATCTGGTCAGAAGCTTAATAAGAAAAGAAAAGAAAAAAAAAAAAAATTGTCGCTTTGCTTGAGTAGAAACACAAGGACAGAACGGAGAAACGAAATCATTTAGCTTTCTAGTTTCCAAACCATGCATCAATATGAAAAATATCTTGGTCTCCCAACGCTTGTAGGAAAGTCGTGGGCTAAAGCTTTTAAAGGTATTAAGGATAGGGTGTGGAATAGATTAAACAGCTGGAAGGCTAAGTTCCTATCTCAGGCAGGGAAGGAAATCCATTTAAAAGTAGTGGTTCAAGCCATTCCCACTTATGGTATGAGTATCTTTCAACTACTCGTTGGTTTATGCAAGGAGATTAATAGGCTGATGCAAAAATTTGGTGGGTGCACCAAGAAAATGATGCCAAAATTCATTGGATGAGCTGGGAGCGTATGAGTTTTTCGAAGGCCCAAGGAGGAGGATTGGGATTTTGACATCTGGTACGTTTAAATAAAACTCTTCTTGCAAAACAATTGTGTTGTTTATTGCAAAATCCTAATTCATTGGTAGGTCAAGTTCTTAAATCTAAATATTATCCACAATCCAGTACTTTGGATGATAATTTGGGTAAAAGACCATCTTTTGCTTGGAGAAGCTTGATGTCCGCTAGTGATGTTTTAAAAAATGGGCTCACATGGCGTGTGGATGATGGGCGAGATATACGGATTTGGGGGACAAATGACTTCTAGCTCCAATATCCTTTTTGGTTCAATCTCCTGGAAAGATGTTAGCAGAAGATGCAAGAGTCTCGGAACTCATTGATCAAGACACAAAGTGGAGGAAAACCCATTTAACCAACACGATCTTTCAAGAGGAAGCTCAAATTATTTGTCAAATTCCTCTATGCCCAGTCCCATCAAGAAATTTACTAATATCCAGGGGCATGTCAAATGGTGTATTTTCAGTGAGAAGCGTATCATATGGAAAATGAAGCGCAATCTATGAGAGGAGGAGGGGGATCCGGCAAAGAAATGGGAACACAATTTGGAAGACGATTTGGACTTTCAAATTCCCAAATGCAGTTAAAATGTTCATGTGGAGAGCGTACAACGATCTCCTCCCCACAAAACAGAACCTTTTGCGAAAGGGGTGGTTAATGATTGTAAAGGATAATCCCTCATCAATAGTTTTGAATTCAAATATTCAAGATATACAAAATAAGAGGAATGTTTAAATACATCCTCTTTAGATAAGATAATATCATTTTGTAATTAGTTAAAGATAGGATTGTAATCCTAAAGCAAGTACATGTTGTTACATTGCAAACATATTTTATCTATATATACAAACTGCCTATACCAATTGAAGGTAAGGTACCAAAGCATAAATTCTTGAGTAATTAACATGGTATCAGAGCTCTAAAAGACCAACTTCAAAAATTTTTTTCCTGTTTTTCCTCTTCTCTTCCGCAAACCTCACCTCTCATGGCTTCTATTGTTCCTACAACTTCTACCATTATCACCTTCACAAATTTCAACCCCATTAAGCTCACTCAAGACAATTACCTTACATAGCTACCTCAAATTGTCCCTCATCTTAAAGGTGGCAATTTGTTTGGTTACGTCGATGGCACCATTCCCTGCACACCACCTACTATAACCATTACAAAAGATGGAGTTTCTTCCACTGAACCAGATCCAGCGTTTCTGCATTGGAACATGTAAGACCAAGTCATTCTTGGGGCTATTACTTCTGCCCTCTCAATCAAGATTATCTCTCACATCATGCGCTGCACCACATCCAAGCACGCCTAGACCACCTTGGAAACCCTGTTCAAGTCTCAATCCAATGCTCGTCTCCTACAAGTGCAATTAAAATTATTCACTTTGAAGAAAGGAAATTTGTCAATTGCTGATTATTATCACTATTTTTAGACAATTAGTGATGCTCTTGCTGCCGTGAATAAACCGCTCACTAATTTGGAGCAACAAGCGTTCCTCCTCGGAGGACTTGGATCCGAATATGATCCATTTATCTTCTCTGTTACAACCAGAGTTGAACCTCTTTCTATAGAGGAAATTTATGGCCATTTACTGGCTCATGAAATGCGGCTAGAACAGATACAACCCACTCTTGATATCTCCGATGCTGGTGTGAATTTTGTCTCTTAGAATTCCAGCCATCGTGGAGGACGTGGTTGACGTGGCTCCTACCACTCATCCGGCCGATCCCACTTCAATGGCCCATCTAGAAATTATCGTGGCAGGGGGCGACAATACTCATCAAATTCTAGTCATGGATCATCAAGCCATGGTTCTTCCACTACACGGCTCCTTTGCCAAATCTGCAACCGAAATGGCCATGTCACTTTGGATTGTAACCAACGATATGATGATCAGCCATCAAACCATAATCAGCCTTCCAACCATGATCAACCATCAAATCATGAGAGTCAATTTCCAATGCAGGCTTATTTCTCTGCACCGTCTAGTGGCCTATATCCAAACTGGTACCCTGACTCAATAGCAACCCATCACCTCACATCTGATCTCAAAAACTTGACCTTCTGTTTATCAAACTACAATGGATCTGACCAAGTTCACATGTGTAATGGTAAAGGATTAAACATCCACAACATTGGTGACACCCTACTTTCATCTCCCACAGCCTCTTTTTTGTTACACAATGTTTTACATGTTCCTTCAATTACCAAAAATTTGCTTTTTGTTCACAAATTCACTCTTGAAAAAAATACTTACATTGAATTTCATCCATGGCATTTTTTTGTGAAGGAACAGGGGTCGGGGAAAATTCTTCTTCAAGGCCGTAATGATGGCGGCTTATACAAGCTTCCTGTCATGGCCTCTCCTCATCCATCACCCTCCAGTAGTCGTTCATTTTCTTCCAAAAATAATTTAAGTTCTTCCTCTATGTCACCAAAGTTTGCTTCTGCAATGGTTGGAGTTCATACATCACCTCTCAACTGGCACGCACGGCTTGGGCATCCAGCTTTTAAAATTTGTTCTAGTGTTTTATCAAAATTTAGTTTACCAATTTCTCAAAATAATCAGCTTTTGACTTATCCTACAGGTCACATGTCAAAAAACAAGTAGCTGTCTTTTTCCTTGTCCCCTACACGTGTACATTACCCTCTAGAATTGATCTACACCGATGTATGGGGACCATCTCCTATGTATTCAACTACTAGAAATAAATTTTATGTCTCCTTTTTAGATGCCAACAGTAAATATACATGGTTGTTTCCTATGCCTCACAAGAGTGATGTTTGCACAATTTTCTTGCAATTTCAAAAAAATGTTGAGCGTTATTTTAATTCTAAAGTAAAAATTGTTCAATTTGATTGGGGGGTGAATATCGCTCTCTCAGTAAAATTCTTCAAAATATGGGAATCTCTCATCGTCTTTCATGCCCCCACACCGACCAACAAAATGGTGCTGTGGAGCGAGAACATTGTCACATAGTCGAAACAGGTTTAGCCTTACTCTCTCATGCCCATGTTCTTCGTGAATATTGGGATTATGCTTTTCAAACTGCCTGTTATCTCATAAATCGTATGCCCACACTCCTGCTCAAAAATTTGTCACCTTATCAAATTATGTTTCGTATTTCTCCGGATTATAAACTTTTACGTATTTTTGAGTGTACCTATTGGCCAAACTTACGTCCTTATAATTCCAACAAACTTCAACCTCGTTCTGTGCAGTATGTTTTCCTAGGCTACAGTCTTCGTCATAAGGGCTATCAGTGTCTAACACCAAAATCTGGTCGTCTCTATATTTCAAGAGATGTTTTTGAGGAAAAGAATTTTCCATTCTCTGTTTCAAACAATTTCTGCACATTTGACACATCCCAAATTTATCCTCTATCTACACCTACTTTGGCACACATACTAACTCCTTTATTTTCTCTTGATGCCCCACAATCTACGCATCACACTCAATCTCTCTCTCCTCACATGCATTTGTCTCCTACCACAACCCAACCTTATCCTCCTGAAACACAAGTACACCCTTTACATGACACATCTGACACAACCACACCCTTTCCATTCTCTGTTTCAAACAATTCCTGCACATCTGACACATCCCAAACTACATGACACATCATCCTCACACCTTATCTCCCCTTCCAACACGCCAAATCTGCCCCATATCTCCCCTTCAAAATGACACCACGTCTTTTCCATCTAGTTCCCATGAAACCACCTAACCCTTATCCAGTTCTCATGAAACAACACAGTCATCTCCTAGTTTGCAATCAACCGAACCTGCTCCAAATACTCACCCCATGACTACAAGAGCCAAAAACAACATCACCAAACCAAAGAAATTTCACGATGATTCTCCCAAACACCCCCTTTCCCATGCTCTTTTGGTTGCAAGAAATCTCAAGGAGGTTGAACCTACGTGCTACTCTCAAGCTAGCACATATGCAAACTAGCAAAAATTCTTGAGTAATTAACAATGACGCTAGTTGTCCTATATGCTAAAGGGAGGCTGAAACTATGAAACATATCATTTGGAGTCATCCGGCTGCACAAGATGTCTAGAGCTGCGGGTCTTTCCTTTGCTCACGTAGTTGCCTCTTTGATTGGCCTTGTGATGTAGAAGACATTGAGCTTATGGTGGTGATGGCACGAAAAATTTGGTTTTGGAGAAATGCGGTGGTACATGGAGGAGATTTCACTCATCCTAACCAAGTTTATCACGAAGCGTAACTTTATAGATGAATTCCAAAGAGTTAATACTAAAGAAATGGACGAACGGAGCTCTACTCCGACGAACCACCCTAAGTATGTGCAAAGTTAATTGGTATGCAGCAGTTGATAGATCATGGACATATTGGGATTGGTAACATAGTTAGAGATCATGTGAGAAATGTAATAGCTGCACAGAGTACCATGCGAAATTGTTTCTTAGAACCTGCTGTTACTGACGCAACGACAACCATATACGCAGTGGATCTATGTAGGGAGATGGGATTGTTTGATATAATCTTAGAGGGAGAAGCCCTACAAATGGTTAATGCGGTCAAATAGGTGGATAAGAACTAGAGCAAGCTCGGACATTTAATTGATGGAATCAAAGAAGGTTTGTGTCAACCGAGGTCGTGGAGGATAGAACATATCAACAGGGGTGCGAATTCAACTGCACATAGTCTTGCTAAGGAAGCTATTTTAGATGTCATAGATAAATTTTAGATTAAAGAAATTTCAAATTGTATCTATAATACTGTAACTAGGGAGCTTTATACCCCTAATTGATTGATAGTTTATCACTAAAGCTCTCAATTTGTTTGTTAAAAAAAAAAATAAAAGACACATGATTTAGATCTTGAAATTGTAATTTTTCAAATTACGTTTCATGTGTATATATATATATATATATATGAAATAGCAAAATCCTGCAAGAGAGTTGGCCATAATTATGGCATTTGTCCTTTTAAATAAAATATATAAGCATAAAGCAAATTATTTTTACATAATTGATACGGTTCTTTTTTTTTTTTTCCTTTTCTTTTCTTTTATTGATTTTATTTGTTTACAATAAAACCAGGCATCAAGCAACCCATGTGTTGTCCTGATGGCATCTTAACAACAGCAATTGTATTTCACTTTCAGTCGGGATAGGCCTCAATAATAGATGGTATGGTTGGAATTTTGATGATTTTGTAGCGACCAAAGCCTGCTTCCTCCAATAATTTCTTCCATTCAAGCTCTGTCCTCTCCTTTCCGCCAGTGCTGTGTGCCAGCATCAACAAATCGGACGCCATGCGAGTCTCATCAAATAAATCATTACCATCTTTCTCAAGAACGATATCAACAATAATAACCTTTCCATTCTTCTGCTGTATTGCTTTTCTGCAATTTTTCAAAATATTTATGCAATTTTCGTCACTCCAATCGTGTAGTACCCACTGCATCGACAAACAAATCCAATAATGTTTTAGTGCTGGGAAGGATATTGAAACTTTTATTACAAGTCTCTTACAAAAGATACTACTGCTATGTCAGTTTATAGAAAGGAAGTAGTAAAAGTTGAGTATTTGAACATTTTCCATAATATTTAAAGTCATAGATTATGATCTAAGGCATTAGCAATTATAGTGGACAAAAGAGGGAAAATGATCAAAAAGAAAAAATACATACCTTCATGAAAATTGCATCCGCATTAGGGATGGTGTCAAACATATCACCTCCAACATGGGAGACCCCCTCGTGCAAGGGTGCTGTGGCGACAACATGCGGCAGATCAAAGTTAATACCTTTGATGTGAGGATGTGCTTTAACAATCTCAGCAATCATCCCTCCCGTCCCACCTCCGACATCCACCAATGATCCCAAGCAACGAAACCCATCTTTGTATTCCTCCAGGATTCCCCTCATCACAATCTTGGCCGTACACGCCATGGCATCATTGAAGATGTTGTTGAACTCAGGATTTTTAGATGCAAAGTCCCAAATCTCACAGCCATGGGCCTTGTTGAACGCAATGCCCCCTTCTTTGACACATTGGCCAAGGCAATGCCACGGTGCCAATAGCCACGGATGGTTCTCCATCAACACCATTGGCGCTAGGCTCAGCTCAGCATCATGCAGAAGCCATTTTGACTTTTCTGTCAACCCGTAGAGTGTCTCCCCACCACCGTCCACTGGATGATGATGTTCGGTGAAGATATTTTTGCGGACTAATAATCTCATGATACGTGCGAAGTAGGGGATATCAGGAGATGATGAATCAATCTCAGAGGCTATTTGGCGCAAAGTAATAGGGCCGCCATGAGAGTGTATAATGTCAGCAATCCGGAGCTGCACGGCACATTTCAATGCCATAGAATCCACAAACCCGAACATTTGTTGCCAAATTTCGGCTTGGCCTTGTACCATTGTCTGTGTTTCTTTTGCTTCCATTTTCTCTCTCTCACTCTCACACACATGCCCAAATGAAGATAGAATGTATTGTGAGGTTAAAGATTGCTGCCTGTATATAAAGACTAAAAGGAGAAGTGATCATTTCTCAGTGGGACAGGCCGGTGGGGCATATTTAATTACGTGTTTGAAAACCATAATAAACGCACGGACCAGACCAAAGACTCGGTCCACATATGAACGTAGATGCAGGTAGGCGACGATTTATTCAGTGTAGATGAGAAGCAATCGTTCTCACATATGGTGCCAAACTGACGATGGGCAACTTGCTACCCGTCTTTGAGAAGACTGAAAAACTCCGATAGTATTTGAAATAAAATAAGAGAATAAATTAGAATTTTTACAAGACTCAAAGTCGTCTTCACCTTTGTATTGTTTCCTTTTGTAGTTATTATATATCCATACACCATCAAGGATGGTGGTTCAATGGCTTAAGAAAATTTTCAAGTGGTCAGGAGATGTGCTAGGGTGTGGGTTCGAATTTCTACAATTGAAAATCCCCACATATATATGCTTGATTAGTATTAGCCGCATTGGATTCCCATTGATGCCCTGGTGGGGCTGGGTCAAACTATGGCTCAGTCGGACATGAGGAAGCGCCTGCGGTTTCCACCGTCTAGGCTCCTTCTGTGCGGCTTCTAGTAAGTAGGTGCTTTTAAGTCTTGTTTTTTGGAAAAACTTTATTTTTAAGCTTTTGCCAAAAGTATGTTTTTGTTATTTTTTTGGCTTTTTGGACCCTTAAAAGGGCTTTCAATTTTTTTTTACCAAAAGGGTACTTTTTTCTTCAAATGAACTTTTTGAGTGTTAAATGAACTTTTAAGCCCTTCAAACGCACACCCAAACATGTCCTTAGTTTCGTATTACTGATTCATCTATCACTGTCTTAAAATGTGTGATGAAGTACGTATGTTGAACACAAATCGAGCAATTTTTTAATTTTTTTTACATGTCTACACATTGGGTGGAAAAGGAGTTGGGGATTCGATCTCATGAATTCCGCTTCATAAGGTGTGATTTTCGGTCGATTCGATCTCATGAATTCTACTTCATGAGATGTGATCTCCGGCCAATTAAACTACAATTTGAAGACCAAATCGATTAATTTTACCTAGCTTGTAAAGTCTAGTAGTTCCAATCACACTGTTTGCAAAAACGAAATGATTTGGGGACTAACTATAATGCGTTTCCTGTTTGTAATATATTAATCACATTTTAGATTGTCCGATAAAGTTCTGGTTTCACTTTTTGTAACAGCTGCCATCAAATTTATATGCTCTCTTTTATAATTGCAAGTGGCCATAATTAGAGTCAGAAAGAGCCAAAAAGAGAATATATATATATATACACCACCAATCAATGGCGAAGCCAGACAAATTATATTGGAGGTGCCGCTAAAATATTTTTGACATCCTAAAATTTGTTTCTACCCTAAAAATTTGGTAATTCATACGAATATTAAAGATTATTTAATCATTCAAATTAATAGTGAAATTAAATTATTGTTTAGTCAACGTTTATACGGATATAAGCAACAAAATAAACATTGAAAAAAAGTTCCATTCCCAATAGAAAAGTGTTCTAGTTTGCTATTGGCATGAGCAACAACAACAAAAATCCAAACAAGAACTTCAACAATCCAAATAACCATTCAAAATATTATCTAATTATCACAAATACATAATAATACAAACTACTTACGAAATAAACTTGAGCACAATTAATAGTATCTAAAAAAAAAATGAGTACCTTTCAGTAAATCAGAGGTATCTTGAGGGATTTCTTGAAAACAAATCAAACACAATAAGATCTAGCCAAATGATGTAACCAAATAAAAACAAATAATGAATTAGAAAAAGAAATGATGGAACAAAAAAAAAAAAAAAAAAAGTTATCTTCTAAATTGTCTTCTAAACTTTCTCCCCACACTAATTAATTTTGTTACTTATATTTTAGTTTAAATTGTCTTCTATTAATTTTAGTACTTCACCTCCTCACGTATACTCCTCTATTTATTTATTTATTTTTTTTTTTCCTTAAAATTCAACTTCACACCTTCTAGAATTTTGATGCTTACAAGTTACATCTATTCTCTTCATTTGTTTTTTTTTTCTTCCTTCAAATTCCACTCACTCACGCTTCCAGAATCTAAATTCTAAGGCCTATCTTCGTTTATTTTTTTCGCTTTAGTTCTCCTCACCTTCTAGAATTTAATGCCTTTCTATTCTCTTTAATATTTTTTTTTCTACCTTTTTTTTTTTTCGTCCTTCAATCTTCAACAAGGTTGAAATTTCAATCTTCAACAAGGTTAACAAGATTGAAATTTCAATCTTGTTGAAGATTGAAGGACGAAAAAGAAAAAAGGTAGAAAAAAAAATATTAAAGAGAATAGAAAGGCATTAAATTCTAGAAGGTGTAAGGCATATCTTCGTTTATTTTTTCGCTTTAGTTCTCCTCACCTTCTAGAATTTAATGCCTTTCTATTCTCTTTAATATATTTTTTTCTACCTTTTTTTTTTTCGTCCTTCAATCTTCAACAAGGTTGAAATTTCAATCTTCAACAAGATTGAAATTTCAATCTTTTACTTTTTTTTTTTTTTTTTTCTTCCTTCAATCTTTCAACGATTGAAATTTCAATTGAAGATTGAAATTTCAATGTTTGGGGGTCCAAAGATTAAATAATAATAATAATAATAGAAAGGCATAGTTGAAGACTGAAAAAAAAAAATGCCTGCAAGCGAAAAAATAAACGAAAAAAAAAAAATGCCTGCAAGGATTAGGCTTGCGTGTGAGTTGAAGACTGAATAGAGGAGTATGCGTACGTGAGGAGGTGAAGTACTAAAATCTAAAATTAATAGAAGACAATTTAAACTAAAATATAAGTAACAAAATTAATTAGTGTGGGGAGAAAGTTTAGAAGACAATTTAGAAGATAACGACATTTTTTTTTTTTTTTGGTGTTCCATCATTTCTTTTTCTAATTCATTATTTGTTTTTATTGGTTTATATCATTTAGCTAGACCTTATTGTGTTTCATTTGTTTTCAAGAAATCCCTCAAGATACCTTTTATTTACTGAAAGGTACTCATTTTTCTTAGATACCATTAATTGTGCTCAAGTTTATTTCGTAAGTAGTTTATATTATTATGTGTTTGTGATAGTTAGATAATATTTTGAATGGTTATTTGGATTGTTGAAGTTCTTGTTTGGATTTTTGTTGTTATTGCTCATGTCTATAGCAAACTAGAACACTTTTCTATTGGGAATAGAACTTTTTTTTAATGTTTATTTTGTTGCTTATATCCCTATAAACGTTGACTAAACAATAATTTAATTTCACTACAATAATTTAATTTCACTATTAATTTGAATGATTAAATAACCTTTAATATTTGTATGAATTACCAAATTTTTAGGGTAGAAAAAATTTTTAGGATGTCAAAAAAATTTTAGCGGCACCCTCCATATAAATTGTTAGGCTCTGCCACTGCCCCCAAAGACTAACGTGGCTCCGCCACTGCCATCAATGGCTGTTTTCCATATGTGGGCTGTTCCTAAATTGCTCTGTCTATATGCAAAGTCATAAAGCAGATTCATAACATCGATTTCAACCGTATGGCTTGTGATGGGTATCCAAGGTGTTTGGAAAATATTATGGAATTACAAAAGGGAAAATATGAAGGCAAAACAAAATTTGGGACTTCAAAACGATATCTTTAGGACGTATTTTGTGACATTTTGTCTCCTTTTTAAGTGTTAAAGAATTTGACAAAATAATTCTCAAGTACAATGAAGTCCAAATGTTATTCTAGATGTTACACCCACATGAGATTCCGAGAGATAGGAGGGTGATAAATAGCACTACTCGGTTCTAAGGCTTTTCAGTTTTTTAAAAAGAGTTCCTTCTATTAGGATATGATGTAAAACCTCATTTTATAGCCTTCAATATTTGACACATTAGTTAAAAATATCAAATACAATAAAGATGAAAACGCCGTACTTTAATTCAAATCAACACCATATATTTTTTCATTCATTCTAATCCAATGTCCACCACCCTCCACCCACCTCCAAACCTTCGACATCAGAGTCTCCAAAACTATCTAAGACAGTGACTTCGGTAGTTTTGTCAATGAGTATTTTATAAATGAGGTATTTTGTTAAGAGAATAAAAATTATTTGATGTTAAGAGTTATATTATTTTTTTATATTTCAAATTTAAGCATATACTTTCTATTCAAGTGTGCAAAACACCCCATTTACACTATGATCTAATTAAAATTATTTTATTTTTCAATTCTATCACAAGAAATGATTCATAATCAAAACTTTTAAGAATCTCAAACAAAATCATACACTTTAAATAAAGAAAGTCACAGGTGACCGAAAGTTTCTCAATGTTTTTTCAGTTTTCCTTTTCTTTCTTGTGATAGTTTTTTTTCACGTTGTTTTTTTTAATCTCTACTAAATTGTATCTTTCCACGTATTAAGAGACATGTTGTCCTTTCATCTCTCATCAATCTCTCGTCTATCTTTATTTTTAGAGAATCACTTCTATAAAGATTTGGAGTAATGCTAAGTACCATGTTTTTATCTTTTTAAAATCCTTTTAAAGTTGATGTGGCTTTCAAAATCACCATTGGATCAAAATTTAAGTATGATTCATCTAAAATTTAATAGTGATTTTAAAAGCCACATCAACTTTAGAAAGATTTTAAGAGGATAAAAAGATGGTACCTAACATTACTCAAAGGAGTGCGTCTTCTGTGTGGACGTTGCACAAAAGTCACCTTTTGTGCAACCCACACAATGAATGACAACTCAACATGTAGCAAATTAGAAAATAGGTATGCCTACATCTGATTATACTCTCATCAATTCATCATAAATCAAAACCAACAAAGAACAATCCTTCACGCCCAACTCAGTTCACTGTCCTTCACGCCCAACCGCCCCCATGCCCAGCCCACCGGCTCCCCTCCCAGGCCACGTCCAACCCGCCCAACAATCGGCACCACGCCCAATACACCGGTAAGTTCCCAGTGGAGAGAGAGGGAGAGAGATCCAACGGTCTTCTGGGGTGGCGCGGCCACCCTCGACCAGATCTGGATGGCGCCATCTAGGCCATTGGGTGGCCGGCGATGTTATGGCTGTTTTGGAGATCTGCGATGCTGCGGGTCTGGAGGTCCGGCAGTGCTGCAGCCATTTGGAGATCAGCGATGCCGCAGGTTTGGAGGTTCAGCGATGCAGCGGGTCGACGATCGGCGATGTAGCGTGGCTGGGGCTCCGGTTATCTAGGGAACGATGGCTTTGCAGGCGTGGAGATTGGCAGCGTTGCAGTTCGGTTTGGAGGTTTAATAAGGTGGCTTGGGTCCTTGGCAGTGGATCGTGAAGCAGGACCAGCAGCGGTTGTTGGGCTGCTGGGTCTCTTTCGTGGGTCTCGCTATGACCTGCCTCAAAACCCGCCTAAAACCGTAGTGTATCGCCTCAAAACCAGATTCTAATGCCTCAAAACCGGATTCTAATCTCTCAAAATTGGATTCTAATGGTTCAAAACTAAAAACTAAAGGTGAAAAGTGAACCCTTTAAGGATTTTATAACCCTAAAGGCTAAAAAAATGAACTCCGGTGTCGGAGAAACGGCCAGACCCATGGGTCTAGCTGTGACCTGCCACCCCCATGGGCTGATGCACCTCCAAGGCTGCCACTTCTAATTTTTATTTTTTTTAACTGTGAGAATAGGAATTATTATGGTATTTTGTTCTCATTTTAAGTTTATATAATAGGCTGATGTGTCAATTGCTGAATGGTGTGCACAAAACAAGGGGTTTTATGCATCGACCACATTGAAGATATTCTCTACTCAAAGATGTGGTATAAACTAAGTTCTTTGTGCTCACCATTCAAAATTGAATGCATAAGAAAATCACACAAAGTTAAATAAGACCGAAAACACATGATTAATTCTCCCCAAGTCACAAAACCCATCATTTTTCCCCTTAGTTGTAAAACTCACCCCCATCCCAAGAGCCTGCCGGACCGGAGACGACGCTGGCCGGTACATATAACGCTGGGTAGTTCTTCGATGCTCTCTCTCTCCAGCGGCAACAGAGAAGAAACTGAGATGCCGGTTCCCTCCGGTTCTCCGGTGCTTCCTCTCTCTCACCGGTGGAAGCAAAGAAGAGAAATTGAGATGCCAGTGCCCCTCAATTTCTCCCTTTCTCTCTCACACAGACTGCTAACAAAGAAACAATTTCTCTGTCACCCAATAATTAGTTGATGGATCACTTTTAACAGAACTTAATG
The DNA here is from genome assembly GCF_965113065.1 of Corylus avellana. NCBI lineage: Eukaryota > Viridiplantae > Streptophyta > Magnoliopsida > Fagales > Betulaceae > Corylus > Corylus avellana. The sequence goes on from NC_142494.1 coordinate 6,641,144, forward strand.
CTTAATTTCTTTGAACCACACATCAAGAAGTTATCAGCTACTGTAAATGCATTCAATAACTTTGTAATTGTATGCCTCGCCTGTGGGTTTTTCTCTTTCGTTTCTTTCTTTATCAATCACTGACTCAATCATGTGATTATTTTTTTAAGGTCAAGTTTGGGAAATTGAGGGCCCATCTCAATTTCTCTTCTCTACTGCGGCCGGAGAGAGAGCACTGGTAGCAGAAAATTTTTTTTCTCTGCTGCTGGTGTGTGTGAGAGGGAAAAACAGAGATTTTTTTTTCCTGTCATTTTCGGTGACACAGAAATTGAGGGGCCATCTCAATTTCTCGTCTCTGCTGCTGCCGAAGAGACACCACTGGTGCCGGTGAGAGAGAGAGAGGGATAGAGCACTAGAGAACTACTCGGCGTTATCTGTACCGGTGGGCGTCTTCGCCAACAAGGTTTGGCCTGGGCTCCGACAAGGTCTTGGGATGGGTGGGCTTTACGGCCCCGTTTGCCAACAGCCCGGGGCCGGCACTGTAGCTGGAACGGTACTGTTCCAACTACAGTGCTATATGATATATGCAGAAAAAAGTGTACTTTTCAATATTAATTTTTTTTTTTTTCGGAAAAACAAAAAAAAAAAAAAAAAAAAAAAAAAAAGAGAAAAAAAAGAAAAAAGAAAAAAGGAGAAGAACGATTGGGGTGGTTCCAGCCACCCCTTGGCCAAAATGGGGTGGCTGGAGCCACCCCCTGGCCGATCTGGGGGTGGTCGAACCACCCCCATGGCCAAGGGGGTGGCCCGGCCACCCCCTTGGGGGGTGGTTTCGGCCACCCCATACGGCTGGTATGGGGTGGCCGAAACTACCCCAGCCCCTTGGGGGTGGTCTAGCCACCCCCAAATGCTCCCAATTCCTTTTTTTTTTTTTTTTTTTTTTTGGCCAAGGGGGTGGCCGGACCACCCCCTTGGCCATGGGGGTGGTTTGACTCCAGCCACCCCCTTGGCCAAAAATGGGGTGGTCCGGCCACCCCATTTTGGCCAAGGGGTGGCTGGAACCACCCTGATCTTTCTCTTTTTTCTTCCTTTTTTTTTTTTTTTTTTTTTTTTTTTAATATTTTGCTTCAAAAAAAATATATTGAAAAGTACACTTTTTGCTGCATATATCAGAATGGTACTGTAGCTGGAACAGTACCGTTCCAGCTACAGTACCGGCCCCGGGCTGTTGGCAAACGAGGCCTACAACTGAGGGGAAAAATGATGGATTTTGTGACTTGACGAGAATTAATCATGTGTTTTCGTTCTTATTTGACTTTGTGTAATTTGCTTCCGTGTTTAATTTTGATTGGTAGGCATAAAAGGCATGGTGGAGACTGGTTTACAAAGTTATCCTCTTATTTATATATTTTTTAAATTTATTATTAAATATATAGAATTCAAATGAAAATAAATAAATAACATTTCTCTTTTTATATATATATATATATATATATATAGATGAAAGATGCATGTGATGTGAGAGAAAGAGAATATCATGTCTGCTTCTGGATTCTAGTATTGCTTTTGGGCAATTTTTCAATACGATCTTGAAACAACTTTAGCCACTCAAATCTTTGGTGATCCCACTGCATTATTATTTGAAAAGTTGCAATGCCAATAATCTTGAAATGACTTCCAACATCGACCTATAATTGCTACAATAAAATTTATTTTTTTAAAAAAGGGGAGATCACAATGACTCTTTTCGGGGAGGAGAGCCTACAATTGAATCCAATTAGGGTTGAAAAAAAATCACAAATAAGCTTTTGCTTAATAATTCTTTATTCAAAAATAAACTACAACTACTATCCCCTATTTATACGATAAGAAATCCAAGTAAAAGATTAATTAATAAAGGACTCTAACAAAAATTAGGACTTGAAATATAGACTCTTTAGTACTAGTAGACCTTTCTCCTTGTCCCAAAAGAACAAGTAGACAAGTCCCTTGCTTCTCAACCCTCAATTGCCATGTGAGACCTACGTGGCATTAGTTATTCATCAGACTTGTATATTAAAATAAAAAAGATTAGATTCCCAATAAATAGTCATTTGAAAATAGGTCCAATATATACACGTAGAGAAAATTACACTTTACCTTCCTAAAGTTTGAGCCGATTTTCAATTTGACCTCCAATGTTTTAATTTTTACAATGCATCCCATCAAAGTTTCAAAATTTTTCATTGTGACCCATCTGTTAGCAATTTTCGTCCAATTTAACCGAAAATTGGTCATGTGCCAGACACGTGTATTTTTTTGTCTTAAATTTCCTAAAATTGTCCCCATGTATTTTAACAAATTTCAAAAATGCCCCAAATTCAAACCAATATATATATATATTTGGAGGTGGCTAAGGCCACCCCTAAGCCACCCCCATTTGTCCCCTTGGGGATGGTCGGCCACCCCCCATAGGCCATGGGGGTGACACACCACCCCCAATCCGGCCAAATGGGTGTGGCCAGCCACCCCCCAAAATGGCCAAAGAGCCACTCCGATTATTATTATTATTATTTTTCTTTATATTTTTTGAGTTTTTTAAAAAATAAAAAATAAAATTGTAGGGGCAATTCCGTATTTTCTATTATTTCCATTAGAGAAAACATAAATGGTTAACGGATTGGCCACATTGAAAAAAAAAAAAAAAAATTAACTTTGATGGGGTATATTGTAAAAAATGAAACATTGAAGGTCAAATTGAAAATTGACTGAAACTTTAGGTGGTAAAGTGTATTTAACCCATACATGTATATGTATATGTTAGGAACTTAGGACATATGATTTTTATATTTCTCTTATAGAATATTTAACATTTATTCATGGTTGTAATTGTAATTAAATGTTAAAAATGAGTGATGAAATGTTCTCTTCGTTAGTGTTTCATTAAAAGTTGTTTCTCTTGATGGAAGGAAGCAACTCTTGGTTATACATAAGGGTTTCGGTCTATCTATAAATAAGCCTTTGATTATCCATCCATCACAACGTAAACGGGAGAAAATGATAGGCCGAAAACTCTATTCAACACTCTCTAGATGGTTGAACTTACGTGCTACTCTCAAGCTAGCACATATGCAAACTGGCAAAAATTCTTGAGTAATTAACAATGATGCTAGTTGTCCTATATGCTAAAGGGAGGCTGAAACTGTGAAACATATCATTTGGAGTCGTCTAGCTGCACAAGATGTCTAGAGCTGTGGGTCTTTCTTTTGCTCACGTAGTTGCCTCTTTGATTGGCCTTGTGATGTAGAAGACATTGAGCTTATGGTGGTGATGGCACGAAAAATTTGGTTTTGCAGAAATGCGGTGGTACATGGAGGAGATTTCACTCATCCTAACCAAGTTTATCACGAAGCCTGTAACTTTATAGATGAATTCCAAAGAGTTAATACTAAAGAAATGGACGAACAGAGCTCTACTCCGACGAACCACCCTAAGTATGCACAAAGTTAATTGGTATGCAGCAGTTGATAGATCATGGACATATTGGGATTGGTAACATAGTTAGAGATCATGTGAGAAATGTAATAGTTGCATAGAGTACGATGCGAAATTGTTTCTTAGAACCTGCTGTTACTGACGCAACGACAACCATATAAGCAGTGGATCTATGTAGGGAGATGGGATTGTTTGATATAATGTTAGAGGGAGAAGCCCTACAAATTGTTAATGCGGTCAAATAGGTGGATAAGTGTTAGGAAATTAATCCTATTTCCCAAGACCCGTGAGATGCGAAAAATAAGAAGAATGCGGAATAACAAAGATAAGCAATCACACACGACACAAAGATTTAAGTGGTTCGGCTTAACAAGCCTACATCCACTGGCGGAGACGACCCAAAGAAAATCCACTATCAAAAGATGGAGTACAAAAATAGTAGAGAGAAAATCACTCAGATCCCAAAGCCCCAATACACCCAAATCTCACTATCACACAAGAGAGATTATTCCCAAAATAGAATACAAAAGACAGATGTACAAACTCTTCTTTTGCTGGAACGGATAGCGGCTTATCTCTATTTTCTTCTCTCACTCTGCAGCACCCTTTTTCTTCTAATCACTTGTTTTTGGCTCCTCCAAAAACCACCAAGAAGAAAACACCCTTGCTGCCCTTGTACCTCCTTCTCTCAAATTCTCTCTTTTTCCTCCTCCCTTTGGTGCTTCACGTTTTTGGCACACACAAATTCACCTTGTGCTTTGTTCCTTATATAGAAGCTTTAACTCTCCTTTTACATGTTGGTCTAGGACTCCTACTATAAATCAAACAAGGAGTCCAATTACACATAGGAGAAGGACTCCAAATCAAACTTGGACAAAAGTCTCCTAAACCCAAAAGGAGTAAACCGGTTGAACCAAAAAACCTCTCCTACTTGAAGAAGGAGACAAAATATTGGGTCCCACCATGACTTTTAATTCAAGTCATACTTAACAATCTCCACCTTGACTTGAATCCCATCAAGTCTACCAAAACGTGTCTCGTCCGATTGTCTCCGCCTCAGCCCCCAAGGGCAATCACACTCTACAAGTGTCACTCAAGTCCAAGTACCTCTTGAACTTGAGCATAGGACTTGGTTTAGACATAGCACCATGCCTCCCTATCTGTCCTGTCGACCATACAGCTTTATCCGATGACTCTTTCTTCCTGTAGACCCATCTACACCCTTTAGCCTTCTTTCCTTTGGGTAATTCTCCAGATTCCCAAGTTTTACCTCTCCGTAGTAACTCCACCTCTTTCAGTGTACTATTCTGAGTAGACGATGGATCTCCACTACAAGCCGTTAGAGCAAAAGAAACCATATCTTCAAAGCCATACCTCTTTGTTGCTTTTCGATCCTGTTTCTCTTTGCCTCTTGCTAAAGAATAAGACTCTTCCCGGTGCTGTAAGTTTCTTGAAGATTTTCTGTCATCACATTCATCCGTGAGTGAACACTGTTTATCAAGCTCCACCTCCACGAATTGTTTCTCTTTCTGCACTGTACTTTCAGAAAGCTCATCTAAGTTAACAAACTCAGACTTCTTCAGTTCATGCTCTGTAACTTCAGGTTCTGCACTTGACTCATCCTTGTACATAGCACACTCATTAAAAGTCACATTCTGACTTCTAATAATCCTTCGATTTTGATCATCCCAAAATCGATAACCGAAGGCCTCATCTCCATATCCAATGAAGAAACACTTTCTAGATTTACCATCTAGTTTACTCATAGCATCAGACTCAACTTGGACATACGAAGCACAACCAAAAACTTTCAGATGTGAAAGATTTGCCTCTTTTCCACTCCAGACTTCTTCCGGTAGTCTATGGCTTAGGGGAACGGAAGACCCCCTATTTATCAAATATGCAGCAGTGCTTACTGCATCAGCCCAGAAAGTCTTTGGTAACCCAGCATGCAACCTCATACTCCTAGCACGCTCATTGAGAGTTCTATTCATGCACTCAGCCACGCCATTCTGCTGCGGCATTCCTGGGATAGTTTTTTCCATTCTAATCTCATTCACTGCACAAAACTGTTTAAACCCCCTATCTTCGTATTCTCCTCCATTGTCTGATCTCAAACGCTTGAGCTTCAAGCCCGTTTCAGTCTCAACCATGGCCTTCCATTTCTTAAAAGTCTCAAATACATCAGATTTACTTTTCAAGAAATAAACCCATACCTTCCTGCTTGAGTCATCAATAAATGTGATGTAATACCGCGAGCCTCCAAGAGATGCCACTGGTGCGGGACCCCACAAATCCGTGTGTACCAGCTCCAGCTTTCCAAGATTAGGTGCTTTGCCAACTTCCGCGAAACTCACCTTCTTCTGCTTCCCTAGGATGCAGCCTTTACACAAATCAGAATCAACTGACTTTAACCCCAGTAGTTTCCCTTTTGACATAAGTACCTTCATCTCTTTCTCACTCATGTGCCCAAGCCTTAGGTGCCATAGTTTTGAGTCAGCATCCGTATCTGCAACAGCATCTGTATCCTTGCTGTTCGTGGTCATATAGAGAGTATTTGTTTTATGACCAGTAGCCAAAATCATGGCTCCCTTGCTGACCTTCCACTTTCCACCGTGGAAATAAATAGAATGCCCTTCCTCATCAAGCTGTCCCACTGAAATCAAATTCTTTTTCAGCTCCGGAACATGCCTGACCTTTTGCAGCTTCCATACCGAGTCACTGTGAACTCTAATGCGAACATCGCCTAGGCCCACAACATTCAGCGCCGTTCCGTCAGCCAAATACACCTTCCCGAAATCTCCAGCAACATAGTTCTCGAGAATTTCACGGATCGCTGTCGTATGAAAAGATACTCCTGAGTCTAAGACCCAAGAATCAAGGGGACTGTCAACATAAAGAAGTAGGGCATCATATACTTCTTCTGTCACTACGTTTGCATAATCGTTCTCAGTCTCCTTCCGCAATTCCCTGCAATTCTTCTTGTAGTGGCCAGTCTTGCCACAGTTCCAACACTCAGGTTGTCGGTCGAATCTAAATTTGCTTCTCCCTTTTCTGGAATTTGATCTGCCTTGACCAGAGTTTCTATCTTGTCCTCTGCCCCGAGTCTCGAGGTTTAAAGCAGCACCAGAACAAGAGGCTTCACCCGCATCTCTTCTGCGAACCTCTTCACTGAGAATCAAATCTTTGACGTCTTCATAGCTCAGTTTACTCTTTCCTACAGAGTTACTCACAGCCATCCTCACTGCTTCCCAGCTATTTGGCAAAGATGCCAAGACGATCAACGCGCGAACCTCATCATCAAAATTAATTTCCACCGAGGACAATTGATTTGTGATGGTGTTGAACTCATTGAGATGATGTGCCACCGAAGCTCCTTCCACCATCTTTAGGTTGAACAATTTCTTCATCAGATGCACCTTGTTGTTAGCCGACGGCTTCTCATACATGCTTGACAAAGCCGCCATTAGACCTGTTGCTGTCTTCTCCTTTACAACGTTGTGTGCAACTGATTTTGACAGTGATAACCTGATAACTGCTAGGGCTTTACGATCAAGCAGAGCCCACTCGCTATCATCCATGTCGTCGGGTTGTTCTTCCAAAAGAGGTTGATGAAGATCCTTCCCATAAAGAATATCTTCAATTTGTACCTTCCAAAACCCAAAATCTTTGCCGTCGAACTTCTCGATTCCCATCTTTCCTTCTTCACTTGCCATCGCTCCCACTCGAACCAACAGCTCTGATACCAGTTGTTAGGAAATTAATCCTATTTCCCAAGACCCGTGAGATGCGAAAAATAAGAAGAATGCGGAATAACAAAGATAAGCAATCACACACGACACAAAGATTTAAGTGGTTCGGCTTAACAAGCCTACATCCACTGGCGGAGACGACCCAAAGAAAATCCACTATCAAAAGATGGAGTACAAAAATAGTAGAGAGAAAATCACTCAGATCCCAAAGCCCCAATACACCCAAATCTCACTATCACACAAGAGAGATTATTCCCAAAATAGAATACAAAAGACAGATGTACAAACTCTTCTTTTGCTGGAACGGATAGCGGCTTATCTCTATTTTCTTCTCTCACTCTGCAGCACCCTTTTTCTTCTAATCACTTGTTTTTGGCTCCTCCAAAAACCACCAAGAAGAAAACACCCTTGCTGCCCTTGTACCTCCTTCTCTCAAATTCTCTCTTTTTCCTCCTCCCTTTGGTGCTTCACGTTTTTGGCACACACAAATTCACCTTGTGCTTTGTTCCTTATATAGAAGCTTTAACTCTCCTTTTACATGTTGGTCTAGGACTCCTACTATAAATCAAACAAGGAGTCCAATTACACATAGGAGAAGGACTCCAAATCAAACTTGGACAAAAGTCTCCTAAACCCAAAAGGAGTAAACCGGTTGAACCAAAAAACCTCTCCTACTTGAAGAAGGAGACAAAATATTGGGTCCCACCATGACTTTTAATTCAAGTCATACTTAACAATAAGAACTGGAGCAAGCTCGAACATTTAATTGATGGAATCAAAGAAGGTTTGTGTCAGCCGAGGTCATGGAGGATAGAACATATCAACCGGGGTGCGAATTCAGCTGCGCATAGTCTTGTTAAGGAAGCTATTTTAGATGTCATAGATAAATTTTGGATTAAAGAAATTTCAAACTGTATATATGATACTGTAACTAGGGATCTTTGGACCCCTAATTCATTGATAGTTTATCACTAAAGCTCTTAATTTGTTTGTTAAAAAAAAAATAAAAGACACATGATTTAGAACTTGAAATTCTAATTTTTCAAATTACGTTTCATATATATATATATATATATATATATATATATATATATATAATTACAAAATCCTGCAAGAGAGTTGGCCATAATTATGGCATTTGTCCTTTTAAATAAAATATATACGCATAAAGCAAATTATTTTTACATAATTGATACGGTTCTCCTTTTTTTTTTTCTTTTTTTTTTTCCTTTTCTTTTATTGATTTTATTTGTTTACAATAAAACCAGGCATCAAGCAACCCATGTGTTGTCCTGATGGCATCTTAGCAACAGCAAATGTATTTCACTCTCAGTCAGGATAGGCCTCAATAATAGATGGTATGGTTGGAACTTTGATGATTTTGTAGCGACCAAAGCCTGCTTCCTCCAATAATTTCTTCCATTCAAGCTCTGTCCTCTCCTTTCCGCCAGTGCTGTGTGCCAGCATCAACAAATCGGACGCCATGCGAGTCTCATCAAATAAATCATTACCATCTTTCTCAAGAACGATATCAACAATAATAACCTTTCCATTCTTCTGCTGTATTGCTTTTCTGCAATTTTTCAAAATATTTATGCAATTTTCGTCACTCCAATCGTGTAGTACCCACTGCATCGACAAACAAATCCATTAATGCTTTAGTGTTAGGAAGGATATTGAAACTTTCATTACAAGTCTCTTACAAAAGATACTACTGCTATGTCAGTTTATAAAAAGGAAGTAGTAAAAGTTGAGTATTTGAACATTTTCCATAATATTTATAGTCATAGATTATGATCTAAGGGATTAGCAATTATAGTGGACAAAAGAGGGAAAATGATCAAAAAGAAAAAATACATACCTTCATGAAAATTGCATCCGCATTAGGGATGGTGTCAAACATATCACCTCCAACATGGGAGACCCCCTTGTGCAGGGGTGCTGTGGCGACAACATGCGGCAGATCAAAGTTAATACCTTTGATGTGAGGATGTGCTTTAACAATCTCAGCAATCATCCCTCCCGTCCCACCTCCGACATCCACCAATGATCCCAAGAACCGAAACCCATCTTTGTATTCCTCCAGGATTCCCCTCATCACAATCTTGGCCGTACACGCCATGGCATCATTGAAGATGTTGTTGAACTCAGGATTTTTAGATGCAAAGTCCCAAATCTCACAGCCATGGGCCTTGTTGAACGCAATGCCCCCTTCTTTGACACATTGGCCAAGGCAATGCCACGGTGCCAATAGCCACGGATGGTTCTGCATCAACACCATTGGCGCTAGGCTCAGCTCAGCATCATGCAGAAGTCATTTTGACTTTTCTGTCAACCCGTAGAGTGTCTCCCTGTCTGTTAAACATACTGCTGAAGAAGTCCCTAAAGTTTCTGTTACTGCTGAAGTCTTCTAGTCTTACTACATCTCTAGTCTTCTAGTTTTACTACATCTCTTTCTTTATCTTTAAGTCATCTGTTTGCATTCTACTTCTCTTGTTCTCTTGTTATTAATTTCAGATTAGTATTAAGTCTTATGTTAAGGATTATGTTATTAGTTTTTGAATTCACATCAACTTATGTTATCAAAGTTGGTGATGGATTATATTTGTATTTTCTATTCTATTTAATCTTAATGAGAAAGTAGCACAAATCATTCCGCAAAATCACGTTCTCTAAGAACTCTTTTATGGTATCAGAGCCAATATAGGCATACGCCCCATAGCTCTTCTTTCTTAAGCTACTTTCTTTTCTTTTCTCTTCTTCTCCTGCATCACACAAACAGCTCTTCTATGGCAGTCAATACCTCCTTTTCTGCTCCTTCTTTTTCCCCACCTACCCTTTCTCAATTCAATGGAAAGCTTGAAGGTCCAAACTATCTTGGTTGGAAAACTCAATTCATGCCTATCCTGCGCACCCATGAATTATTAGGCATCGTGGATGGAACCGAACCATGCCCTGCTCAATTTATCACTGATGGCAGTGGTAAAGAAACCCTCAATCCAGAATTCACCATCTGGAATAGAAAGGATCAATGCATCCTAAGTTGGATCAATGTCACATTATCTGAGAAGGTCTTGTCCACAGTTTATGGACTTGATACTTCCAAACAAGTCTGGTTAGCCCTAGCAACCAGGTTTGCTAATGATTCTAGGTCTCGAATTGCCAATCTCAAAAGACAATTACTGAGTCTTCACCAAGGCTCCTTGACCTGCTCAGACTACATTCAATCAGCCAAAGTATGGTCTGATCAACTAGCTGCTGTGGGAAACCCTATCTCTGATGAGGACCTCATCTCATTCCTTCTCAATGGCCTTAGTCCCTCCTTCAACAGCTTTGTCACCACTGTCTCCCTCCTAACCCGAGAGAAACAACTGTCTCTTGATGATTTCCAAGAAGAACTCATCAATCATGAAACATTGATCAATCAATAGCAAGTCTCAACAGTTGACACTTCAACTTTTGCCTTGTTTACACAGAAACAAGGTTAGAAATCATCCAAGAACCGTGGTGGGTATCCTCCTAGAAATTTCAGTTCTAGACCACCTACTGCCAAATTTTCTGCTGCTGCCCCTGCATTCACCACAGCCCTAAGGTACAGCAGGCCTCTTGGTCCAAGGTCTCCTTATTCCCCTGCACCAAGGTACAACACTCCTACTTATGCTCCTACTCCAAGGTACAATAATACACCTGCTTTGTTGCCAACTCCTAGCACTAGTCAGCCATCTCGCATGCCATGTCAAATATGTGGAAGAGTCAATCACCAAGCACTAGATTGCTACTATAGGATGGATTACTCCTATCAAGGAAGACACTCTCCTCCTCAATTGGCAGCAATGGTAGCGCAATCCAACAATGCCTTTGAAGACCCTCAATGGTTCGCTGACAGTGCCGCCAACACACATATTACTCAAGACTTGGAGAACCTTAATGTTCAGGAACCTTTTCAACAACATGACACTGTTGCCGTGGGGAATGGTACAGCTCTTACCATAGCAAATTCTGGTTCTACCACTCTTCAAGCCCCTCATTCTAATTCTAGTTTTAAATTGAATAATGTCTTACACTGTCCTGAATCAGCTGCAAATCTAGTCTCAATTCAACGCTTTTGTGTAGATAATTCTTGCTACTTTATTCTAACCGCATCTCATTTTTTTATCATTGATCTTCAGACAAAGGCAATCCTCTTGGAAGGTAAGAGTGAGAATGGCATGTATCCTCTCAAGCTGGGCAGGAAGTCTCACAACAACAACAAGTCTTTTATAGCTTTGTTAGGAATAAGAACATCATCCTTAGTATGGCATTTTAGGTTAGGTCATCCATCTAATGATGTAGTTACTCGAGTTGTTCGAGATAACAATTTACCTCTTTCGCATTCAAATTATGTTTCAGATTCAAATTTCAATAAAAATTTGCTTTGTGGTTCCTGCCAATTGGGTAAAAGTAAGAAACAAGCTTTTTCTCCATCTACCCGTGTCTCTTTATTTCCTCTTCAACTTATTCACACTGACATCTGGACCTCTCCAGTACTATCAATTAGTGGATACAAATATTATATAGTTTTTGTGGATGATTTTTCAAGATTCACATGGATCTATCCCCTACACACAAAATCAGCAACCTATGATACATTCCTCAAGTTTAAACTTCTAGTTGAAAAACAATTCTCTACATCCATTAAAGCAATCCAATCTGATGGAGGAGGAGAGTTCACATCCCATCTCTTTCAAACTTTCCTCAAAAACAATGGAATTGAACATAGAAAAAGCTGCCCTTATACTTCCCCTCAAAATGGTCTTGCCGAAAGAAAACTAAGACACATTCTTGAAACCGGTTTAACCTTATTAGCCCACTCTCACCTCTCAAATAAATATTGGGTTGATTCTTTTCTTACTGCAGTGTTTGTCATTAATAGGTTGCCTACACCCACTCTTCAAAATATGTCTCCCTATTCTAAACTCTATTCTAATGCCTCAAAATCGGATTCTAATACCTCAAAATTGAATTCTAATGATTCAAAACTCGTTTTTGGATTTAAAACTAAAAACTAGAGGTGAAAAGTGAATCCTTTAAGGATTTTATCACCCTAAAGGTTAAAAAAAGGAACTCCGGTGTCGAAGAAACGGTCAGACCGTGGGTCTAGCCGTGACCCGTCACTCCCATGGCTGATGCTCCTCCAAGGCTACCACTTCTAATTTTTATTTTTTTTAACTCTGAGAATAGGAATTATTATGGTATTTTATTCTCATTTTAAGTTTATGTAATAGGCTGATGTGTCAATTGCTGAATGGTGTGCACAAAACAGGGGTTTTGTGCATTCACCACATTGAAGATATTCTCTACTAAAAAGGGTGGTATAAACTAAGTTCTTTGTGCTCACCACTCAAAATTGAATGCATGAGAAAATCGCGCAAAGTTAAATAAGACCGAAAACACATGATTAATTTCTCCCCAAGTCACAAAACCCATCATTTTTCCCCTTAGTTGTAAAACCCACCCCCATCCCAAGAGCCTGCCGGACCGGAGACGACGCCGCCCGGTACATATAACGCCGGGTAGTTCTTCGGTGCTATCTCTCTCCGGCGGCAACAGAGAAGAAACTGAGATGCCGGTTCCCTCCGGTTCTCCGGTGCTTCCTCTCTCTCACCGGCGGAAGCAGAGAAGAGAAATTGAGATGCCAGTGCCCCTCAATTTCTCCCTTTCTCTTTCACACAGACTGCTAACAAAGAAACAATTTCTCTGTCACCCAATAATTAGTTGATGGATCACTTTTAACAGAACTTAATGCTTAATTTCTTTGAACCACACATCAACAAGTTATTAGCTACTGTAAATGCTTTCAATAACTTTGTAATTGTATGCCTCGCCTGTGGGTTTTTCTCTTCCGTTTCTTTCTTTATCAATCACTTACTCAATCATGTGATTATTTTTTTAAGGTCAAGTTTGGGAAATTGAGGGCCCATCTCAATTTCTCTTCTCTACTGCGGCCGGAGAGAGAGCACTGGTAGCAGAGAAATTTTTTTCTCTGCCGCCGGTGTGTGTGAGAGAGAAAAACAGAGATTTTTTTTTCCTGTCATTTTCGATGACACAGAAATTTAGGGGGCCATCTCAATTTCTCTTCTTTGCTGCTGCCGGAGAGACACCACTGGTGCCGGTGAGAGAGAGAGAGGGACAGAGCACCGGAGAACTACTCGGCGTGATCTGTACCGGCGGGCGTCTTCTCCGGCGAGGTTTGGCCTGGGCTCCGACAAGGTCTTGGGATGGGTGGGTTTTACAACTGAGGGGAAAAATGATGGATTTTGTGACTTGAGGAGAATTAATCATGTGTTTTCCTTCTTATTTGACTTCGTGTAATTTGCTTACGTGTTTAATTTTGATTGATAGGCATAAAAGGCATGGTGTAGACTGGCTTACACCATGTTCTTGTAGAAGTTATCCTCTTATTTATATATTTTTTAAATTTATTATTAAATATATAGAATTCAAACGAAAATTTTAAAAGGATAGTTGCAAAATATTAAAAAATAAATAAATAAATAACATTTCTCTTTAAATATATATATAAATAGAAATAGATGAAAGATACATGTGATGTGAGAGAAAGAGAATATCATGTCAGCTTCTGGATTCTAGTATTGCTTTTGGGCAATTTTTCAATACGATCTTGAAACAACTTTAGCCACTCAAATCTTTGGTGATCCCACTGCATTATTATTTGAAAAGTTGCAATGCCAATAATCTTGGAATGACTTCCAACATCGACCTATGATTGCTACAATAAAATTTATTTAAAAAAAAAGGGGGGATTTTGATGGAACCCTACAACTAATAATAGAAATATATTGATAATAATGATTCATTTCCGGTAAGAGAGATTACAATTGAATCCAATTAGAATTGGAAATAAACCACAAACAAGTTTTTGCTTAATAATTCTTTATTCTAAAATAAACTACAACTACTATCCCATGTTTATACGATAAGAAATCCAAGTAAAAGATTAATTAATAAAGGACTTTAACATAAATTAGGACTTGGAATATAGACTCCTTAGTACTAGTAGACCTTTCTCCTTGTCCCAAAAGAACAAGTAGACAAGTCCCTTGCTTCTCAACCATCAATTGCCATGTGAGACCTACGTGGCATTAGTTCTTCATCAGACTTGTATATTAAAATAAAAAAGATTAGATTCCCAATAAATAGTCATTTGAAAATAGGTCCAATATATACACGTAAAGAAAATTACACTTCACCTTCTTAAAGTTTGAGTTGATTTTCAATTTGACCTCCAATGTTTTAATTTTTACAATGCATCCCATCAAAGTTTCAAAATTTTACATTATGGCCCATCTGTTAGCAATTTTCGTCCAATTTAACCGAAAATTGGTTACGTGCCAAGCACATGTATTTTTTTGTCTTAAATTTCTAAAATTGTCCCCATGTATTTTAACAAATTTCAAAAATGCCCCCAATTCAAACCAATATATATATATATATATTTGGAGGTGGCTAAGGCCACCCCTAAGCCACCCCCCATAGGCCATGGGGGTGGCGCACCACCCCCAATCCGGTCAAATGGGTGTGGCTAGCCACCCCCCAAAATGGCCAAAGAGCCACTCCGATTATTATTTTTTTTTTCTTTCTATTTTTTGAGTTTTTGAAAAAATAAAAAATAAAATTGCAGGGGCAATTCAGTATTTTCTATTATTTCCATTAGAGAAAACATAAATTGTTAACGGATTTGCCACTTTGAAAAAAAAAAAAAGTTTTAACTTTGATAGGGTATATTGTAAAAATTGAAACATTGAAGGTCAAATTGAAAATTGACCGAAACTTTAGGTGGTAAAGTATATTTAACCCATACATGTATATGCATATGTTAGGAACTTAGGACATATGATTTTTATATTTCTCTTATAGAATATTTAACATTTATTTGTGATTGTAATTGTAATTAAATGTTAAATATGAGTGATGAAATGTTCTCTTCGTTACTGTTTCATTAAAAGTTGTCTCTCTTGATGGAAGGAAGCAACTCTTGGTTATACATAAGGGTTTTGGTCTATCTATAAACAAGCCTTTGATTATCCATCCATCACAACGTAAACGGGAGAAAATAATAGGCCGAAAACTCTATTCAACACTCTCAAGGAGGTTGAACCTATGTGCTACTCTCAAGCTAGCACAAATGCAAACTGGCAGAAATTCTTGAGTAATTAACAATGATGCTAGTTGTCCTATATGCTAAAGGGAGGCTGATTTGTTTTCAAAAAATCCCTCAAGATACCTCTGATTTATTGAAATGTACTCATTTTTCTTAGATAATATTAATTGTGCTCGAGTTTATTTCGTAAGTAGTTTGTATTATTATGTGTTTGTGATAGTTAGATAATATTTTGAAATGTTATTTTGATTGTTGAAGTTCTTGTTTGGATTTTTGTTGTTGTTGCTCATGTCTATAGCAAACTAGAACACTTTTCTATTGGGAATGGAACTTTTTTTTAATGTTTATTTTGTTGCTTATATTCGTATAAATGTTGACTAAACAATAATTTAATTTCACTATTAATTTGAATGATTGAATAACCTTTAATATCTGTATGAATTACCAAATTTTTAGGGTAGAAAAAAATTTTAGGATGTCAAAAACATTTTAGTGGCACCCTCAATATGAATTTTCTAGCTTTGCCACTGCCCCCAAAGACCAATGTGGCTCCGCCACTGCCATCACTGGCTGTTTTCCATATGTGGGCTGTTCCTAAATTGCTCTGTCTATATGCAAAGTCATAAAAGCGGATTCATAACATCGATTTCAACTGTATGGCTTGTGATGGGTATCCAAGGTGTTTGGAAAATATTATGGAATTACAAAGGGAAAATATGAAGGCAAAACAAAATTTGGGACTTCAAAACGATATCTTTAGGACGTATTTTGTGACATTTTGTCTCCTTTTTAAGTGTTAAAGAATTTCACAAAATAATTCTCAAGTACAATGAAGTTTGAATGTTATTCTAGATGTTACCCTAGAATAATGCTTTGTACGAGAACCATGATGTATCAAGCTCACCCACATGAGATGCAGAGAGATAGGAGGGTGATAAATAGCACTACTCGGTTCTAAGGCTTTTCAATTTTTTAAAGAGAGTTCCTTCTATTAGGATATGATGTAAAACCTTATTTTACAGCCTTCAAAAGAAATTTGACACGTTAGTTATAAATATCAAATAGAATAGAGATAAAAACACCATACTTTAATTCAAATCAACACCATATATTTTTTCATTCATTCTAACCTAACGTCCACCACCCTCTACCCACCTCCAAACCTTCGACATCAGAGTCTCCAAAACCATCTAAGACAGTGACTTTGGTAATTTTGTCAATGAATATTTTATAAATGAGGTATTTCGTTAAGAGAATAAAAATTATTTGATGTAAAGAGTTATATTATTTTTTTATGTTTCAAATTTAAGCGTATACTTTCTATTCAAGTGTGCAAAACACCTCATTTACACTATGATCTAATTAAAATTATTTTATTTTTCAATTCTATCACAAGAAATGATTCATAATCAAAACTTTTAAGAATCTCAAACAAAATCCTACACTTTAAATAAAGAAAGTGACAGGTGACCGAAAGTTTCTCAATGTTTTTTAAGTTTTCCTTTTCTTTCTTGTGATAGTTTTTTTTCACGTTGTTTTTTTTAATCTCTACTAAATTGTATCTTTCCACGTCTTAAGAGACATGTTGTCCTTTCATCTCTCATCAATCTCTCGTCTATCTTTATTTTTAGAGAATCACTTCGATAAAGACGTCGTATTAACTAAGTTCTTTGTCCTCACCAATCAAAATTGAACGCATAAGAAAATCACACAAAGTTAAATAAGACCGAAAACACATGATTAATTCTCCCCAAGTCACAAAACCCATCATTTTTCCCCTCAGTTGTAAAACCCACCCCCATCCCAACAGCCTGCCGGACCGGAGACGACGCCGGCCGGTACATATAACGCCGGGTAGTTCTCTGGTGCTCTCTCTTCGGCGGCAGCAGAGAAGAAACTGAGACGCCGGTTCCCTCGGGTTCTCCGGTGCCCCTCAATTTCTCCCTTTCTCTCTCACACAAACCGCTAACACAGAAACAATTTCTCTGTCACCCAAAAATTGGTTGATGGATCACATTTAACTGAACTTAATGCTTAATTTCTTTGAACCACACATCAAGAAGTTACCAGCTACTGTAAATGCTTTCAATAACTTTGTAATTGTATGCTTTGCCTTTGGGTTTTTCTCTTCTGTTTCTTTCTTTATCAATCACTGACTCAATCATGTGATTGGGAAATTGAGGGCCCATCTAAATTTCTCTTCTCTACTGCGGCCGGAGAGAGAGCACTGGCAGCAGAGAAATGACCAAACAACTTTATTTGTACAAATAACTTCGTAATTGGCGTTATTTGTACCGGCCGGTGTCTTCTCCGACAAGGCCTGGCCTGGGCTCCGACAAGGTCTCCAGCGGGCTCTTGAGATGGGGGTCGGTTTTACAACTGAGGGGAAAAATGATGGGTTTTGTGTGACTTGGGGAGAATTAATCATGTGTTTTCGTTCTTATTTGAATTTGTGTGATTTGCTTACGTGTTCAATTTTGATTGGTAGGCATAAAAGACATGATTTACACCAAGTTCTTATAGAAGCTATCCTCTTATTTATATATTTTTTAAATTTATTATTAAATATATAGAATTCCAATGAAAATTTTAAAAAAGATTGTTGCAAAATATTAAAATAAATAAATAAATAACATTTCTCTTAATATATATATATATATATAGATGAAAGATGCATGTGATGTGAGAGAAAGAGAATCTCAGGTCTGCTTCTGGATTCTAGTATTGCTTTTGGGCAATTTTTCAATATGATCTTGACCCAACTTTAGCCACTCAAATCTTTGGTGATCCCAATGCATTATTATTTGAAAAGTTGCAATGCCAATAATCTTGAAATGACTTCCAACTTTGACCTATGATTGCTACAATAAAATTTATTTTTTTTAAAAAAAAGGGGAGACCTCAATGACTCTTTTCGGGTAGAAAAGTCTACAATTTTAATCCAATTAGGGTTAGAAACAAACCACAAACAAACATTTGCTTAATAATTTTTTATTCAAAAATAAACTACACCTACTATCCCCTATTTATAAGATAAGAAATTCAAGTAAAAGATTAATTAATAAAAGACTCCAACATAAATTAGGACTTGGAATATAGACTCCTTAGTACTAGCAGACCTTTCACCTTGTCTCAGAAGAACAAGTAGACAAGTCCCTTGCTTCTCAACCCTCAATTGCCATGTGAAACCTACGTGGCATTAGTTCTTCATCAGACTTGTATATTAAAATAAAAAAAGATTAGATTCCCAATAAATAGTCATTTGAAAATAGGTCCAATATATACACGTAGAGAAAATTACACTTTACTTTCTTAAAGTTTGAGCTAATTTTCAATTTGACTCTCAATATTTTAATTTTTACAATGCATTCCATCAAAGTTTCAAAATTATTCATTGTGGCCCATCTATTAACAATTTTCGTCCAATTTAACCGAAAATTGGTCAAGTGCCAGGCACGTGTATTTTTTTGTTTTAAATTTCAAAAATTGTCCCCATGTATTTTAACAAATTAAAAAAAAAATGCCCCAAATTCAAACAAATATATATATATATTTGGAGCCACCCCCCATAGGCCATGGGGGTGGCACACCACCCCCAATCCGGCCAAATGGGTGTGCCCAGCCACCCCCCAAAATGACCAAAGAGCCACTCCGATTATTATTATTATTATTATTGAGTTTTTTAAAAAATAAAAAATAAAATTGTAGGGGCAATTCAATATTTTCTATTATTTCCATTAGAGAAAACATAAATGGTTGACGGATTGGCCACATTGAAAAAAAAAAAATTAACTTTGATGGGGTATATTGTAAAAATTGAAACATTGAAGGTCAAATTGAAAATTGACTTAAACTTTAGGTGATAAAGTGTATTTAACCCATATATATATATATATATATATATATATATATATATATGTTAGGAACTTAGGACATATGATTTTTATATTTCTCTTATAGAATATTTAACATTTATTCGTGATTGTAATTGTAATTAAATGTTAAAAATGAGTGATGAAATGTTCTCTTCGCTAGTGTTTCATTAAAAGTTGTTTCTCTTGATGGAAGGAAACAATTCTTGGTTATACATAAGGGTTTCGGTCTATCTATAAATAAGCCTTTGATTATCCATCCGTCACAATGTAAACGGGAGAAAATGATAGGCCGAAAACTCTATTCAATACTCTCCATTTAGGTATATTGTGAGAGTTCTTAGATTTTACAAACTCATAAATGTTAAAGTCTGAGTTATTCAATTCAAGTACTTAAGCAATAATAGTCAAATGTAAGTACTTTTGTTCTTTTTTATTTTATGTTCATATATTAAATATTCTCCCAAATCTGATTACAATCAAATTAATCCAATCTAATGATTATAGAAGATTACACAATCTATTACAACAAATTTCTGAAATCCAATCCCTTAATATATTTTAACATTCCTCTCAAACTCAATGCGGAAGATTTTGAAACCTTAGTTTGATTTTTTTTTTTTTTTTTTTTTGGGAGATGGCAAGTGGCGATGAAAACCAAAAACTCGCTGAAGTTGATGATAATGACCAGCGGTGGTGATTGGAGGTAGTCGCCAACAATGATCGAAGATGTGCCTTCAATAACAATTGGCCGAAAGAGGGCCAACTATGGGTGAAAATAAAAGTCAAGAAAGAGCTATAATGAAGCCAATTATGAGCCTTGAATAGGTCTGAGTTTTAAATAATACTACAAAGACCAAAAAATGGGCCAACAAAGGGCCAAAAAAATTGCGAAAGATGATGACACATACCTTATGGTAAACCACAAAAGAAAAGATCCATCAATCATTGAAGCATATTGTCAACGACATAATAATAAGTTTTTTTTTTTTTGAAAAAAAGAAAAAAAGAAAAAAAAGAAAAGAAATGACTGACAATTGGGTTTGGTCGAGTAGACAATCAACCCCCCTATAAACTAAACCCAATTATTTATTAACTTAGTTCCTTCTTATTTTCATGAGATCTATTTACTTTTTTTTTTTTTTTACTTGACTTTTATTGGGCTTGTTTCTTTACAACAGAAGGAGCATGAAGTCAACCATGTGTTTGAGCCAATGGCAGCTTCACAACAGCAATTATTGTCAGTCAGGATAGGCCTCAATAATGGATGTTAAAGTTGGAATTTTGAAGATTTTATAGCCACCAAAGCTTGCTTCCTCCAATAATTTCTTCCATTCAAGTTTAGTCCTCTCCTTTCCACCAGCAGTGTATGCCATCATACACAAATCTAATGCCATGGGAGTCTCACCATATAAATCATTACTTTCTTTCTGAAGAACAACATCAACAATAATAACATTTCCACCCTTCTTTGGTATTGCGTTTTGGCAATTCTTCAAAATCTTCATACAATGTTCATCACTCCAATTGTGTAGCACCCACTGCACCCACATTACAACGCCATGGATTTTGTTAATAGAAATCTAAAGCAGTAAATACTTGCTCCCAACTATTTTGATCAATTGGGGTGCAATCGGTTATAGCAAATACTTCTCTAGGATCCCGAAGACCTTTGAATTTATATTGCGTTTTGTACAAAATGAAACCAAGCCAGAATACTCTTACCATTTCTATTCTAGTAAGGAGAGCTAGAGAGACACGAATTTTAAAAATGTAAAATGATTTTTAGAGAAATAGAAGAAGAAAAATTTTTCATGTGTATAAAATGGTATAAAGTTCGCTATATCGAGTATCAATTTATCAATTTTAATGTCTTCATTAAAAGACATGTAATATAGAAATTAAGTAATAATTAAATAGTCCTTAAAATCTGACCACTCATTAATATTAACAAACACTTCATCTTGTCCATTAAATTAAATTTACAACTAAGGGTTTTTAGATCATAATTGTTTGTAACAACTACTAATTAGTTCCAACCGTTAGGCCAAACTTAATTTAATTAGTAACAGTGAAGTAAATCTATCTGTTGGATCTACCTTAGAATCATCCTACGATCCAAATCAAATCACAAAATCGTATGATTATACCTGGGCAAAATTTAATAGTCATGATCTAGTTGCTCTGATGTACAAGGGTCAAGTGCACGTCCTGTGTTTTGGACCATTCTATCATAAGATTTAGCCGGAATTATACCAAAAACATAGAGATACATCCATAATTATAACAATTTTGAAAATATTTTAACAATTTGAAGTGATGATCAATTTTTTACTTGTAATTGGCTGACATCAAGCTATCAGAAAAAGTAAAGTATACCTTTATAGAAAGAAAAAGGTGGAACTTAATGGACTACTAATTAAATACACACCTTCATGAAAATTGCATCCGCTTTAGGAATGGCGTCAAACATGTCACCTCCAACATGGGAGACCCCCGGGCGCTCCGGTGCTATGGCCACAACATGCGGCAGATCCAAGTTAATACCTTTGATGTGTGGATATTCATTAACAATCTCAGCAATCATCCCTCCCGTCCCACCTCCTACATCCACCAATGATCCCACGCAGCCTAACCCATCTTTGTATTCAGCCAAGATTGCCGCCATTACAATCTTGGTTGTTCATACCATGGCATCATTGAATATATTGTTGTACTCGGGATTTTTTTATGCAAAGTCCCAAATCTCACAGCGCCATGGGCCTTCTTGAATCCAGTGCCCCCTTCCTTGACACAATGGCTGAGGTAATGCAACGGTGGCAGTTGCCACGGATGGTATCTCATCAACACCATTGGTACTAGGCTCAGCTCAGCATCACGCAAAAGCCATCTTGACGTTTGTGTCAACCCGTAGAGTGTCTCCCCACCGTCCGGTGGATGACGATGTTCGGTGAAAATGTTTTTACGAACCAATAACCTCATGATACGTGCGAGGTAAGGGATATGAGGAGATGGAGAATCAATCCCTGAGGCTATTTGGCGCAAAGTAATGGGGCCACCATGAGAGTGTATAATATCAGCAATGCGGAGCTCGACGGCACATTTCAATGCCATAGAATCCACCACTCCGTAAAGGTGTTGCCAAATTTCCTTGGCCTTGTAACAATGCCATAGTTTCTTTTGGTTCCATTTTCTCTCTATCACACAATCGCACAAATGAAATGAAGATAGGATGTATGTGAGGTTCAAGGTTGGTGTATATAAAGACTAAAAGCATAGAAGGCATAACCCACAAACCACATGTACATGTCTTCAAAATTGGAAGCGTCCAATTAGAGTTCAAAAATAGCCACCCCAATTAATAATTCCGGGTCAACTTACCAGATGAGCCTACCAAATCCGGATGTTCCTACCACTTGCATGTCTTTCATTTGCTTGGCGTACTCCATTTATAAAACGTTTACAATAGTTTGGTCCAACCCTGGTTCCTGGAAATGGCTGGTCAAGCTAATTATTAATAGGTTTTGGAGTTATTTATAGGAATAAATGCAAAATTTGTCATTGTAGTTGACTTAAATTACAAATCGCTTAAGGTATAAAAAATAATTTAGAAATTCTCGGAGTAGGTTAAAATAATAATTTAGTACGTATAGTCAAATTCCGTCAAAACACTTAACGGATTTCGTTAGTGTGCCACATCAATACTAATAAAATAATGACACGTGGCATATATATATGCATTCTTAATAAATAAAAAAAGTACATATAAAAGGACGTCGATCACTCAAAGAAGCACAAATATCGTTCAGAATCCAAGCAAATTCAAAAAAGGTATCCATGAGAATTGAATCCATCAGATGAGATGAAGAATGTAAAACTTGCTCACGTATTCCAAAAGGCTAGGCGACCAAAATCAAAGATTGAGAAATGGACACCAAGAGAAGAGAAAGGTGGATCTCCGCCGCTATCTCCTTTTTTTTTTTTTTAAATGAATTTTGTAGTTTTATATATCTATATATTTTTTTTATTAAGGGGGACATGTGTCATCATTTTATTGATGCTGACATGGCACACTAACGGATTTCGTTAAGTTTTTTGACATAATTTGACTGCACTATTAAATTTTTATTTTGACCTACCCTGGGGATCTCTAAATTATTTTTTATAACTTATGGAGTGATTTGTAATTTAGGCCAACCACATATAAATTGATTTTGCATTTATACCTTATTTATATAAGTGATCGAGTTTATAGTTTTTAAAAAAATAATAAAAAAAAAAATTAAAAACTTAAGAGGCGTGCAATTTCTGTTGCGTGAATCATAAGTTTGTTATAGGACCACGTAGAATATGTGATTATTCCATTTATGGGATTTACTATACAAATAGTTATATATAATAAGTTTTTTTCTTTGAGATGTCCGCACAAGAGGGGGGAGGGGGATTCGAACTAGTGACCTCCGCTTTATTAGATATGATCTCAGCCGATTAAGCTAACTCTTGAAAACATATAACAAAGTATTTTGTTTAAACATATTGTTTCGGAGCTGATCGGTAGTGCTGAAACATAGCCCCGCACAAACATCACGCTCACAATTATGGATCCATCCTAGATTAATTAGCAAACATGTCTTTTGGTATCTTGTTTGATCTTTCTGTCTCCCTCATTTTTCTGGCTACAGTTTCACTCATGACATACATGTACCATATATGGTGTAGGTCCTTGTGCTTTTCGGAGTATTTGATATGGTAAGTTTTGGTCTTTGGAAAGAAAGGTTTTTCTATTTTTGCATAAAGCTTAAGACTTTAGTATTTAGTTAGTAAAAGGAAGCCTTTTTAGGTGATCCGCACAACTATTTTTGAATGGTGGTCACAATAGATGGTATCGCGAGTAATATTGTGGGCCACACGAGATTGGACCTGGTCCGATTACTAGTTGGTAACGGTATGTGTGTTTCATTGGGACATATTATTCATTTTATAGGACCCATAGGACGTACAATGCAAACTCTATCGATAAGGTATTAAGAGCTCGTATAGGCCATATGAAGTAAATTTATGTATGATGAGTATGTATACAGTTTAAACTACCTTATTCGGCATATTTTATGCATTAAAACAATACGTGAATTGTCCCTAGAATTATGCATTTCAAATTTAAAATCAAAACAAATTTTCGATACTAGCATATTGACCGAGGCAATAGTTAATCAATTTTGCAAAACCGATAATATTTTCAATTACTAAAGTCACTTGTTATTTTCTTGAGATAAGGCTCACTGCATGATATGTTCCTTGATAACTTATTTACTAAGTTATGTACTTAAGCAATTACTTTTCTAGCTGTAAAACATCTCAGTGTTTTGCAATTTAGCAGATTATTAAGAAGGCAAATTTGAGTGATTCGCAAGACTGAAAATGCTAAGCAAAAAGCTTATATAGGCAGGTTTGCATAGAATAGTTTAGACAATAAATATTTATTGTAAATTACATTCTCTTGGAAGCTCTATATTTATATTTGATGATAGAGGATAATGTTGAGGTTACATAGTTTTAGGCTCATATCATTGTTTTTTTTTTTGCTTTGGCTATGTATATTCTACTCTAGGAGTGGCAGGCTAAATGGAGCACTACCCCCATTTTGTCCAAAGGGACCCCGATTTTTTTTTTCTTTTTTTTTTTAAATATTAATAAGGCACATGAGACACGTGTTAGTTGTAATCAATTTGACATAACAAGCTGTTAAAATGTTGGATGGAACATAAACAAAAGTACTATATATGTTTATTGGATGTATATAACTAGGCAACAACTTCGATACTTTTTGAAATCGAGCCAATCATTTGATAATAGGCCTTAGCAAATGTACCTCAGAGCATTTAATTCACTTTCTTAGTTTTATTTTTTTAGGCACCCGCACGTTATCAAGGGAAGACGAGTATATATATTCAATGCGAGGAGAGGAGAAGGGAATTAATGGAAGATGAATATGATTCTTCATGATTTAATTTTGAACCCGCAGCTCTAACGAAATTGAAAGAAATCTTGATAGCAGTTAAGAGGCATGTGATAGATCATTTGTTAAACATATGACCCTCTTTTGAAGACTGAATTTTGTGAAAAAAAAAAAAACAGACAGATCTTGCGATGAAATGGATTATCATTCTTTTTTTTGGAACCTAACCGGATTATGTTTCTAAATAGCAGAGCTGAAATTCAATATGGGCATGCATAGCTTAATTAATGGTCTAGGATTTGTTCTCTATAAAAGGTTCACTACAAAAAAACAATTTTTTTCTGACTAGAGTTTTTTGACGTGTTGGGGTGTCTGACACGTCAGAAATTTTTTCTGACGTGGCGCTTCTGACGTGCGTCGATTGTCAGAAGCATAGGTGTCAGGAAAATTTTTTTCCTGACGTGCCAGTGGGTAAAACGTCAGAATTTTCTGACGTTCCACTGTCCCACACGTCAGAAAAATTTTCTGACGTGGTAGTTTTACCACGTCAGAAAATTGATAAATTAAATAAAAAATTAATTTTTCTTTTTTTTAATTTTTTCTGGAATTTCTTTTTTTTTTTTAATTAAAATTGATTTTCAATTAAATTATTATTATTTTTTTTTTGGGAATTTCTCTGCACGGTAGTGCAGATCTGCCATGGCCACTCCCTCTCTTCTTTTCTCTTCTTTTCTCTCTCTCTCTAGCTCTCTTCTTTTCTCCATGAGCTCTCCCTTTTCTCCATTTTCTCACTATCTCCCTCTTCTTTTCGATCTCCATGGTGCAGTTATGCAGGTTTGAGTTTTTGAAAATATGTTCAAAAACTCAAACCGAAAAAATCTTCAAAAAATTAAAACCAACCATCAAAAAATCGATCTGACAAACCCAAAAAATCTTCTTATCGATCTTCTCCTCTTCTTCTTCTTCTCTTCTCCATTTTTTTTTTTTCTTCTTCTTCTTCTTCTCTTCTCCTTTTCTTTTTCTTCTTCTTCTGCTTCGATCTGCTGCATGCTTCTCAATTTTTTCCCTTCTCACCTTCTGTTTTTCTTCTTCCTTTAGAGGTGCTGTGCAGTCGGTGCACACTGCACAGAAGCAGGGAGATTCAGACATGCAGGAGAGAGAATGCACATGTGTGGGGAAAATAAATGAAGAGGGAAAAAGTTGAGGGTGGAAATAAAAAGAGGAAAAAAAAGTTTAAAATCCCGCCTATTTTTTGAATTTTGTTAGGCCACTTGAGGTGATTTTCTGACGTGCCAGGTGTCGCACGTCAGGAATTTCTGACGTGCCACACATGGCACATCAGGAATCTACTAAAAAAAAAATAATAAATAATTATTTATATAAATATATATAGCTATATATATATATATATATAATTTTGCTGACGTGTGGATATACCACGTCAGAAAATTCTGACGTGGTAGGTCTCACCACGTCAGCAATTATATAAATGTTTATCTTTTGAAATCTGAAATATTTTCTTGACGTTCAAATATTTTACACGTCAGAAAAAAATTTTCTGACGTTTTAAATTTTAAATGTCAAAAAATTGCTGACATGGCAAAAAATATGATACTGTAGCCACGTCAGAAAATGCCTGTTTTTTTGTAGTGGTTGATGAATCATTCGATTGAGCATATTGATGACAAGATAATCTTAAATAAGAGCAACATTTGCCAAACATAACAATAAGTTAAAAACAAAATAAAAGAAAACGCTGACAATTGGGTTTGGTCTATCTAGTTGAGATTGTACGTAATCCCATATAAACTAATTAAACCCAGTTATTTTCATGCCATTAGTTCTTTTATTTTTTATTTTTTTTTTCTTTTTCCTTCTCTTTTATTGGGTTTGTTCGTTTACAATAAATAAAACTAGGCATCAAGTAACCCATGTGTTGCGCCGACAACATCTTCACAACAACAATTGTATGGATAGGCCACAATAATAGATGGTATGGTTGGAATTTTGATGATTTTGTAGCGAGGGAAGCCTGCTTCCTCCAATAATTTCTTCCATTCAAGCTCAGTCCTCTCCTTTCCGCCAATAGTGTGTACCATCATCAACAAATCGAACGCCATGCGTATCTCATCAAACAAATCATTACCATCTTTCTCAACAACAATATCAACAATAATAACCTTTCCACTCTTTTGTTGTATTGCTTTTCGGCAATTCTTCAAAATGTTTATGCAATGTTCGTCACTCCAATCGTGTAGTACCCACTGCACCAACAAGCAAATCCAATAATGTTTTAGTGTTGTGAAGGGTACTGTAACTTTTATTACAATAAGACACATATAGGCTATGTTTGCGAACAGGCCGAGCCGGCACTGTAGCTGGAACGGCACTGTTCCAGCTACAGTGTCAGCAGCAAAAATTGACTTTTTGCCTTTTTTTTT
The DNA here is from genome assembly GCF_965113065.1 of Corylus avellana. Lineage (NCBI taxonomy): Eukaryota > Viridiplantae > Streptophyta > Magnoliopsida > Fagales > Betulaceae > Corylus > Corylus avellana. The sequence goes on from NC_142494.1 coordinate 6,668,776, forward strand.
TTTTTTTTTTAATAAAGCAAAATATTAAAAAAAAAAAAAAAAAATGAGGAGAAAGGGGTGGTGTTCCAGCCACCCCTTGGCCAAAATGGGGTGGCCGGACCACCCCATTTTTGGCCAAGGGGGTGGCTGGAGCCACCCCCTGGCCGATCTGGGGGTGGTTGAACCACCCCCATGGCCAAGGGGGTGGTCCGGCCACCCCCTTGGCCAAAAAAAAAAAAAATGCGGACTGGGTGCATTTGGGGTGGCCGGACCACCCCCAAGGGGCTGGGGGTGGTTTCGGCCACCCCATACCGGCCGTATGGGGTGGCCGAAACCACCCCCAGCCCCTTGGGGGTGGTCCGGCCACCTCCAAATGCACCCAGTCTTTTTTTTTTTTTTTTTTGGCCAAGGGGGTGGCCGGACCACCCCCTTGGCCATGGGGGTGGTTGAACCACCCCCAGATCGGCCAGGAGGTGGCTCCAGCCACCCCCTTGGCCAAAAATGGGGTGGTCCGGCCACCCCATTTTGGCCAAGGGGTGGCTGGAACACCACCCCTTTCTCCTCATTTTTTTTTTCTTTTTTTTTTAATATTTTGCTTTATTAAAAAAAAAAAGTCAATTTTTGCTGCTGACACTGTAGCTGGAACAGTGCCGTTCCAGCTACAGTGCCTGCCCGGCCTGTTCGCAAACATAGCCATAGTAATTTATGTGGCATTTTTCGGATTCTGCTAAGTTTATAAGGAGATAGTAAAAGTTTAGTACCCAATCATTTCCCATAATATTTATAGTCATAGATTGTGATCTAATGGATTACCAATTCTAGTGGAAAAAAAAAAAAGTGGGAAAAAGGATAAAATAAAATAAAATAAATAGTAGATACCTTCATGAAAATTGCATCCGCACTAGGTATGGCGTCAAACATGTCACCTCCAACATGGGTGACCCCCTCGTGCTGGGGAGCTGTGGCGATAACATGTGGCAGATCAAAGTTAATACCTTTGATGTGTGGATGTGCTTTAACAATCTCTGCAATCATCCCCCCCGTCCCACCTCCGACATCCGCCAATGATCCCATGCAACCAAACCCATCTTCGTATCCCGCCAGGATCACCCTCATCACATTCTTTGCCGTACACGCCATGGCATCATTGAAGATGTTGTTGAAGTCAGGATTTTTTGATGCAAAGTCCCAAACCTCATCGCCATGGACCTTGTTGAACGCGGTGCCCCCTTCTTTGATACTTTGGCCAAGGCAATGCCACGGTGTCAATAGCCACGAATGGTTCTGCAGTATCATCATTGGCACTAGGCTCAATTCAGCATCATGCAGAAGCCATTTTGACGTTTGTGTCAACCCGTAGAGTGTCTCCCCACCACCGTCTACTGGATGATGATGTTCGGTGAAGATGTTTTTGCGAACTAGGGATCTCATGATACGTGCGAGATGGGAGATATTAGGAGATGGGGAATTAATCCCGGAGGCTATTTGGCGCAAAGTAATAGCACTGCCATAGCAGTGTATAATGTCCGCAATGCGGAGTTCCACGGCACATTTGAGTGCCATAGAATCCACAAAACTGAACATGTGTTGCCAAATTTCGGCTTGGCCTTGTACCATTGCCAGTGTTTCCTTTGGTTCCATTTTCTGTCTCTCTCACTCACACACAAATGCACAAATGAAATGAAGATGGTATGTACGTATATATAGAATTGTTTGGCTGGCATGGAATCCCACTTTACAATATTTCTAATACACGTGTGAACAACGTTGTCTACTTCCTTAAACAAGAGGGCATAACCAACCCACAAATCTGTTGTAGTGGAAATTCGATTCGTCCATGTCTAATTAGAGTTTTTAAAATAATCACGCCTATAATTTCCAGTCAACTTTTAAAATTAAATTTTCATTATTGATAACAGATGGTAAAAGCTATTTGTTTCAAAAATTGTAGAGGATCCTCTACAATTTTTTAAAATTGTAGATTCTCAAATAATTACGTAATTTTGATTGTTTTTAGACATCGAAACGATTAAAATGTCACATATTAAAAATGTGGTATATTTTAGTTGAGAATTGATTATATTTTCATCACTTTCTTGCTCTTTATGTTGTAAAAAATATATGACTTACAAGTTGTCTTTTAATTTTATGAAGAATAAGCGTTCTTACAAAAGTGAAGATGAACTCTTTTGGAAGGATTTTTCTTTTTTGGTCACCTCGATAATATGTCACATTTTTAATAAATAACATTTTTCAAGTATTTTGATACCTAAAAACAGCATTAATCACGTAATTTGATAATCTACAATTTTAAAGAAATTGTAGAGATTTGCATGAGCCTACCCATTTAATTGCTTAATTTGAATTTGGCGTGCTCCATTTTTAACGTTTGTAATAGTTTGGTCCAACCCTGTCTTGGCTGGTCAAGCTAATCATTAGATTTTTTTAAAAAAAAAATATTGAAAATAAGCTTATAATAGTTAATCCTACGCTAATTAATAATTAATATGTAAATGATTATACAAACATTATGACAAAATTGTAAATTTGTAAGTTTTTGAACTGCCGTTAGTTAGGGTGTCAAATAGTGTCTTGACGTGATGCGTTACAAATGACTTTCAGAATTTAACCCGAGCTAGAGCTGCATCGTCAACTAGACACTGTGAAGTGACTCGTGAAAGGATAGGCTCACTTGGTCAAGTAGGAATTTCTGTTACGAGGAATTTCTGTTACGAGTGCTCTTTTATATATATATATATATATATATATATATATATATTTTAAGTGGATTCAATCTCTTTAACATAGGCTTTTGGTTATGTATATAACAATGCAATCTTGTTGCAATCTTGAATGCACTCTAGCTTTTTCTGAAGCTCTCTAAAAAGTAGAAACATTTCCTTCTTCTTGTGTGACTCTTCATCATCTATTGCAGTTGTTACGAAAACGGAGGGATGTATCTATTTTTTTTTCTTTATTTTTGTTAAATCACCACTTATCACTACAAAAATTTATGAGTTTTTTGACGTGGCAAACAGTAACTTATGTTTGCCACGTCAAAAACTTTTGACGTGTCTAAGTAAGCACGTCAAAAAAATTTTTGTTGACGTGTCCTTTTCTACACGTCAAAAGTTTTTTGACGTGTGAAATTCACACGTCAAAAGTTTTTGACGTGTGGAATGGACACGTCAAAAACTTTTGACGTGTCAACTTGACACGTCAAAAGTTTTTGACGTGTAAATTTCACACGTCAAAAAACTTTTGACGTGTCAATTCCACACGTCAAAAAAAGTTTTTAATAAAAAAAAATTAACAATAATTTTGATAGAAACAAATATGCATAAAAAATTGGCATAAAAAATTATTGTTAATTGGCATCAAAAACTTTTTAATGTTAATTGGCATAAAAAATTAATATTTATTGTCATTAGTATAAATTATAGTTTATTATCATTAGTATATATATATGTATGCATGCGTAAATTGATCAGTCTATTAATATTAATATGATAGCTACACATATTATTTTTCTATAAATATATAAAACATACTCGATGCATTTATTTTATAAGACCTGCAAAACTCATATGAACTCGACAAACACAATATATGCGGCCGGTTAGTTGATACATTTAATTATATATCTATACATCTAGAATATATGGGGTTTTTTTTTTATTCTCTAATTAATTTTAATTGGAGAGAATAAATATATATATATGATAGAGTAAATACTATTTCAATAACATTTAAATAAATAAAATTTTATGAAAATAGTTTAAATAAGATAATATATATATATATATATATATATATATATATATATATTATATAAGTTTTTGACGTGCTATGTTTGGCACGTCAAAAACTTTTGACGTGTCATGCATGGCACGTCAAAAACTATTGACGTGTCAAGAATGACACGTCAATAGTTTTATATTAATTGTATATATATATATACGTATATATATATATATATATATATATATATCAAAAATAATTTTAATTATGATATAAAAAAATATGTAATAAACAACACTTAATGTTAATTGGCATAGAAAATTAATTTTGATTGGATAGGAAAATTATATATAGTTTATCATATTAGTATAAATGAAGTTGGTATATATATATATATATATATATATATATATATATATATATATTTTGTATGCTTAAATTGATTAGTCTATTAATATTAATATGATAGCTACACATATTATTTTTCTAAAAATATATAAAACATACTCGATGCATTTATTTTATAAGACCCGCAAACCTCACATGAACTCGATCGGCCAACGAAACATATGTTGTCGGTCAGTTGATACGTCTAATTATCTATACGTCTAGAATACTAATTTATTTTTTCTCTAGTTATTTGTAATTGGATAGAGTAAATATATGATAGAGTTAACATAATTTTAATATAATTAAATTGTGAATATCATTTATAATGATTTAAATAATATAATATATATAATTAGTAATTATAGGGTTTTGACGTGCCAAACATGGCACGTCAAAACCCTATATAATATATATATATATATATATATATATATATATATATATTATCTTATTTAAACTATTTTCATAAAATTTTATTTATTTAAATGTTATTGAAATAGTATTTACTCTATCATATATATATATATATATATATATATTTATTCTCTCCAATTAAAATTAATTTGAGAATAAAAAAAAAAAACCCCCATATATTTTATAAGACCTGCAAACCTCATAGGAACTCGACAAACACAACATATGCGGCCGGTTAGTTGATACATTTAATTATATATCTATACATCTAGAATATTAATTTGTTTATTTATTTATTATCTAATTAATTCTAATTGGAGAGAATAAATATATATTTATATATATGATAGAGTAAATACTATTTTAATAACATTTAAATAAATACAATATTATGAAAATAGTTTAAATAAGAATAAGAATATATATATATATCATAAGTTTTTGACGTGCCATGTTTGGCACGTCAAAAACTTTTGACGTGTCATGCATGGCACGTCAAAAACTTTTGACGTGTCAAGCATGACACGTCAAAAAACCATATTAATTTTCATTTTAGTTATATATATATATATATATATATATATATATGTATATGTATATATATATCGAAAATGATCTTAATTATGATATAAACAAATATGTAATAAACAACACTTGAATGTTAATTGGCATAGAAAATTAATTTTGATTGGGTAGGAAAATTATATATAGTTTATCATATTAGTATAAATGAAGTTGGTATATATATATATATATATATATATATATATATATATATATATGCTGCATGCTTAAATTGATCAGTCTATTGATATTAATATGATAGGTACCCATATTATTTTTCTAAAAATATATGGGTCATATTCGATACATTTATTTTTATAAGACCTGCAAACTTCATATGAACTCGACAAACACAACATATGCGGCCGGTTAGTTGATACATTTAATTATATATCTATACATCTAGAATATTAATTTGTTTATTTATTTATTATCTATTTAATTCTAATTGGAGAGAATAAATATATATTTATATATATGATAGAGTAAATACTATTTTAATAACATTTAAATAAATACAATTTTATGAAAATAGTTTAAATAAGAATAAGAATATATATATATATCATAAGTTTTTGACGTGCCATGTTTGGCACGTCAAAAACTTTTGACGTGTCATGCATGGCACGTCAAAAACTTTTGACGTGTCAAGCATGACACGTCAAAAAACCATTTAATTTTCATTTTATATATATATATATATATATATATATATATGTATATATGTATATGTATATATATATCGAAAATGATCTTAATTATGATATAAACAAATATGTAATAAACAACACTTGAATGTTAATTGGCATAGAAAATTAATTTTGATTGGGTAGGAAAATTATATATAGTTTATCATATTAGTATAAATGAAGTTGGTATATATATATATATATATATATATATATATATATATATGCTGCATGCTTAAATTGATCAGTCTATTGATATTAATATGATAGGTACCCATATTATTTTTCTAAAAATATATGGGTCATATTCGATACATTTATTTTTATAAGACCTGCAAACCTCATACGAACTCGACAAACACAACATATGCGGCCGGTTAGTTGATACATTTAATTATATATCTATACATCTAGAATATTAATTTGTTTATTTATTTATTATCTATTTAATTCTAATTGGAGAGAATGAATAATATGTTATATAAGATGAAAAAATTATATAATAAAAGAAATAAAATGTTAGTAGAAATAAGTTTTTATTATATAATTATAATTAAATTTATTAAAAATTAAAAAAACGGATATATGGGCTTGACGTGCCAAGTGGCACGTTAAGAACCTTTTTGACGTGCCACATGTGGCACGTCAAAAAGGTTCTTGACGTGCCAATGTGGCACGTCAAAAAGCTCCTCGGGAAGGCGCGCATTTTTTCTGCAGCGCCTTCCCCTGCACGTCGTCTCCTGCAGGCTAGCTGCAGCGCCTTCCTTTCTTCTTTTTTTTCCCTCCTGCCACGTCATCCCCTGCATCTTCTTCTCTCCCATTTCTTTCTCTCACAGCGCCCAAGCCATTTCAAGCCTCCGCCTGAAACCCTCAACACCCATTTTCGTTTTTCTCCTTCAACCCAGCCAACCTCAACTCGCCTCTGCAGCATTTTTCACGTGGTTTTCTCCCCCTCGGTGGCTCTCTCTCTCTCGCCGGCGCACGTCACCGCCGTTACTCCCTCCGGCGACCACAACCTCAAGTTCGGAAGGCTCTCTCACGCTCTCACTCGTTCTCCTACTCGAAAATCAGGTATATATATATATATATATATGGGTTTATATACATATATATATATACACAGAAAATTATATATAGGTTTATATATCTGATTATATATGTGATTATATATTTCGTAATATCTATATCTATATATATATATATATATATATATATATACATAATCTGCAAATATATATATACAGATTATATATTTATAGATTAATTATATATATATTAATTAAATTATTTAATAGATAATTAATTAATTTATATAAAAAAAATGTAATTTACAATGTAAATTAATTTTATAGGTTAAGTAAGTAATTTATTTGTTTAAGATATATGTTTTGTAATATATTTGAATAGTTTGACATGTTTGGTTTGTATATGGTGAGAATATTGTTTAATGTATTTGCATGCATGCATGTACAATTACGTACCTTGGTAGTTTGAAATTATGTTTTTCTGGAGAATTTTGCATTTAGATGTAGACCCATATTTTGTGTAGGTTTTGATTAACAACGGCATATCTATATATATGATTCGTATGTGAATGTTTACATTTACAAAACTTATAATAATTAAGTATGTCATTCCTAATATGCGTACGTATAAAGTAAAAAACAACGAACATTTGAATTGAAGCTGGATATTGGATTTCATCTACACTTTCCATACAAATGCATAAATGGTTTATTAAACGAAAAAAAGAAAACCAACATTTAACCTAACTAGCTATATGTAGTTTATTTAGGGTGCCCATATGTAATTTACTTAGGTTTTGCACATTAAGATTATGTAGATGTTATAATTAAAAGTCAATTTATGTGTTTGTTTATTAAAAGTGAAAATAAAAAAATTATAACGATGTAGTTAAAGAACCACAAAAAATAAAAGAACATCTAAGTAACTAACTTAGATTTATTTAATTTATTCAGTTAGGGTCTCAGTACTTAAAGCTATGGACAAGAGTTGGATGACACAGTCTAGGGGTACAAGGGAATACAGAGACGGGTGTAGATCATTCGTGGACTTTGCAGTTAGGAACTGCACAATCCCTGATGGAAAAATTCACTGCCCCTGTAAGGTGTGTCGTAATAAGCAGCGCCACTCGCCGGATTTGGTATTTGACCATTTGACAGGGGGTAAGGGAATAATGATTGCATACAGAATTTGGTATTATCACGGGGAGAGGCCTGTTCGGGATCCTGTTGCAGTCTCTACGTCGTCTACCACGAACACGGATCAGGGTTTAGGCGCAGCACAGGGTGAAAACATGCGGTCAATGTTGCGTGATCTATTCGGCATGCACGATGTCATGGAAGACAATTGTGAGCCTGAAGTTGCGGTGCAGGGGAATGAAGAAACTGTGAATGAAGAGGCCGACGACAGTGACAGAGTAAAGTACAGTAACTTGCTTAAGAAGGCAGAGAAGCCACTTCATGATGGGACCAAACATAGCAAGCTTAGTGCTACTGTACATCTGTACAATTTAAAGTGTGTTGGCGGACTTAGTAACACAATATTTTCATCTTTTCTTGAGTTCATCAATCAGTTGTTGCCTCCTAGTGATGAAGCTTTGCCGGTTAATACATATGAGGCAAAAAAGTTTCTAAGGGACATGGGCCTCGGGTATGAGAAGATACCGGCGTGTCCTAATAATTGTATGATATTTTGGAAGAACAATAAGGATTTGGATACATGTGCTGTTTGTGGAGTATCTAAGTGGAAGGATGAAATTCAGTTGGATGAGGATGGGCAACCCATTTCATCGAGTAAGAAACGCCCGGTGAAGGTGTTGCGGTGGTTTCCACTTATACCACGGCTACAGAGATTGTTTATGCCAGAGCATACTGCTCCTTACATGAGGTGGCATGCAGAAGGCCGGACTAAGGACGGTGTATTGAGGCATCCGGCCGATGGTGAAGCGTGGAGGGCATTTGATAATTTGCATCCAGACTTCTCGGCGGACAGCAGGAACGTCAGGCTTGGACTAACCTCGGATGGATTTAATCCATTCGGAAACATGAGCACATCCCACAGCACTTGGCCTGTAATGCTTGTACCGTACAACTTGCCTCCTTGGACGTGCATAAAACAAACTTCATTTATACTATCGCTGATAATCCCGGGCCCAAAGTCACCTGGAATGGATCTAGATGTCTACCTACAACCCTTAATTGAGGAGTTACAAGAATTATGGACTGTAGGTATTCGCACATTTGACGTGTCCAAAAAAAAGAATTTTGTGCTACGAGCCCAGTTGATGTGGACAATTAATGACTTCCCGGCATACGCAGATTTGTCTGGGTGGCCTAACAGGGGTGAGAAGGCATGTCCCTGCTGTATGTACTCGACGAGGTCCAGGCGATTAAAGCACGGCAGGAAATTTTGTTATATGGGGCACAGGCGATACTTGCCTATTGATCATCCGTGGAGGAGAAATAGAACAACATTTGACGGCAAACAAGAATTTGAATGTGCCCCAGATGTGCCAAGTGGAGATGAAATTCTTAGACAATTGCAAGATATGGCATATGGAGATGAGAATGCCGGTAAGGCAAGGGCGGATAAAAAGAAAAAAGACAAGAAACGAAAGAAGAGTGGGGCGACAGAAAGAGAAGGCGATACTAGTACTGCTAACGTGTTGTGGAAGAAGAAAAGTGTTTTCTTTAGGTTGCCGTATTGGAAAGATAATCTATTACGGCACAATCTTGATGTCATGCACATTGAGAAAAATGTGATGGACAACATTCTTGGTACAATACTAGACATTCCAAAGAAAACAAAGGACAACATCCAAGCCCGCACAGACTTGCAAGAAATGGGGTTGAGACATACACTTCATCCGTACACAGGCGAGGATGGTAAAACATATATGCCCGCAGCTTGTCACACGATGTCTAAGGAAGAGAAAACTCAGTTTTTGAAAGTGCTTCGAAATGTAAGGGTGCCGGACGGATATGCCTCTAATATTTCTCGATGTGTACGACTTAGTGATTGTACGATATTCGGGTTGAAGAGCCATGATAGTCACGTAATTATGCAACAACTTCTCCCTATTGCATTGCGTGGATCATTGCCAGGAAACGTGGTAAGACCACTTGTCGGGATTTCTGCATTCTTCAAGGGCATATGTTCAACGTCATTGACACGAGATGATATGGACCGATTAGAGGGTGACATTTATGTTACTTTGTGCCAGATGGAAAGGGTCTTTCCCCCAAGCTTTTTTACTGTGATGGTTCACTTGGTCGTGCATCTTGTCCGTGAATGCCGACTAGGTGGACCGGTACAATATAGGTGGATGTATCCGGCAGAGAGGTAAAATAGCTTTACTAATATTCATATTTATGAATTTTTATTTTATATTAAATCGTCACTAATTATAATGAATGAATTATGATCGTATGTAGAAGTCTTGGGGTGTTCAAATCTAATGTCCGCAATAAAGCGGCTCCTGAGGGATGCATTGCGGAGGGCTACATAGCAACGGAGTTGGTTGCGTTCTGCTCAAGGTATCTAGACCACGCATCAACATTTCACAATAGGACTGTAAGAAACCCAGATGGTTCAAAGGGGGCGGGAACACGAGTTATCCTCGACCGTGTCACATTGACACAAATTCACCGATACATTATTTTTAACTCGGATGAGTTCCTTCAACTACGGACGTAAGTCGTGTTAGTAGTGTATACAAGTTCAATATGACCTTGAACCCTTAGTTGTGAATTATAATATAATTGAAACGTTGTATTGTAGGGTGCACATGGATACACTTAGGCGTTCATGCAGTAGGGGGCGAACGACGGAGGATCAGTTTGAAACCCAACATCATGCGCTATTCGCCGATTGGTACCGTGACTACGTAAGACTACCGTGACGTTTAACTGTTACTGACCCATTATATTTAGTTGTTGATTCATAACAACTAAAGAAACTTTCTTATGGTCAATTTTTACGTATGTGCTTACAGGTCGATCGATTGGACGATCGACAAAGGAAGGAATTAGGTCACAAACTGGTAATGCATTGTAGAGGGCCGAAGGCCACAGCGACTAGATATAACAGATATGTGATTAATGGAAAGCTGTTTCGCACTATTGCATGCGATGCTGGAAAAAGGACCCAGAATAGCGGGGTGTGCGTGCCAACAGTTGATGGTGAAACGTACTATGGAAAGTTGACGGAAATAATTGAGGTGGAGTACTTCGACAGGACTAGGTATGTTTTGTTCAAGTGCGATTGGGCGGATAACACGAGGGACAGGGGGTACAAAGTTGACGAGTATGGCATACTCCTTGTCAGCTTCAAAAACCTTGTCCACCGGGGCCAGGAAATTACTGATGAGCCGTATGTGCTAACGTCACAAGTTGACCAAGTCTTTTACGTCCAAGATGAAAGGGACCCTGATTGGGCTTGTGTTGTAAGAACTAAACCTAGGAACGTATACGACGTTGGACAAGGTGAAGGTTCTGATGATGAAAGTGTCAGCTACCACGAGTGTGAGCCGCTCCGCATGACTAGCAGTAATGAAGTGGATCCCCAGGATGACATTGACTACATCCGACAAGACTTAGATCCGTATGTGATTTAAAAAAATTTAAAACTTTAATAATATATATCGTTCACATTTATTTTGACGTATTTAATGTTATTTCTTTCTACATTGATTGGTTATATTGGTGACTTTTTTATCTATTATATACATAATTAATTGAGTATATTATGTGTTTTGCAGGTTGACATGAGTACGCGGGGGAAGAGTAGACGACGACGGTCTCCACAGATAGACGACCAGGGGTATAGACCCTTGCTCCCTGAGCATGGGGAAGGGTCTCAGCCGGTTCCCTATGATCTTGGCACTCCATGTCCTACCATGAGCGAGTTAGGTGTATGTGGACATGGTGAGGTAGAGATGATTTTTCCCCATGAGTTGAACACGGGTATACCATACAGTGAGCCATCGCAGCCAGATGATAGCGAGACACAATACTATGGGGAGCATGCGGATGATGGCTCAGGTGACTTGGAGGCCGAAGATCCTCCAGAAGTGTTGGGCGGTCGAAAACTCCGGACAATAAGTAAGTATATATGTTTAAAAAACTCAGTTTGAATATGTATAAAATTTATGTAGTTAGTATTAAATTTGAAATTAATAAATTTTGCAATTATTAATGTGTTAGGTACCAGGGGAGACGGGAGCACCCAATTTCAGGTGGTGGACATCCCACCATCAAACACTTCTGGAGGTCCCCCTTGGCCAAAAAATTGTCTGCGAGTACAATAAAGCATGGCAGCCCGTAGGGTTTAGCGGGATGAAATTCAGAAGGGAGGCCGGGAACGTCATAAGGGCAGGGACTTATGTTAAGCTCCGGGATGAATGGGAGCATGTACATCCTCGTGCGAAGGAAGATATATGGGACACCCTTATGGTATGGTTACATTTTTCCTCATATTTTAGCATATGTATTTCAATATTTTAAACATTAAAGTGTGCAATTATATTTGTAATTTGTTTGATTTATATATGCAGACTCAGTTCTACATGCCGCCTGAATACAATATTGAGGCGATTAAAAGGGACGCCTTCAAAGATATGGGCACAAAGCTGAAGAGTTGGAGACACTCTGTAAAAAAATCATTAAAAATTCAAGCGGGTGATACTCCAGACTCAGTGAAGGCGAGAATGGGTGAAGATGCCGTTAGGAGATACGACCCAGTGGACTTGAATGTCTTGTTGGCGAGATGGTGCGACCCGAAAAATCAGGTACGTCAGGAGTGTTTTCAGCAATTGGCTAGTGGAATTAATTGTAGTTTCATTAATTCTAATTGGGTTAGGCCTGACATTTTAAGACTTATATACATGTAGGAGTATGCTGCCAAGATGAAAGAATTGCGAGCAAAAAACAACACGCCTCACTGCACTGGGTCGATGAGCTATGCTAGAGTGACACATCAAGAGGTACTTATATACATATATAATCGGTTGTTTAAGTCAAAAACACGTCTTATGTTTTTTTTTGTATGCAGACCGTAGACGCGGGGGGCACTCCTCCAACTTGAGCGGAAAGTTACATCAAGACTCACACATACAAGGAAGGTGGCTATCCGAATGACGTGGTCAGAGAAAGATGTGTAAGTACTCAAGCATATATATTAACGTTCCTTATATATACGAGATACTAACTTGTTTTTTAATGTACAGGAGCTGATGCAGGAATTGGCGGCCACTGACCCGGCAAATACTGATACCGTGACGGAAGGGACGGTACGGTGGACACCTAATGACGCGTATGCTCAGGCACATGGAAATAAGCCGGAGTATGCTGGTAGGGTCCGCCAGCTGGGTGCGAATGTGCTGCCGGTGCGGGGCAGCATACATTCATACTATACACCGTCCCAGACACGGTCTCAAAATTCCTGGAGCTCCTCGTTCTCACAGATGACAGATAGAATCAGAGAACTTGAAGAGGAGCGGGCAGCACAAAAAAGTGCAATGGATGAGATGGCGAGGCAGATTGAAGCACAAAAAGCCCAGATAGCAGAGAAAGATGACATTTTTGAGGCTCGTTTCCGCCAGCTCGAGGCAATGTTCGGGTCGACGTCTGGGTCTGCGCCCCCGAGAGGTAATTCTATATTTTATTTTGTTTTTCTAACAATTGTTCACTATTAGAATAACTGTTACAAACCCCTAGTTACAGCGGTTCATTTTAAAACTTACGTATATTTGCATCGTATTATAGAATAATTTCTAATTTTTGTATTGATTATTATTGGTTCACAATTAATTCGCAGGTAATGCAAATTAGGAGTTGGAGGATGATTGTGTTGAGTAGAGCACCATAGGGCTGGTCAACACTGTTTGTTGTTTTGTATATTGTTAGATACTCCAGAAATGTTTTGTATATGCTTGTTGAGACTAATTGAAACTAATTTCTAGTAGATACTCCAGAAATGTTTTATTGTATATTTGTTTTGCCTTGTGTTAGAACGTTTTTTTCATTTATATATATGTTTTGTTATGTGTTGTGTTGAAATGTAGTGTGTGTGTTGAAATTTTGTTTGTTGGATATTGGATACATATTATTAATGAAGTTGTGTTGTGTTGGATATCTATATTGGATATAGAATTTTGTTTAATGAAATTGTGTTGTCTTGGATATATGTGTTGGATATATATATTGGATATATTACCTTGTTTAATGAAGTTGTGTTGGATATATATATTATTGGTTGTGTTGTGTTGGATATATATTGGATGTTGGATATTCGATATATATTGGATATATATTGTGTTGGATATATATTGGATGTTGGATATATATTGGATGTTGGATATTTGATATATATTGGTTGTGTTGTGTTGGATATTGGATATAGGATATAGGATATATATTGGTTGTGTTGTGTTGGATATATATTATATAGGAATATTTGATATATATTGGTTGTGTTGTGTTGGATATATATTGGATGTTGGATATTGGATATATATTGGTTGTGTTGGATATTGGATATATATTGGTTGTGTTGTGTTGGATATTGGATATAGGATATATATTGGTTGTGTTGTGTTGGATATTGGATATAGGATATATATTGGTTGTGTTGTGTTGGATATATATTGGATGTTGGATATTTGATATATATTGGTTGTGTTGTGTTGGATATATATTGGTTGTTGGATATTGGTTATATATTGGATATATATTAGATGTTGAATATATATTGGATGTTGGATGTTGGATGTAGATTATTGTAATTGAATATTTGAATGTTGGATGTTGGATGTAGATTATTGTAATTGAATATTTGAATGTTGGATGTTGGATGTAGATTACAAATATTGAAATTATTGGTTATTGTAATATCAGGATTTATTGTAATTATTGGAATTATTTTAAAAAAAAAAAAAAAAATATTTTTGACGTGTCAAATTGTGTGACACGTCAAAAACCCCCACGTACAATTTTTTGACGTGCCGGATTGACACGTCAAAATATTTTTGACGTGCCGAAATGACACGTCAAGAATATTTTTGACGTGTCAAAATGACACGTCAAAATATTTTTGACGTGTCAAAATGACACGTCAAAAACTTTTCTGACGTGTCATTTTGACACGTCAAAAATATTCTTGACGTGTCATTTTGACACGTCAAAAATATTTTTGACGTGTCATTTTCACGCGTCAAAAATATTCTTGACGTGTCATTTCGGCACGTCAAAAATATTTTTTTGACGTGCCATTTTCGACGCGTCAAAATTTTTTTGACGTGTCACTGTAGACACGTCAAAAACCCCAGTTTTTTGACACCTACCCTTTTGACGGTCGATGAACGTCAAAAACGACGCGTCAAGAGAGGTTTTTGACGTGTCAATACCATTGACACGTCAAAAACCCCCCGTCAAAAAAAAAAAAAAATTTTTGTAGTGTATCATAAAAGTTTAAACTAATAAAAAGAGATAAATTTGTTAATTTAAATAATACTTTAACAATTTTCTTCATCACGTGTAGGCTCAAAATTCTCTTTTAATAGGTAAGGTTCAACACGAAAAATATTTAATTTAAATGTGGGTAAATTGTAATTTTATATTTTAAACTCATAATATTTGATTCTAATACAATGTTAAATCACCACTTATCTAAAATATTTAAACCTTTATAAAGAAATAAATTTAATAATTTAATTTTTTTCTATTGGTCTGTATTTTGGTGTTGTTGCCCGATTGTAGGGAACAAATTAATTATAAGAGATCCTCAAATCAAGAAAATTGCGGCCAGTTGCTTTGAATTTTGGCCTACTCCATTTATGACGTTTATAAGTTTTGCATAGAAGTGATAGATACTATCCACGTTATCTTTAGCATAGAAGTGATAGATACTATCCACACGTTATCTTTCTTTTCTTTGTTTTCTAGGCATCGATCCCCACGTTATTAAGGGAAGATGAATATGATTCTTCATGATTGAAGCCAGATCCAAATATAAATTGAGAAGTGTCAGAAAAATTTTTTAAATTCAAGTGACAAGAGCTTTTAAATTTTTTTTAAAAAAAAAATGTTAAAAATCTAATTTTTTTTGTCCATTTAAATTCAATTTTAATAAAATAAAATAAAATAAAAAATGAAAAAAATATCTAAAACAACCCTATTTATTTTTGGTCTTCTTTTCTTTGATATTTTTTTTTAAAAAATGAAAATAGTATTTTTCTTCATAATGGTGACATTTTCTTAAAAAAAATGACATTATAACGAAAAAAAATACAATTTTTCAATTTTTTTAAATACTAAATAAAAGAAATACCAAAAATAGATATGGTTGCTTCTGAAATTTTTTCCATTTTTTAGTTGAGGTTTGATACGGACACAACACAAACTCAATTCATGGCCAACTTCTCTCTTACGTGTAAAAAAAATTTGAATTTGAAACCAAACAAATTGTCTTTTTTTCCAAATTTTCAGAATCCAAAAATCGTCTCTATCAATTTTTTTTTTTTTTTTTAAATGACACGTAGGAGAGAAGTTGGTCATAAGTTGGATTTATGTTGTGACCTTAACATTTTCCTTTTTATTTATTTATTTAAAAAAAAAAAAAAAGTACAGCAAAAGTTGGACTTATGTTGGGCAAAAAAGTTGAGTTTGTATCATGCCTCTTAAAAGAATGCAATTCTCTTTCGAGGAATGATAGGGACCCAACTTTTTTGCCCAACAAAAGTCCAACTTTTGCCTTATTTATTTTTAAAAAATAAAATAAAATAAAAAATGAAAAAAAATGTTTAAAGCAACCCTATCTATTTTTTGTCTTTCTTTTATTTGGTATTTTTTTAAAAATGAAAAATGATATTTTTTTTCATAATAATGTCATTTTTTTTAAGAAAATGTCATTATTATGAAGAAAAATACTATTTTTCATTTTAAAAAAAATACCAAATAAAAGAAAGACAAAAAATAGATAGGGTTGTTTTAAACATTTTTTTCATTTTTTATTTTATTTTATTTTTTAAAAATAAATAAGGCAAAAGTTGAACTTTTGTTGGGCAAAAAAGTTGGGCCTTTAGCATTTCTCTTCTCTTTCCCTTGTCTGTCACTCAGGATTTGCCACGTCAGTTTAAAAATTTTTGTATTCATTTGTTTAGCTCTCTAGCACTTCTCATATAGATTACATGACTATTAAGAGAATATTTCAAATTATGTTCGAAAAATAGAGTTTTTAAGTCAAAAACTTTTTTTTTTTTGGCAAAAGCTAAGTGAACCACCCAGATTTGTTTTTAAGTTTTTTTCTAAAACAAAAAAAATAAATAATAAATAATATTAATAGGGAATATGAAACAGGTGTCAATTGCTTATTAGTTTGACATGCAATACCGTTAAAATATTGGACTGAAATATGAACAGAAGTACGATATCCGTTCATTGGATGTATATACATCTAATGTAATACCTTATACCTCAAAAGCATAAATCCTTTTTTTTTTTTCTTTTTTTTTTTAGGCACCCGCACGTTATCAATGGAAAATGAATATGATTCTCCGTGATTTTGAACCCGCAGCTCCAACGAAAATTGATAGCAGTTAAGAGGCATATGACCCGCTTTTGAAGACTGAATTTTGTGGGAAAAAAAAAATGGCAGGTCATGCGATTAAATCATTGAAATTGATTATCATTCTTTTTCTTTTTCTTTTTTGGTACTTAATTGGATTATCTTTCTAAATAGCAGAGTTGGAATTCAATATGGGCATAGCCTAATGGTCTAGGATTTGTTCTCTCTCTACCATAAAGGAAAAGGTTGATCAATCATTAGAATATATTGATGACAAGATAATATTAAACAACAGCAACATCTGCCAAACATAACAATAAGTTAAAAACAAAATTAAAGTAAAGGCTGACAATTGGGTTTGGCCTAGTTGAGATTGTAATCCCATATAAACTAAACCCAATTATTTTCATGCCATCAGTTCTTTTTATTTTTTTTAATTTTTCCTTCTCTTTTATTGGGTTTGTTCATTTACAATAAAACCGGGCATCAAGTAACCCATGTGTTATGCCGACAACATCTTCACAACAACAATTGTATGTCACTCAGGATAGGCCTCGATAATAGATGGTATGGTTGGAATTTTGATGATTTTGTAGCGACGGAAGCCTGCTTCCTCCAATAGTTTCTTCCATTCAAGCTCAGTTCTCTCCTTTCCGCCAGTAGTGTGTGCCATCATCAACAAATCGAACGCCATGCGAGTCTCATCAAATAAACCATTACTATCATTCTCAAGAATAATATCAACAATGATAACCTTTCCACTCTTCTGTTGTATTGCTTTTCTGCAATTCTTCAAAATCTTTATGCAATGATCGTCACTCCAATCGTGTAATACCCACTGCACCAACATTAAAAGTAGGTGTAAGTGAGCATTTTCCATAATATTTATAGTAGTAGATTGTGATCTAATGGATTGCCAATTATAGTGGAAAGAAGCACTAAAAGTTTAATAGTGTACTACAAAAGAAGGTGGAACCTAATGGACTACTAAATACATATATATATACCTTCATGAAAATTGCATCGGCATTAGGAATGGCCTCAAACATGTCACCTCCAACATGAGAGACCCCTTGGCGCACGGGTGCTGTGGCGACAACATGCGGCAGATCAAAGTTAATACCTTTGATGTGTGGATGTGCTTTAACAATCTCAGCAATCATTCCTCCCGTCCCGCCTCCGACATCCACCAATGATCCTACGCAGCCAAACCCATCTTTGTATTCCGCCAGGACAACTCCCATCACAATCTTGGCCGTACACGCCATGGCATCATTGAAGATCTTGTTGAACTCAGGATTTTTTGATGCAAAGTCCCACATCTCACAGCCATGGGCCTTCTTGAATGCAATGCCCCCTTCTTTGACACATTGGCCAAGGCAATGCCACGGTGCCAGTTGCCATAAATGGTTCTCCATCAACACCATTGGCACTAGGCTTTGCTCCGCATCATGCAGAAGCCATCTTGACGTTTGTGTCAACTCGTAGAGCGTCTCCCCTCCATCCGGTGGAAGATGTTCGGTGAAGATATTTTTGCGGACTAGTGATCTCATAATACGTGCGAGATAGGGGATATCAGGAGATGAGGAATCAATCCCAGAGGCTATTTGGAGCAAAGTAATAGGGTCGCCATGAGAGTGTATAATGTCAGCAATGCGGAGCTCCACAGCACATTTCAGTGCCATAGAATCCACAAACCCGAACATTTGTTGCCAAATTTCGGCTTGGCCTTGTACCATTGCCAGTGTTTCTTTTGGTTCCATTTTCTCATTCACTCACACACAAATGCACAAATGAAATGAAGATGGTATGCACGTATATAAAGAATTGTTTGGTTGGCATGGAATACCACTTTTCAATATTTCTAATACACTGATTAATTAAGTAATTATAAGTACTTGTGAATAACGTGGTGTACTTCTTTAAACAAGAGGGCATAACCAACCGACAAATCTATTGTAGTGGAAATTCGATTCGTCCATGTCTAATTAGAGTTTTTAAAATAGTCAAGCCCATAATTTCCGGTCAACTTTTAAAATTAAATATTCTTTTATTGGTAAAAGATACTCGATAAAATACGTATGAATAAATTACGTACATCTGAATATCTGATATTACTTTTGACACGTCATGTTGAGTGCACTAAATTTATATGATCAATTTACAAATGGTGAGTGTACAAGAGTTCAAGAAAAAAAAAAAAAAAACAAAACAAAACAAAACAAAAAAGAGTTCAAAAATAGGCATGGCAATAGTTCTATTTTTATTTTTATTTTTAAAAAGCAGCTCATTAATAGTTAATCCCAAGTTTAATTAATAATTAATATATATGTAAATGATTGTACAAACGATATGACAAAATTGTAAGTTCTTGAACTAGCGTCAGCTAGGACGTCAAATAGGGTCTTGACACAATGTGTTATTGAAGACTTGTAGAATCCAACCCGAGAGCACCATCCGCTAGACATCTTGAAATCTGCTCAAGTAGGGATTTTTGGTGTAAGTATTATTGTGAGTGTTGTGTCATGCATTGATAAAGTATAAAGAAAAAAGAATAGTTAAGTGCAATGTCTAATTTCCTTCCTTTTAGTTGTTAAACTGTCACTTATTTCATGACGATTGTAGAGAACAAAGAACAAAGAACAAAGATCCTCAAATCTAGGCAAGTAGGGTCGGTTTCTACTACTTGCATGTCTTTTTATTTGGTTTGAATTGTAGCGTACTCCATTTATAACGTTTAAAATTGTTTGGTCCAATCGCATGGTGCATGCCTTGGCTGGTCCTAGAAGTGATAGATACTATATACATACACGTTATCTTTCTTTTTTTTTTTTTTTTTTTTTCCAGGCCCACGTTATTAATGGAAAATGAATATGATTTTTCTTGATTTTGAACCCGCAGCTAAATTATAGTATTTTTGGCATTACTACGTAAATATATATTCATTACATGAGTGTACATATTTATATGAAAACTTGTAATTATAAGAATTCAAAATATCTCTATCACGTTAGGAAGCTTACACTTTTAAATGAATATAAATATACAGATCTAAATTTTTGTTCAAACTCCGTAAGTTTAAAAAAATGAAAAGTGAAATGAATTCGAGTTGAGTTTATTAGAATTGACCTTGAGCTTTTATGAACAATCAGGTTCATATATAACCCTAAAAGAATCAATTTGAAAAACGAGTATAATCCAATAAACCAATTGTCAAAATTGAAAACCTTTAGATTCAGTTGAAATTTTTAGAAAATATAGGGAGAAATTATGATTTTATTTTTATTTTTATTTTTTCCTTTAGTAAATGCTCCCATTTCATGGGTTCAAAAAGGTTCACTCTTCACGTTTCAAAGTCCAAATCACATCACATGTAATCTTCTAGTACATCGGAGTACTAGGAGCAAATTTGCTTGATCAAGTGAGCTAATTATAACCTTTTTTAAACTAGGGATTGAATTTTTGTTAAGGGATCAAGCAATTCCTTCTGTGCGGCTTCTAACGAGTAAGTATTACTATAATCACACTTTGATAAGATAGCCAAAATTGATTTCCCTCGTACCGTTTTAAAAAAATAAAATAAAATAAAATCATGCATTTGCGTTTAGGAAATGGGAAACATTACTTTTTGGGAAAACTTTATTGAATACCCCCGAACTTCTACTCATTTTGAAATCTCTCAATTTAGTCTTCTAAACTTTCAATTACTCTTAATTTAGATCCCTCCATCAGATTTAAAACGTTAAAAGTGAGACAATAACGTTTATACCCCTAACTTTTAAAAAAAATTCTACATTTACCCTTATTTTCAAATTAACAAAATAAAATAATATAAAAAATAAAAATTCTTGCCGAGACCCACGCTGTGACCAGAGAGACCCACGCGGGTCACTGGCCAGAGACCCAGAGACCCACGTGGGTCTCAGGCATAGACCCACGCGGGTGCGTTTCCTCTTACTTTTTGGTTTTTGTTTTTTTGCTTTTGAATAATTAGTCTTTTCAGAATAATTAATAAATCAGAACGCAATAAACCAAAAGCAATTTTTCAGAATAAGAGCACTCACTGCCACTTGCATTCAAAAAATATTATAAGCTTATTGTTTATTTTGGTCCAATTCTCTAGTAACTTGTTATCGATCACATCAACAAGATTTGCAAGATCCTTTGCTTTTAGGCAACGGAAAACATTACCTTTTTTTTGAAAACTTTCTGGGAAAATTTATAAAGAATCGATTTGTTACGAACATACCATGTGTCTTCCAATGAAACTGGAATAATCTTTTATTAATCTTTTATTCAAATTTATTCTAAATCTTTGGCTCACTGCCAACTTTGCCGGATAAATAGGTTGTCGAGTTTGCTTCCCTCTTCTCTTGATATGACCAATAGACTAGTTTTACATACTATTCTAAACAAATTTGGTGTCTTCAATCAGCTGTATGTACTGCTTCCAACTTTTTTCTCCCCTCCTCACTGCCTGCACAATTATTAATACATCTCCTTCAATTCAAGATCTATTGTAAATCTAAATCTCGACTAAATACCACATATGTCCAAACCTTGATTAGAAAAAAAAAAATGTCCAAACTTCCAAGGCTTCCATTATTGTGGGATCTGAAATATAGGTTTTGTAAAACACATTACTTGCCTAGTAATACATCTCCTTCAATCAATCAAGACCTATTGTAAACCTAAACCTCGACTAAATGCCACATATGTCCAAACTTTGATTAGAAAAAAAAAAGTCCAAACTTCCAAGGCTTTCCATTATTGTGGGGTCTAAAATATAGGGTTTTGTAAAACACTTTACTTGCCCTTCATCATCTTTTTTTGAAACAGTTTAATCTCGTTCATTGATAAACGATCATAAAGTTCAAACAACACAGAGCAAAGCTCTGAAACAACCATAGCCGAAGCTACGAGATTACAAGTGTCAAAGATGACGTATTACATTCCAAACTCATACAAAATCCGCAAACCTATGACTAATTTTCAAATAAAATAGCAAATCTGCGCCAAACAGACTTAAATCAATGCATAGGTAACTCTTATTCATCGATATTGAGAGTAGAGAACCACAAGCCAAAACTCATCATCCTCGACCCGGAAGCCAGGATAACGTTCACATCCAAAACCCAAAGGTCTAGACCACATTAACTACCCCGAAAGGCATCAGGCAGGCATATCGAGAGAGACGACCGAGCATTATTACAAGCAAAAACAAAACCGATACATGGAAAAAAAATAAGACAAAGAACAAAACAAAAGGAAAGGCAGACAAAATTACAGGGAAATAACAAACAAACAAAAAAAAAAAACACACTAATTAAGAGGATGACAGCAGCCGGAAAGAAGAGCCGATCGCTCACTCGCCTAAAACTGAAAATGGAAGGGGGTGTTGGAAGCTCATCGCAGTGGGGGGGGGCGCGAGAAAAAGGCCTAGCAGAGGACGATGGGAAGCGGAGCAGGCGTGGAGGAGATCGGCGGCGCACTCAAACGGAGGGAGAAGTTTAAGTGAAACCCCATGAGCATCACCCACAAAGACACTACAAAAACGTTGATATTTAGTTACAGTAGTTTAGTAACGTGTTAACCCTGTTAACACGTTACTAAATGTTAGTAACGTGTATATAGTAACGTGTCTGGAGTGTTAGGAATTTGGATGTTGCTAAATCCAGTTTAGTAACGTTTCAAGACTGACACGTTACTACTTAGTAACGTGTCAGTTTTTGATATGTTACTAAGTATTAGTAACGTGTCAATACTAACACGTTACAACTTTTTGTAACATGTCAGTTTTTGACACGTTACTAAGTATTAGTAATGTGTCTAAAATGACAAGTTACTAATTCGTGCATAATTTTTTTTTTTTTTTTCAAATTAATTTCTCCAAAATTTGTTTATTTGTACACCTGATTGTCAACATACATTTCTCAACATACATCATCAATTGCTATCAACATACGTACATCTATTTCTCAACATACATCATTAATTGCTATCAACATACATCAATTTCTCAAGTCGTATCCCAACATTGTCCACAACATATATCCATTTCATGTCCAAAAAACATACATAGATGTACATCATTGTCTATATACAACAGCAATGTTAATAAACAAATAATTATAACTATATACATTAACAAAACCTTAAACATACAACTTAAGTGATTCGTGAATACATTACGTACAAACACCCCAACAAAAAATCTGGTGAACACCATCATGACGGGTTGACTTCTCCGCACTCACTGCAAATGATTACATAACAATCAGTCAGCAAACAAACACTCGAACAATCAATCAGGAATCATCAAGTCCTAAGCGATTAGCTTCGTCAAACTATACGAAGGTCATACTTAACAATATTCAGGTTAAGTGATGTGTATGAACAGACGATAAATAACTTCAATGCTATAGCTACACTACCAACACACACCTCGGGGTATATACATAGTTTCAATGATAATCCATTCAAACTGTGAAAATGATCTAAAATTACGAAGCATACATATGATCTACGCGTATCCAGCATTTCCACAACCACAACACATATTAATTTGTATTCCTAATTTTCAAGTATTTTGAGTTAAGTATATACGCTATTTATAAATATTTGATAATAACTTGTCTGAAATAAGTCATATGAATACATACGGGCTTACTGAACCAATGGTACAATGTCTTGATAAGCGAGACTTTTGTCCACTCGGGGGCCGTTGTGGGTTTTCGTTTTGATTGCCATCCTCAGCTTCTAGCCTTACGTCATCTACACATATTACAGTATAAATGTGTTATACACATGCATGTGTTCCAAAAACATACGAACAAAGTGTGATTACCAAACAAATTTATTAACTATTAAAATGATAGTCATTTCAAAAGTTACTCGTATTACGTAAAGAAAAACAAAAACTAATATAGTTTTACCTGGTCCGCTAGCTACTGAGGACCTCACAATCGCACGGACTGGGGACTCTAAGTCCTACGGAGCTCTAACATTGGTCACCTCCGGCTCGGAGACATGTCTCGAGTCCTCAAGCACACAAAATCGGGCCTCATACGCCGCCATCTGTACAGCCATCTGTGAGGTAACCTGTTGGGTCACCTCCGCAGTAATCTCAGCCCTCTGCTGGGCCAACTGTGCAGCCATATGTATCCTATGCTGCTCCCTTTCAGCTTCGAGTGCTCTTTCAATCATTTGCGGGACATTGGAGCTTTTTGGGTTCTGTGAGGATGGTTTATGTAAGAGTAGATGTAGCCGGGCGCAGGAAGAATATTCTTACTAACCCCCCGAACACGACCCGCATATTCCGGCTTAGAGTTGTGCGCTTGGGCATATGCGTCGTTCGGTGCCCACCGAATAGTCCCATGAGGAGCGTTTACCAATTCTGCAGGATCGTTTTCCAATAGCTCCTCCAGCATCAACTGTATGTTACATTATATCCAATCATTGTTATTTATGTGTTAATCATAAATAAGTTTTCTATACGCAAATACAAATAAAAAGATGAAGGGTGTAAACAACATACAACTCTCGCCTCGACCTCCCGATTTGGGAAGGTACCGTCTGTCTTTCGGTGGGTCTTGATGTAAGCCTTCGCTCGCGTAACAGCTTTGCCTGTATTAATTAGCTGCAATTAAAAACCCACAACACGATCCATATGTTAGTAGGTATATTAAATTAATGATGACATATATATGTATATAAATGGTAAATGACAGACATACCTTCTTATTGCATAACCTTGCCAAGCTCTTCGAGCCTGTGCAGTGTGGTGTGTTGTTCTTGGCTCGTATCTCTCTCATATGCTGAGCATAGTCCTACGCGTACACAACTCATATACGTTATTAATTTGTGACACTTCTTCATAATATTAAACCGTTACTGAAACTACGCAATTAAAATTAACTTAGTGACCTATTTGATACGCTGGATCGCACCATTACTCCAACAATATATCCACGTCTGCGCTGTTGTACTCTTTAAGGAGCTCGGACATCCTTTGCTTCACTATCGCAGGCGTCTCACCTCGTTGAATACGAAGTTTCGCTCTAAAGTCATGTCTCCAATGCCTCAACTTGTTGCCTATGTCACGGAATGCGTCCTTCTTGATCGCCGCAATGTCCAAGCCAGGTGGGATATAGAACTGCGTTTGCATAAGTTTGAAATTGAGAAATTATGACACGTACATTATACTTTCCCCATCAACTAATCGTTTCACACAATAAGTTAAATAGCTGCTATGTACATATGATTGTAAATTAAGAATTTCGTAACGTTTCACGTACCATCAATGAGCTCCACAAATCCTCCTTCGTGTTGTCGGGTACCTTCAACCAGTCATCAGATATCCTGAGGAAAGCCCCGCCCCTGACAGTTTTGCCCATCACCCATCTAAATTTTGACTCGCTTAGTCCTACTGGCTGCCACGATCCATTATACTCCATCACAATCCTTTTCCTGAGGGGGATGCCCCATACCTTGTGCGACGAATTTATATGCAACACTTCAATATTATCATGTGAATCTGCATTGATGTTTAACACACACAAAATGAAAAAATACCAACATTAATCGAAAGTGAATGCATATATATAGACTAAAAATATATAAACAAATACATACATATTGCAACATTGACTAGCATACATACCTATCGTCCGAACCTCTTTGACACCCAACACTTGCCCAGCAGGTCCAGCAGGCTGGCCGTCCAATAAGTCATCTGTCTCATCCTCAATGTCCTCATCGGCCTGCGTATCACTATCATCCACGCGTGCTCTGCTGTATGGCGGGTGATCAAAAAAGTCGTGCAGCAACCGACCCAACTAGGTCAAATTCGCCGGCGAGGATTACAAATCCAGAGATTGCCCGAACTGGGTAAGGCCTGTCCGACGGGATGGGTCAAGCAAATCCGGGTCTATTTGACTTGAGGAGCCTGGAATATCTTCAATGTTGAAGATATAATTATGTGTCGCAGAGGGTTGCTCGTCTACATGCTCTGGAAGTATCAGTCGATACCCTGGCTGTTGACTCAGTAGCATAGCAATGTCCTGCGCCTTATTGTCATTAGGGTCGAACGGTCTCGACCCACGTCCACCTGTAGTCTGTCGCATAGAAGACAGTGTCCCTCGTCCTCTTTTTGTCCTCCCTCGAGTACTCATTCTACCCTGCGAAATAAACGAGCGAGGGATTAGTAATCTGTACAATGTATCAGATATGCAATCAATGTTTAAATATACGCCATCAAACCAATGAATGACAATCAATGTATAAATAGATAACAAAGCTTTACATGTACACAATATTCAAATATAATATGATAACATACGCTTCGTATAAATATACGCTTCGTATGGAAGAAATGTAATAGTTGAAAGCATTCATGCTGACAAACAAAATAATTGACTTAAAAAAATATATATATATTTCAACCAAAAAAATGCCGAATATCTCGCCATTGTTTATATTACGGTCCATGCAACATTATAAGGCCAGCCCCATTACACTTATAATGTAGTTAAACTGTAAATACAATTTGGTTTTTATTACATTTTTATATTGTTATTTAATGCACTTGTTATATAATGTTAATTGTGCAGTACGTGCTTAGTGTTAATTAGCTTGGTTGGTATTGGTCCCAAGGATTCTAAATGGGGATTTGAGGATTTCTGTGTGGGACTTTTCCATCTTGATTTCTAAAGTTCGTTCTCTCTTAGTCTTTGGTAAGAAAAGTAAATGTGAGAGAGAGAGTTTGATTTGAATTAAAAAAACGTGAACTTAATTTTTTTTAAATGATATACACGTGTTGTTCTACTCCTAAATCTCTTTTTCTTTAATAATTAATTAAGAGTTAAGTAATGTTCAAAAAAATAATTAAGAGTTAAGTATGTTATTACAACATAAGAAAGGCAAGTCCAATCAACATTAGTGGCTTATATATACAGAAAAGAATTATTTTCTCCATTTACGTTCCTTCCTTCTCTGCTAGCTAATATTTCATCATCCATGGCCAGAGTTCACATATATATCCTGCATTCTAGCTTTCTTTTTCTTCTCTAATCTATGCTTTTGCTTAAATCCAAAAAACCTAGACTCATCATCAATTACAGGCGAATGGTCTACTTCTGGAGCTACCCGGTATGGCATTTGTAGCAGATACACATACATAGGCTTCTCTTCTTTCTTTCTTTTTTTCAGCAAAATAAATTGTGTATATCAGGAAATCAAACAATATATATATATATATATATATATGCCATTCAAAAGCCTAAAAATTAACTAATAATATGCTATTCAAACAATAATATCAGGAAATCAAACAAAAGCCTAAAAATTAACGAATAATATGCCATTCAAACAATAATATCAGGAAATCAAATAAAAGCCTAAAAATTAACGAATGGCTTTTGAAAATCAAACATCGAATATGCCATTCAAATGCCTAAAGGTCATTTCTAAACAAATTTGAGAAATTAAAATGGGTTTTTTTTTTTTTTTTTTTTTTTTTTTTTTTTTTTCACTCGTATATCAAATTTCTCAAACATCAAATTTGAGAAATTTGAGTATATATATACCTACAGTATAATATTGGAGAGGGAGAGAGTGTCGGAGAGTCACCTGGGTTCGACGCCGCCGGAGCGATAGAGGCTGCCGGGAGGGAGACAATGCCGGCCAAAGTAGAAGAGAGAAAACGAGCGAGGGAGAGAGGAGGGCGTACGTGCGCGTGGGAGGAGCTAGAAGCAGAAAGAGAGAACGCCGGAGGAGAACCAAACAGCCGGAGGAGGAAGAGAGAAAAATCACTGTTTGGGAGGGGTATAGTGCTCGCGCGCTGGAGGGAAAGAAGAGGAAGAAGAAAAAGAAGAGGAAAAAAAAAAAGAAAAAAAAAGGAGGACAAATTGGGGGAAAAGTGGAAAACAAATTACACTGAGAGCTGGGATTAATTGTGAAAAATCCCAGCTGGTCAAAACAAATTAGTAACGTGCCACGTGTGACACGTTACTAATTGGTAACGTGCCACACGAATTGGCAACGTGCCACACGTGCACTACAAGAAACTGACTCATCAGGGGCGACTTATTAGGGGCGACTTTATAGTTGCCCCTAATACTCAACTATTAGGGGCAACTTTTAGGGGCGACTTTTAAAAGTCGCCCCTAATAGTTAATTATTAGCGTCCACATAAAAGTGGACGCTAATAATGGGTCGAAAGGTTGACTATTAGCGTCCACTTTATAGTGGATGCTAGAAAGTCGACCCTAATATACACGCGGGAATTATTAAAGGGGCGCGAAAAAATTAAAGGGCAAAAAAAAAACTTTTAGCGTCCACATTAGTCGACCCTGATAGTACACCAATAGCGTCCACTTAAGTGGACGCTAAAAAAAAAAAAAAAAAAAAAAAAAAAGATCAATAGGGTCGACCCTAAAGGGTACGTAGAAAAAATTTAAAAAAATAAAATTAAAAATTAAAATTGATGAGCAATAGCGTCCACTAAAAGTGGACGCTGAAGATGCATCATTAAGGTCGACTTTGAAAGTCGACCCTAATGCTTAACTATTAGGGGCAACTTTATCGCCCCTAAAGAGTAGGTAAAAAAAATTAAAAATTAAAATTGATGGGCAATAGCGTTCACTACAAGTGGACGCTGAAGATGCATCATTAGGGTCGACTTTCAAAGTCGACCCTAATGCTTAACTATTAGGGGCGATAAAGTCGCCCCTAAAGAGTAGGTAAAAAAAAAATTAAAAAAAATTAAAAATTAAAATTGATGAACAATAGCGTCCACTAAAAGTGGACACTGAAGATGGATCAATAGGGTCGACTTTCTAATGCTTAACTATTAGGGGCAACTTTATCGCCCCTAAAGAGTAGGTAAAAAAAATTTAAAAAAATAAAAAATTAAAATTGATGAGCAATAGCGTCCACTAAAAGTGGACGCTGAAGATGCATCATTAGGGTCGACTCTGAAAGTCGACCCTAATGCCTAATTATTAGGGGCGACTTTATCGCCCCTAAAGAGTAGGTAAAAAAAAATTAAAAAAAATAAAAAATTAAAATTGATGAGCAATAGCGTCCACTAAAAGTGGACGCTGAAGACGCATCATTAGGGTCGACTTTCAAAGTCGACCCTAATGCTTAACTATTAGGGGCGATAAACTCGACCCTAAAGAGTAGGTAGAAAAATAAAAATAAAAATAAAAAAATAAAATTGATGGGCAATAGCGTCCACTAAAAGTGGACGCTAATACTTAAGTATTAGGGTCGACTTTGAAAGTCGCCCCTAATAGTTAAGTATTAGGGTCGACTTTGTGGACGCTAAAGAGTATGTAAAAAAATAAAAATAAAATAAAATTAATGGTCTAAAAAAAATGAAATTATAAATTATAAATTATATATTTTCTAAAAAATAAAAATAAACTTTTATAAAATTATAAATTCTCTCTTAATTTGAAATTAAAACTTTTATAAAATTAAACGCTAATAAAAAATGAAAAATTAGTTCGATCGAACATTCAGTTCAACTCTAAGCATTTTATATTATATTAGTGTATTAGTTATAAAATGTTATTTCCCAAAAATTTACCTCCGATAATATGTCATTATTTATTTTATATAAATTATCAGATATTCGATCGATCGTGATAGGATCAAATGATTGATCAAACTTCAAACAAATTAAAGGTTCGTTCAAACATCCGTTTGGTCCTAGTGCATTTGTTCGATCGATCATGATAGAATCAATGATCGATCAAACTTGAAACAATTGAAATTGAAGGTTTGATCGAATATCCGATCAATCATAATGAATTAGTTCGATTGATTGTGATAAGATCAAATGATTGAAACAATTGAAATTGAAATTGAATTAATTCGATTGATCGTGATAGGATTAAATGATCGATCAAACATCTGATCGATCCTAATGAATTAGTTCGATTGATCGTGATAAGATCAAATGTTTGATCGAACATCCGATCGATCCTAGTGAATTAGTTCGATTGATCGTGATAAGATCAAATGATTGATCAAACATTTGATCGATCATAGTGAATTAGTTCGATTGATTGTGATAGGATCAAACATCTGATCAAAAATCCGATCGATCCAAGTGAATTAGTTCGATTGATCGTGATAGAATCAAATGATCAATCAAATGTTCGATCGAAAATCCGATCGATCAAACATCCAATCGATCCTAGTGAATTAGTTTGATTGATCGTGATAAGATCAAACATCTGATCGAAAATCCAATCGATCCTAGTGAATTAGTTCGATTGATCGTAATAGAATCAATTGATCGATCAAACATCCGATTGATCCTAATGAATTAGTTAGATTGATCATGATAAGATCAATTGATCGATCAAACTGAATACAATTGAAAGTTCAATCGAACATTCAATTGAACTATAAGCTTTTTATATTATCTTAATTAGTGCATTAGTTATATTATCTTTGGATTTTGTATTGATCTTATAATTAATTATAAGATAAATATCAACTTAATGATCTTTATTATAAAAATTTATTAAACGGAAATTATTAGTTAATATTATAATAATAAAAACATATTACAGAATAAAATAAAGAAAAACAAAAATAAATAAAATAAATAAAAATTAAAAAATTATAAGTATAATTTTTTTTTTTTAAAAAAAAATAAATAAATTTGAGGCTCATTTAGTCGCCCCTATTGAGTGCGAAAAATAAGCGCCATCCAGTGGCGGGTATCTGAAATTTTCGGATCAAAAATTTCATAAACCGCGTCTTTTTCCCCAAACCTTCAAAACACCAGAATCCTCCCTAACACCCCTCTCACTCACTTCCCTCATCACTCTCACTCTCAATCTCTCTACCGCTGCTCTCCCAAACTTTGACCGATGAAAGCTTTCATACAAGGCTTTGCTGAGAAGCTGAAAGAGGGAGAGAGAGAGAGAGAGAGGGAGAGAGAAAGAAAGAGAGAGGGTGGATCGTTCGGGGAAGCCAGAGAAGAAAAAGAAAAAGAAGGGGAGAAAAATCCTCGAGGTAACCTCTTTAAACTTTACATTTTTGCAATTTTTGTGTTAATTTTTGGGTTTTGTTTGATGTGTTTGTATCCATTGCGAATTTGGGGTTGGATTAGTGACTGTATTCTTTCGATTTTTTGGTAGTGCGGTTTCAGTTTACCCTCGGTTTGATTGCCGAGAAAGTGGAGGGAAAGATAAATGCTATTTGGGTATTTTGGTGTTTGATGTTTCTGGTTCTGAAAGATAGAAAATTTGTTATTGATTAAAGGATTAATGGTTCATTAACAGACAACCTGGTTGTTTTATTTATTATTATTATTATTATTATTATTATTATTATTATTTTGGTTTTTATTTGATGTGTTTGTTTCTGATGTGGTTTAGGGTTAGATTAGTGACTTTATTTTGTCAAGAGTTTGCAATGCAGTGTGGGTTACTCTTTGTTTGGTTTCTGAGAAAGTGGTTGATGTTCCTTGTTCCGAACGAGGAGATGTTTATTGACCAACCAAATAATTGTATTAGAAATGGGTGCCAAGTTATTCATCAAAAGGAAAAAGGGTGCCAAGTTGATTTCTTGTTTCAACCAAAAAGAGAAATCCTTCGTTCCTTAGCAAAGAAATTTGTGATTGAAGAAGTTGAATCCTTCTATCCTCTGACATATTCTCAATTATTAAGTTGGCTTCTCGGCTTTTCTGTGCAAAATGTGTCAATTAATGTATTTGAAAACATGTCAATTTGCATTACCACTGCAGGGTGAGAATTAGTGATATATTTAATCTTTGTTGCTTTTTCAAAATCAGCAAGGTCAATAAGCTATAATCTTTAATTAATGCTATTTCTTCTCCTAAATTTATATGAAATGTTAATCATTCATTGACGGCCCATTTTGTAGACCTTAATCACAGTTATGTGCTAAAGCTGTTATTTCTCTTTGATGTTGTGAGGAAGTATCTGTGGATAAATCAGTCTGCAGGTGTTAATATGTTAAAGCATTTTCTGTTCTGAGGTTTTCAAAGAGTGCTTTGCTTGATAAAATTAAATTACAAGTTCCAGTTAATCAAGTCTATGCATTTGTTTGCTTAATTGTTCATTGTGTTGTTTGTGTGCTGTCTAATTAGTGGCTAGTCTTGCATGCAGTTCTCAAGGAATTATGCCACTACCACTGGGCAAAAGGAAGAGAAGGTTAAGGTAATTGAACTTGTTAGCCTTCAACACGTTCTGGGGTACTTTCCAATATGGTAGACTTCGAAGAAAAGAATTGTTTTGAAGGATCAAATATACGTTAAAAAATATATGATAATTTTTTTCTCTATATTTCCTCATTGTGTGCTTTGTTCTAGTTGTTTGGGAGATACATGTATCAGTCTTACAAATTTGCCCTGCATCAAACATTTACGTTGATTTAAGTGGAACATAGTGATATGATTAAAGAATTGCAGTTGAAAGTGAGATTATTCACATATTTATTAATGTTGAAGCTCAAACATATATTCTGATTTGGGGAATGATAGCTGGCACGTAATACTGACCAAAATTTCACTTTTTTTTTTTTTTCTTTCTCTTGGCCTATGTTAAATTTTTTTTTTTTTTTAGTATTAATTTAGCTATTAAACTTATGCATGTTCAAAAGCAAATGTAAGGTCTAACCACTAGCCCTTGTAGCGATTGGGGAGGGTGAAGGCTACCCCATTAGGTAGCCTGCCATTATTGTTTGGTTTTAAAAAAAACTATCAATACTCAACAGATCTTACATAGATGTGTAACTTCACACATGTAGCACACAATGAAATTCAGTTTACTCTCTGTTATGATTTGTTTATTGTTTTCGTATTTCGTGTCAGATCCCATCATATGGATTTTGTTTTATCTTGCTTTGTTGCTTCTCCTTGAAATTACAGGTGCCTCTAGCTATGTTTGGGGGATCTGGTAACTATGCATCTGCATTATACATAGCGGCAGTAAAAGGAAATGTCTGGAAAAGGTTGAGTCTGAGCTTCTTGACCTTGTAGAGGCTTCTAAGAAAAGTCCGACCTTTGCTCAGTTCGCAAGGGATCTCTCAGTCCCAGCAGATACAAGAGTGAAGAGTTTAAATTTTCTGATCTGACAAAGAATTTCTTGGGTATGAAGAGTTGTACTTTGTGGTTGACCTCACGATTTTACTGATTCTATGCATTATGCTGATTCATAATCTAAATGCATATTCTGGCAAGAATCTGACTTAGACATACTATGATGTATGCAATCCTTTGTAATTTCTTGTAGCTTTGTTGGCTGAGAATGGGAGGCTGACACATATAGATAGCATCACTAAGAGATTTGTGGAGTTGACCATGGCTCATAAGGGAGAAGTGAAAGTAATAAAACTAGGTGGAGGCGAGAAGCTGAGAACATTACCTTTCTTTACCTTATGAGGATATATAGTACTTCTATCTAACACAAGAGCTATGTGCCATGACCCTTCAAGATCACATATCTAACCCATCCTACAATCCATTTAATATGCTCATTCAAACATTTGATAATATTGTTGGTTGGAGTTTTGTTTTCATGATGCCCTTGCAGATATTTCATCAACCGATTGTTCTAGTTAGTTATTCCTTGGTTGCTTAATCTGTGGAAGATAAATCTTACTATTTCAGACAACCAACCTTAACAATTTGTCAATCAATTCAAAGAGTTCAATAAAAGAGGAGGCTTTCATGTGAACAAGCATGTCAGAAGGAAAAAAAAGAAAGAAAGAAAGCTTTAAACGGACTATATGTACATTGATGTTTTGAATTTTTTTAGCCACATTTATCTTTGGTTTCACTCAAAACAGAGTACAATATTTTTACTCTTGTCATGATTAATAGATAAATTGTTCAGGACACATTCAATAAATAACAGAATCCAGTTATAGGAGGCAGCTTGCTTTTGACATACACAACTAGCTATGTTGCTCCTCTCCTTTTGCTCATAATTAACATGTATTAGTGGGACTGTTATTGATATATGTTAGAAGTATTGTGGTTAGGAGTTAGCCGATGTATGTTACTCATACCAGTGTTCCCTGGTTCTGCGATCGATCGCACTTGGAGTGCGATCAATCAAGTGCGATCGATCGCAGTACTAGAGGGTTTTCAAGTAGGTTTTTTATATTTTGCGATCGATCGCACTCCAACTGCGATCGATCGCAAAATGTCGAAAACCTATTGGTACTGCGATCGATCGCACTCCAAGTGCGATCGATCGCAGATTTTTTTTTTTTTTTTTTTTTTTTTAATTTTTTAGGACCATTAGGGTCCACTTTGTGGATGCTAATGGTTAACTATTAGCGTCCACTTTGGTTTGGACGCTAATAGTTAATTTTTTATTTTTTATTTTTATTTTTTATTTTTTATTTTATTTTTTATTTTAATTTTTGAGGACCATTAGGGTCCACTTTGTGGACGCTAATGGTTAACTATCAGCGTCCACTTTGGTTTGGACGCTGATAGTTAATTTTTTTTTTTTTTTTTTTTTTTAAAAAAAGAAAAGTTTTGAGGACCATTAGGGTCCACTTTGTGGACGCTAATGGTTAACTATCAGCGTCCACTTTAATTTGGACGCTGATAGTTTTTATTATTATATTTTTTTTAAGGACCATTAGGGTCGACTTTCGCTTCCGTGTACATCATCTTTAGGGTCAAAACATTGTGACTTTTAGGGTCGATAAAATGGACGCTAAAAGTGATCATTAGGATCGGACTATTAGCGTCGACACCTTTAGGGTCGAAAAGTCGACGCTGTTGGCAACAGCGTCCACTTTAGGACCTTTAGGGGCGACTTTGAGTCGCCCCTAAAGACCTAATTTCTTGTAGTGGTGGCACATTACCAATTTTTATATTTTGAATTTTTTTTAAAAAACTATATATATATATATATATATAACGTGTCCAAAAAAGTATATTGTGTCGGAATATATATATATATAGTGTCGGAAAAACGCTTGTTGGACTATGATTTTATTCTGTAAAGAATTGTGTCGGAAAAACTTCTTCCATCTGGATGTATAAAATTGTCATATACAGGGGCAAAAACTATATTGTTTCGACTTGAGGGAACGAACTTAAATAAATACATGATCACATAGAAATATATAATCTGTCTTTATATATGCTGAGTGTTTTCCCTATATATGCAAAGTGGGGTACTCAAAAGTTACAAAATATTTGACCAAATATAAAAAAGAACAAAAAAAAAAAAAAAGGGAGAGTGCTTTAAAATCCTGTCTCCATTTTCTTTGACAATTAGTAGGAGGCAAACAAGAAAAAAGTACAGTCCAATATGGCAAACCAATAAATACCCGAGTAATATTATGGACCATTTTTTTATCATATTTTTATCCTCCTAAAGTTGATGTGCCTTTTAAAATCACAATTAATTTTTAGATGAATCATATTTGAATTTTGATTCAATAGTGATTTTTATGCCAAATGTGCCATGTGGTCTCAGACTTTCAGTTACCCAAGCCAAATGTGCCAAAGAAATGCTATTTAATTTCTTGAGTGTAATGACTTGATGCCTTGACAAGTTGACATGATGCTATGCAGAGTGCAAAGCTCAAAGTCCCACAAAAAAGTAGTTTCAAGTCTCAAATCAGGTCTGGAGTTTGGTCAGAAGCCAACAGGAAGAAACTAATTGGATGGGGGTATTTCCAGTTTTCTATGTTGCAAGAGGGGGAAAAATGTGAAAGAAAAATTATGGGGGGACAAATATAGCATTTTGGAGGGACAATTTTTTAAAAAACGACATATTATAAGACGAATTTTAAAACTTTTGGGGCCCCCCAATGGTATATGTGAGTCCACCCCTAGTCATATAATTATGCTAACCCATTACTCGCTGAAATAGGTTACCAATTTTTTAATAATGTTTTTCTTGATTTTATGTATTTTTCCCTAAATTTTTTATAGGGGTATTTTTATCATTTTAGTGCGAAGAGGGTTACCTTGCAAACTTTTCTTGTAGTTTGAGAAGATATTAATGCAATATTTAATTCGAGAGATATTAAAGAGTGAGTGTTAGCTAGTTTCAAGTTGTGTTTTTTTTTTTTTCTTTCAAATTTTTAAATAAATTGACAACATATACTAAAATGTTTAAATAAATTGACAACATGCATATACTAAAATGATTTATTTAGTTTTCATAATAATTTTGTTATATTTTATAATAACATATACTAAAGTAGCTACGAAGAGATCCAATTGTTGCTCAAGTACAAATTAAATTATTCATATTACTGCACTATATATATAAAGCTTTCCATTTGATATATTTATCATATTGTAATGATAATTAAACTATTCAATGCTATTAAAAAATAACATTGTGGATTTATTGTTCACGTTACTTTTTTTAAAACAATTTTTATATAAAATTTTCTCTCTAGGCTCCCCGACAACCTAGAGGAGAAGGAAAACGTGCTTTCTTCACGAAACTCAACAGCTTTGTGAACGGAAT
Source organism: Corylus avellana (assembly GCF_965113065.1). NCBI lineage: Eukaryota > Viridiplantae > Streptophyta > Magnoliopsida > Fagales > Betulaceae > Corylus > Corylus avellana. The sequence continues at coordinate 6,705,638 of NC_142494.1, forward strand.
GGAAAATTTTACGGTGCTATCTGTGATTTGTGCGGACATTGTTTGCTGACGGCAAGGATGGCAGACGAACTTGAGGCTCTTTGGGGAAGGTTTTCATTGACGGAAGAAGAAAGGGATGGACTAGCTGTGGTAGACGAAGATGTGGCAGAGATCTCGGAAAAAGGGAACAATTGCCTGGTAGACAAACTTATCTCCGATAGGTTTGTGAGTAAGAATCTTATAAGGGCAAAACTGATTAGATGGTGGAGGCCTACGGGGTCATTGGAGTTTAAAGTCTTGGGAGAAAACATGTTTCTCATAGATTTTGAACACCAGTGGGATAAAATTCGAGTCATGGAGGGTCGACCATAGATTTTTGAGGGCCAACTATTCTCAGTGGCTGAATATGATGGAGTCACGCCTCCAAGCGAAATGAATTTTGACACGGTATCATTTTGGGTTCGGATGTTTAAATTGCCGCTCTCGTGTATGGGAAGGGAAATGGGCTACAAACTGGGTGCAATCATTGGGGAAGTAGAAGATGTCGATACGGATGAGAATGGAAATGGTTGGGGAGAATTTTTACGAGTCAAGGTCCAAGTTAATGTGCTTAAACCACTGCCAAGAGGCCGGATCCTTCAGTTGAAAAACAAAAAGTTATGGATTCCTTTTCAATACGAAAAAATTGCAAAATTTTGTTTTCAATGTGGGGTCATTCGGCATGGCACTGGGGGGTGTGTGAATGAAGAAATACGTTGGAAACATGGCAAGGGGAGGGAGAATGAGTATGGACCATGGATGTGAGTTGGTTCTCCGAAAAGAAGGCAAAATTCAAGAAGGGGATGGTATGGGGATGATGAAAATCTCCATGAAGAAGATTTTTTCCATAGCTCGGCGTCGGAAACGAGGTCTGAAAACGTCCGGCCGGCGAGGAGTACAAATTCGGACAGTAACGGTCACCAAACAAGGAAAGATCCGATGATTGACAAAGATAGAATTTCCATAAATTCCAAAAAAGAAACTGTTGCTGCTACTGGTGGATTTCCTTGTGGGGAATATGACACATTGATGGAAGAGAGGTCTAAGGTGGAAAGTGGAGGTGATCAAGGAGAATTAATGGGGCGTTTTGAAATCTCCAAAAATGGAAAGAAGGTGGGAATGGAAGGGAATAATGGTGGTGAGTGGAATCAGCTTAGGGCGCAAAACATGCAAGAATTGAGGGAGCTGCAGCAAACTCATGATAAAACCATGATGCCACGTCAGATGAGGAAAGGGCTGCTAGCCCATTAACAAGGGAGATCCTTGGGCCAAGCGAATTAAGGGTCCAGGAAGTTATGCTATCTGGGTCTATTCGCAAATGGAAAAAGAAGGCACGTGAGGTGAAGAGGGGTGTAGTTGAGGGTGATGTGGAGAAGGTGGTTTTGGGAAAGAGGAGTGCAGGAGAGGCTGGGGAAACGAAAATAAGAAAAAAGAAGAGAAAAAAGGGAAGAAGGCAGAGGAGAAAGAACGGGTCCATGGGGCTCATTTGGCGGTGGCTGGGGACCAGTCCCGCCAAGCACCATGAGTCTATTAAGTTGGAACTGCCGGGGGCTTGAGAACCCCCGGACAGTTCGTGACCTTTGCCGCTTGGTAAGGGAGAAGAAACCCAGTTTGGTTTTCCTCATAGAAACCAAACTTAAAGCTCCTAGGGTGGAAAGGCTAAAGTATCAACTTGGTTTTGGGAGTGTTTTTGTGGTAGATAGTGTGGGAAAAAACGGGGGATTGGCGTTGTTTTGAAGTAACAATGATGTGGTGGAAATACAAAATTATAGCCGGAGGCATATTAATGCTATGGTAAGGGTGAATGGAGGTGCACAACCGTGGACATTAACCGCCTTCTATGGCAACCCGGAAGTGGCAAACCGAATAGAATCATGGAATCTCCTCATGCATCTTCATTATTTGTCTCTTAATGCATGGATGTGTGTTGGGGGATTTCAATGAAATACTGGCAGATTCTGAGAAGTTTGGAGCAAAGAAACGGCCGAGGAGACAAATACGGGATTTTCAGGAAACCTTGGAGAAGTGCCAGCTTCATGACATGGGATTCGTGGGCCCTAAATATACATGGAGCAATAAGAGGGAGGATGGCAATTTAATTATGGAATGTTTAGACAGAGCCATGGCGAACCAAGCTTGAATGAATTTGCACCAGGAGTATAGAGTAGAGATTTTGGTAAATAGAAGCTCAGATCATGCACCCGTGCATGTACAGCTAAAAGGCCCACGTTGTGGCCTAGGTAGGAGGAAAAAACGCTTCTTTTATGAAGCTGGGTGGGGACAGCAGATACCCCACAAATAGGTAATTAAAAAGGTATGGAAGGAAAAAATATTGGTGGCTAGCCCGTGGCATTCCTTGAAGGCAAAGTTTGAGAAATGCAAAAAGGAGATTACGAGGTGGCAGATTAAAGAAAAAGGGCTGGATGCAAAAATAATTGAGCAGAAGACGGAACAATTGAAGATTTTGTAGATGGAAGAGGCACAACCGGATGGGGAAAAAATAAATATCTTGCAGCAGGAGGTGAATGATTTAATTGAGAAGGAGGACATGCATTGGCGACAAAGAGCAAAGGAACATTGGCTCAAGAATGGGGACAAAAATACAAAATTTTCTGATGCTAGTGTACAACAGCGGCGTCGAATGAATGAGATTTTATGTATTGAAAATGAGGAGGGAGAGTTATGTTCATCGCCAGAAGAAATTACAAGTGCCTTCACTAATTACTTCCAGAAAATTTTTTCAACATCACATCTGGGTGGCATAAGGGAGTGTCTGGATGGTCTGGAAAGCAGAATTACTCCTACTATGAATGAGCAATTGATGAGGGAGGTTACCATGGAGGAAATAAACAATGCTATTACAAATATGGGAGCTCAGAAAGCACCAGAGCTGGACGGATTGCCTGCGTGTTTTTACCACGACAACTGGACCACTATTGGAGAGGAGGTATGTTCTGTCATCAAAAATTTTTTTAGTTGTGGGTGTTTAAATGATGATGTAAATTTGACCCATATTGCATTAATACCAAAAAAAAATAACCCATCCAAGGTCTCAGAATTTCGGCCAATCAGTTTATGTAATGTGTTATATAAAATTATTTCCAAGACTTTGGCAAACAGGTTGAAGATGATTTTACCTAACATTATATCCCCCAACCAAAGCGCGTTTATTCCAGGGAGGCTCATTACGGATAACGTGTTGGTGGCCTATGAAACCATGCATTCTATGCATTCTAGAATGTGGGGCAAGGTGGGATACATGGCTCTCAAATTAGATATGAGCAAGGCTTACGATCATGTGGAGTCGGAATTTTTGGAGAGGGTCATGAAAAAAAAGGGGTTTGGCGAGCAATGGATAAACTGGGTCATGAAGTGCATTTCTTCGGTTCGGTATTCTATTATTATTAATGGGAGCCCCGAAGGTAGTATTAAACCATCGAGAGGCATTCGGCAAGGAGACCCCCTGTCTCCGTATTTATTTATTTTATGTGCTGAGGCATTGAGCTCCAAACTAAGGCATGCCGAAATTTCTGGGAGCCTCCGAGGTGTTCCGACCTTGCCCAAGGGTCCACGACTAAATCATTTGTTCTTTGCGGATGACAGCCTGTTGTTTTGCAAGGCCACTGCACAAGATTGGCAGCGATTGACAGTCATTTTAGAAGGATATGAACAAGCGTCGGGACAACGGCTAAACAGAGAAAAAACATCCATTTTCTTTAGCCGTAATACCCGGCCAGAAGTGAAGGCTCTTATTCTTCGGTTGTCGGGGGTTCCTACTACACAGAGATACGATAAGTATTTGGGGCTTCCAGCTTTAGTGGGGAAGTCTCGAATTCGTGAATTTCAGAACCTTACAAAAAGGGTAAGAAAGAAGGTATCGGATTGGAAGCCCAAATTACTTTCACAAGCAGGGAAAGAGGTATTGTTAAAAGCTGTGGTCCAAGCCATCCCCACATATAGTATGAGCATTTTCTTGCTCTCAAAAACTCTGTGCAAAGAGATTAATGTTATTATGTAGAAATTCTGGTGGGGGCATAAGGAGAAGGAGAAAAAAATACATTGGATGAGCTGGGAGAAGATGGGGCGTGCAAAATCTCAAGGAGGGTTGGGCTTCCGAGACCTCCATGCGTTTAATAAAGCACTTCTAGCCAAACAATGTTGGCGATTGGTTAACCAATCGGATAGTTTGGCCTCACAAATTATTAAGGCTAAATATTTTCCAAGGGGCTCATTACGGGAGGCAAAAGTGGGGAGTCGTCCGTCATTGGCATGGAGGAGCATTCTTTTGGCAAAAGATTTATTTTTTGTGGGGTTGATTTGGCGGATTGGGGATGGTAGGTCCGTGTCAATTTGGGGGGATAAATGGATCCCAAGGCCATCATCCTACTCCATACAATCTCCATGTCGGATTCTATCAAGGGATGCGAAGGTGTGTGAATTGCTTGAACCAACTTCTTCACAATGGAATCGCTCTCTCATTCGAGAAATTTTCTGGGAAGAAGAAGCGGTTTTAATCAGTGGACTCCCTGTGAGTAGACATAAAAAACAAGATCGGATGATTTGGAAGCATACGAGTTCTGGTGAATTTTCGGTAAGAAGTGCTTACTACTTGGAGCTGGACCTAAAAGCTGAATCTAGTGGTGGTGGTAGCAAACAATCGGCTAAAAATGCAATCTGGAAAACCATATGGGAGATGCGAGTGCCAAATGCGACGAAGGTGTTCATATGGAGAGCATGCAATAATATTCTCCCAACAAAAGAGAATTTAAAGCACTGAGGTGTTCTAGAAGAGTCAAACTGCATTTTATGTACCACTGAAGTCGAAACAGTAGGCCATGCGTTATGGCATTTCCCAGCCGCTAGAGATGTGTGGTGTATCAGTGAAAGGGTGCTCCAAAAAAGTGTCTGCCATGCTGAAGATTTTTTTGACATTTTTGAATTTATGTCTAATAGATGCAATTCTGAGGAGTTAGCGATTTTTGCCACTACGGCGCGCGAGATCTGGAAAAGAAGAAATGAAATCACTCATGGAGGTAGTTTCCAACATCCTTGTGCACTAATAAAGGCAGTTGTGTCACAGTGGAATTTATGGGTAAAAATCACGGAGAAAGACGAGGATATGGGTGCTGACCGAAATCTTGCAGCTGAGTCATATATCTGTTGGAAAGCGCCAGACTCCAATACGTTTAAGACAAACTGGGACGTGGCTGTGAAAGCTGGTTCTAAGAGGCTAGGCGTGGGGATTATTGTCAGGGACTACATGGGGCAAGTTTGTGCAGCTTCATGTCAATATATTGAGGGTTGTCCAGATTCCACTGTTAGGGAGGCTATGGGAGCCCGCTGTGCTTTGGAAGGTCTACAGAATATTTGTCTGGAAGGAGATTCAAAAGCGGTTGTACAAGCAATAAACAGAGGATCACCATGGTGTTCTTTTAGCCAAATCATAGAAGATATCCATACTATTCTGCTGGACTTCAGAAATTGGAAAGTGGACCATGTAAGAAGGGAAGCTAATGGAGCAGCTCACGGTTTGGCAAAAGTTGCTGGGAATGGTGGTATTTCTAAAATTTGGATGGAAGAGATCCCAGAAGTTATTCATGATGTAGTTATTTTAGAGCAATCTGCTCTTGGTGTTTAGAGTCCTATGCTCCTTGATGTTTTTAAAGCTTGGCTCTAGATGTTTTTGTAACCTTAGTTTATTTGAATAAGATTATTCTTCATTCAAAAAAAAAAAAAAAAAAAAAAAAAAAAATAACATTGTGATTTTTAGAAATAATATTCTAGACTATATACAGAGTTGCTAGTATTTTTCTAAATACATATATATATTTTCAAAATAACCAAGATGTAACTAAATAATATTAATGGAATTAATTAATTGGACAAAAAAGTAGTAACATGTCAGTTTCACACATTACCAATTAGTAACGTGCCAAAATGACACGTTACAAATTGGTAACTGACACGTTACTAATTTGTAACGTGTCAGTTAGACACGTTACTAATTTGTAACGTGTCAGTTAGACACGTTACCAATTTGTAACATGTCATTTTGGCACGTTACTAATTGGTAACGTGTGAAACTGACACGTTACAAATTAGTAACGTTTCTCATTTGACACGTTACTAATTTGTAGCGTGCCAAAAAGTAATGAATAGTTAACACGTTACTAATTAATATGTTTTTTGTAGTGAGAGTACCTAAACAAGCAGAAACAATAAAAGCAAAAACAAAAAGAAACAAACACAAAATCTAGCAAAAAACAAGAAAATGAGAGAATACAAGAAAATAAAACAAAGAAACAATAAACCCAAAACAGAAACCACATCGGAGAGGAAGGTTGCCGGGGGGAAATGGCCAGAATGCGAAGAACCTGAACTGAGCCGAAGAGGACAAGCGAAGGGGTGAGCGACGATGTGGGTTCGGCAAGGGCAGTAGATCGGGCAAAGAATGGCTGATTCAAAAGTGTAGTGCAAAAAAAGGGACCAAAGGAGGGGGAAGAGGCAGAGAGGAAGGGAAAGGACAAAATCGCCCAAAGAATTAGGGGCATCAGCTAAAGAGGCTATCTCTCTAAGAGAAAGAGGGCGATGGGAGGAGAGGGGGGAGGCAGAAGAAGGAGAGGGGAGGAGGTCGAAGGGGGAGAGCAAAGGTTCTCCCCCTCTGACGGTGCTCTCTGCTAGAGATGAAACCCTAACAGAGAGGGGAGGGGGGAGTTCTCATGTTTCGTGCCCTTCATGATCTCTTACTATCACTCATATGCCCATTTTTTTTCTCTTATTATTGATCGTGGCATCCCCAATCATCTTTGTTACACCCACTTGTTGGACTTTCCATACTTGAATAAGAGCTTTTTAGTAATAGAAATAATAATGCAAACTAAAAAGATTGACATAAAAATAAAATAAATTCATTCGATAACATCAAGATTTAAATAGAATTCCCATTAAAAATTTAGCAAACAATAGGAATTATATCCTAACTTAAATAAGCCAGCAGATGAGATTTTTATTTTTTATTTTTTTGAACGAGAAATCTATTTCATTGATTAAAGATCACGAACATAAAGCTCTTACAGAGCAGAGCAAAAAGCTCTTACAGCACAAAGCATAAAGCTCTACAAAAATTATAATCACATGATATGAGGTTACAAAGTCATAGATATAAACAAAAATTCTTACAATCAGGTGCTATCTATGACTTCAATCTTTCACTAACTCATGTACAAATACACTTAAAGAGCAGATCTGCTCTGAGCAAACTAGATCTAAAACATGGGTAGCCAAATTTTCTAACAAAATTTATTTGAACCGGCCATGAGAGATAACCCCTCACACCTAATTATTTAGGCCATGAGAAGTATCCCTTATACATAATTATTCATCATCACTCATGAGGGTAGATCTAAGAGAAGAAACCTCTTATTCAAAATAAAAATACAAACAAACAACCAGCAAGTAACAGCAGCGGCCAGGGAGGAGATGAACGCACAACACTGTAGAAGGTGGACGAACACATAGCGGAGAGGCCGAAGTTGGTGATCTGGTCGTTGAACACCTACAAACATAAATAAAAAAATTTTAAAAATTTTAAAAAAATTTAAAAAAAGGGGGAAGGGGATTGTAGGAGCAGGGAGTAGAAGGGGAAGGGGAGAGGAGGATCTGGTCCCTCCTCTTCTCAAACTGTTTTATGAGGAGAAGGACCGAGAGATGGCTTCTAGGGTTTTCTTAGTATATCCAGTAAATGAGATTTAAAAGTTAACTAAAAGCGGACATATATTTCAATTCTAAGGGTCTGTTTAAATTTGCAGTTTTAAAATGTACAATTTAAAAAATTGTGATTTAAAAAACGTGTTTAGTAAAATTGTAATTTGGCCTTCGCGATCACAATTTACCCTTTAAAATCATTCATTTTTAAAAATGTACCATTTTCCTGCAATTCGAAAATGCATATTTTGTTATGTTTTCAAATCATAAAAAATGCACTCTCAAATGTTTCACATTCTATTATTTAAAATCTTTTTTTTTTTTCTTTTGCCAGAAAAATTGTGGAGTTGTACTTTAATGCTCTGCTTGTTTTGCCGTAAAATGATTTATGAAAAATGTTTTTCGTATTTTTGGGTGTTAGTGCGACGTAAAATAATAGTCAACAGAAAATATTTTCTATTTGACCAAAAATTCTTCTTTAGATTTCAAACAATGGATTCCATTTTTAAAAACAATAAACCATTTTTCGAGTTTGATAATCTCATTCTCAAATCAACGGACCTTGCCAAGACTCCCTCGGAACTCGACAGGACCTGCCTGGGACTAGGGGTGGCAAAATGGGTACCTGACATGACCCGATTATGACCCCAGGGACCCATTACACGATTAGCCTATATACAGACACGACTCGTTTAGCTAAACGAGTAATCGGGTCTGACATGATTATGACACGAAAATATTCGTGTAACCCGACACAACCCATTTTACCCGTTTAAAATAACTGGGTCTAATCGGGTAGACACGACCCGACACAACACGACCCGTTAAAACCCTAAACTATAATTTTCTTTTTTTAAAAAAAAAAATGCAAAATTGTAATAATAATACATCAATGCAGTGTCAATGCAAAAAATTGAGTTCTAAGATATTAAACGCTTTAATAAAGGATAAGAAAAAAAAAATGGAAAGTGACCGTAACTGTACTCCAAAAGAAATTACTAAACTCATGATTTCACATAAACTTAAAACAAGCAAGCATATTGACTAAGTTCATTTATTAAAATAATTTTTAGTATAAAGAAATTTAATTTTGCTGAAATTACATTCCACTAAAAAAGAATTATATATATTTCAACACAAAATATAATATCTATAATCTGTTGAAATTAAATGTCTCATAACAGAGATGAATTTTGCAAATCGTTTGAAAAAAAAAAAAAAAAAAAAAAAAAAAAAATTAAGGGCAAAAAGCAAGAAGAATGTTTTTAAATGAAAACCATTTAATTAAATATTTAAATATAAAAAAGGCCCTACCTAAATTTGTTGTCTTAGGCCTCAAAATCTATTAAGTCGGACCTACTCAAGGGGTTGGCTTGGACGCTTGGTTACTAGTAAGCCACTTGGCCCTCATCGATACCTCATAAAGCATAAAGTCTAAGTAAGGACAAAACTAAAATTTTTATTTCAAAATGATCAAAATATGAATGAGATTGAGGCGTAAAATGTGTCAACATTTTCATCATAGCAAAAAAAAAAAAAAAAAGCTAACAAAAACCAAATAATAATAAAAAATAAAAATAAAAATAAAAGAAACAAAACTCAAAACTACATCAACATTAAATTCATAATTCATTACAAAATACTTGTCTAGTTGAAGGTCTTGAAGGATCCATGATCCATCCCATGTAGTCAAAGATATGAATTATGAAACACTATAAATATGCTCATTTTTTGACTTTTTTTTTTTTTTTTAACCGGGTCTGGTGGGTACCCGTCATACCCAGACAGTAACCGGGTCTAACAGGTATCTGCCAGACCCGAATAGTAATCGGGTCTAACAGGTACCTGCCAGACCCAAACAGTAACAGTGTCTAGCGGGTTGACCCGTCAGACCTGCCGGGTAAACTCGCCAGACACGAATTAACCGGGTCTTAAACGGGTAGACTCGATTAAGACCCAAACCCGATAAGGCCAAACCCAATACCTGTTTTTTCGTGTCGTGTTCGTGTCGGGTTCACAGGTCGTATCAAAATTGCCAGCCCTACCTAGGACCTTGCCGAGACTCGCCTAGGACCTGCTCAATACTTGATCGGGACCTCGCCTAAGACCCAATCGGACCAACTCGGGACCTCTTTAGGACCTTGGTGGGACTAGCCCAAGACCCCGCCGGGACCCACCTGAAACTTTACTTGGACCCTGCCAAGAGTTGACCGAGACCTGCCCAGGACCCCATGATGAGGGCTAAAATATACATATTTCAGCCCCTTAATTTATCTGTGTTAACTTCTTAGTCATGTTATTTTGTGTTGTTTTACTTCATTTTCGTGTTTTTGTCTATCTTTAGGTGTTTGAAGGAAAAGGAAGCGTTTTTGAAGTGTGAAGCATAAAGGGCTAAAGGTGGAGCCATATGGAGGTAGTATCAATCGCACCAGAAGGAGGCTCGAGCGCTAAGCGCAGAAAAGCTAGGATCGAGCACACTCGGGGCGCTTAGCTGCGGCAGAAGCCTTTTTGCACTTATTTTTGGGATTTAAGAAGCCTAATTGTATTAGAACTTAAACCTACGATGTTATTAGGGTTTTTAAGTTCTCTTAAAGCCTATAAATAGACCCTTAGGCCTCTCAGAAAATAGTCTTCTTATGGAGAGAGAATTTGGAGGCTACTTCAAGAGCGTTTCCAGTTTCTTCTTTTCCTTTTCTTTTTAGTTTTAGTTTCATTATGTGTAACTAAACAATTGTTAGCGCTAGATTGAAACCCTAATGATGTCTGGTTAAGTTTAATATTTGTGTCTTTTGCTCAATCACATGTGTTTATTTTACTTGATTATGCCTATGAAATTGAATTCCCCTTGTGAATGTGTCTCATCATTATTTACATAAGAATGTAATCCGTTAGTTAAGTCAATTTAAATGCCCAAATCTTGGACTTAATAAAGTGACAAAAGAACCTAACCCTGGGTTCTTGGGTTAATCAACATGAAAAAAAGGAGTAGATACTATACCCTAGGATTCATGTGTCTTTCGATCTCCAAAGAATTATATTTCCCTAAAGAACAACTTAGTAGATACCATGCTAAATCCTTTAGAGAAGAAAATAATTAAAGTAGATACCATACTTAATTCATTACTTAGGGAGATCAATAATTTAAGGAGTATATACCATGCCCTTAGATTGGCAAACAATAAAATATCATGTGATTGGAACATTGACCTAATATTTCTTAATTAGTTTGATTTGTGGTAGACATCAAAACCCTAGCCTCTTTATTACCTTTTTATCTTTTCAAACATTGCAACTTTGTGACAATTTTGCAATATTAATTAGGAAAATATATTTTAGATAAAATCAACAATCCTTGTGGGATGATCTCGTATTTGCCCAACTATACTACTAGTTGATTTCGTGCACTTGCAAATTAAAATATGCTAAGTATTTGCTTATTAATTTAGATAGGTATTTGGTACAACACCCAACCCGGGACCCGACCGGACCTGCATAGGACCTCTCTGAGACCCGTCGGGACTTGGCCGGGACCCGCCCGAACCTGCCTGGGACCTATCATGGACCCTGCTAGGACTTGACGTCAAAAAAATGTTTTCAGCGGAAAATATGTTCTTGAAAAATGATTTCTTAGAAAAGATTTTCTGGTATTTGGCATGTAAGCAAAATCAGGCAGAGTCCAGGTCAAGTCCCCAACGATGGAAAATGTTTTCCAAGAGCAGAAAACATTTTTCAGTATTTGGTGTGTACGGAAAATCATATTACACTCCAAATTACAAAAATGTCCCTGTCAGGTCATGGGCAGGGCCCAGGCTGATCCCGGCAAGCCTCGATAGGGTATAGGCGGAGGCCGGGCGAGTCGTAGTGTGGTCCCTGCGGGACTCGGTTAGGACACCTCTAAGACTTGGTCGGAACATTTTCATAATTTATATATATATATATCATGATTTTCCGTACGTGCTAAATACCGTAAAATATTTTCCAGTAAATCACTTTTTACAAAAATATTTTTTGACGAAAAACATTTTACATCGAAACAAACGGAGCCTAAATTCAAATCACATCAAAAGTCAATAAATATTTTTTGAGGAGTGCTTTTTAATTAAATTGAAATTTAATACTTCAGTCATCCTAAATTTTTTGTTTACCTTGGAAATGTCCAGCTTTTTTGAAGTAGAAAAAACACCAATTTCTAAAATCACCCTCTCTCTTTTAAATTAAATGAAGGGTTAAATACTCTTTCGCCCCCTAAGGTTTCAACATTTTATTTTTTCTCCCTTAGGGTTTCATTTTTATCACAAGAAATACTTGTGGTTTTCATAAAGACCAAGATAGTACCTCCGTTAACATTCCGTCCAAAACTTAATGGAACGTCATGTCAGCATCAATCAAATGTTGACACGTGTAGTATAATTAATTTTTTTAAAAAATAAAAAATATTTAAAAAAAATAAAATAAAAAATAAAAAATATATATTTAAAAAAATAATAATAAAAAAAAATAAAAATTGGGGGTGGCTGGGGGTGTTTTGGGCCACCCCCATCCAGCCGTGGAGTCTTTTGATGAATGAATGGGTTGATCCGTTTTATTTTGGTGATTTATCCTGATCCTATGTCTTTGATTCCATTGTGCAGATCATTCTTCCACTTTTTGGCAAGCATAAGGTCTTGCACTTTAACAAAACAGATGCACGTTTGGCAAACAATGGGATCCCATTTGATCTCTCAAAACTCAGATGTCGTGTTAATTTCCAGGCACTGAAATACACTCAGATTGAGACTTTGGGGGTGGCCCGACCACCCCTTAGGCTTCATGGGCCACCACCATTTTTTTTTTTTTTTTTTTCTGAAAAATATATTTTTTAATATATTTTTTAAAAAAATTAATTATATAACACGTGGCGACATTTGATTGGTGCTAACGTGGCGTTCTGTTAAGTTTTTGACGGAATTTTAAGGAAGGTACCATCTTGGTCTTTATGAAAACCACAGGTACCTCCTGTAATAAAAATAAAACCCTAAGGAGAAAAAAATAAAGTGTTGAAATCCTAGGGAAAAAATAGTATTTAACCCTAAAATAAAAAAGTACAGAGATATTCTTTTCCAAATTTGGTTCATTTCCATTCCAAAGTAGATAACATTTTGGGACATTTAAAAGGAAATATTAGATATATTGGATAGAGGGAGTAATTATTTCTGACAATAGAAAAATATTAGGAGTAATGATATGAGGAGGACTAAAGTCTTCCAAAATGTGATGTGGCTTTTAAAGTCACCATTGAATTTGAAACAATCATTATTAAATTTTGATTTTTTGATGATTTTAAATGTCACATCACATTTGAGAGGACTCTAGCCCTTCTTATATCATTACTCAAATATTAGATATAACTAGTGCCTAGAAGACTTGATTTAAGGTCGCTAATATAGCTCGTATCCCCAAAATTAAGAGTCCAAATGTGACTAAATTCAGGTCTATTAGCCTTTGTAATGTCAGATATAAAATTATTTCTAAACTTTTGGCTAATAGATTGAAGGAGGTGCTCCCCTTTATTATTTTGCATAATCAAAGTGCATTCATCCATGGTAGATTAATTTCTGACAATAATTTAATAGCCTATGAGACTTTACACGCCATGCAAACTAGATTGTGGAGAAAAGTGAAATATATGGGGATTAAACTAGATCTGAGCAAAGCATATGATATAGTGAACTGAAATTTTTTAGAGGCTGTGATGCGGAGAATGAATTTTTCTAGTAGGTGGATCAGGCATACTATGGTGTGTGCATGAACGATATCATATGTTGTTGTGGTAAATGGAAGTCCGGTTTGAAGAATTGTTCCAACTAGAGGGATTCGGCAAGGAGACCCTATATCCTCATATCTTTTCCTCATTTGTGCAGAGGTGCTAAGCTCTCTCCTTCAACATGCTGAAAGAACACGTAGCATTTCTAGTGTACCAACGTCGAAATGTGCGCCCCAACTTAGCCACTTTTTTTTTTTTTTTTTTCCCCAAATGATAGCTTATTATTCTATAAAGCATTAATAAGAGAAAAAAAAAAAAAAAAAAAAAAAAAAAAAGAAAAGAAAAGAAAAAACAAACAAACAAACAAACAAACAAACAAAATGTCCATAGGCTTCCATTATTGTGGGGTCTGAAATATAGGGTTTTGTAAAACACATTACTTGCCTAGTAATACATCTCCTTCAATCAATCAAGGCCTATTGTAAACCTAAATCTCGACTAAATACCATATATGTCCAAACTTTGATTAAAAAAAAAATGTCCAAACTTCCAAGGCTTCCATTATTGTGGGGTCTGAAATATGGGGTTTTGTAAAACACATTACTTGCCCTTCATCATCTCTTTTTGAAATAGTTTAATTTTATTCATTGATAAACGAGCATAAAGTTCAAACAACACAGAGCAAAGCTCTGAAGCAACCATAGCTGAAGATACGAGGTTTCAAGTATCAAAGATGACGTATTACATTCAAGACTCATACAAAATTCGCTAATCTATGACTAATTTTCAAATTAAATAGCAAATATGCGCCAAAGAGACTCAAACCAACTTACAATATGGGTATCTTTCAGCTACTCGTTGGTTTATGCAAGGAGATTAATGAGCTGATGCAAAAATTTTGGTGGGAACACCAAGATAATGATGCTAAAATTCATTGGATGAGTTGGGAGGGTATGGGTTTTTCGAAGGCCCAAGGAGGATTGGGATTTCGACATCTGGTATGTTTTAATAAAGCTCTTCTTGCAAAACAATTGTGTTTTTTACTGCAAAATCCTAATTCATTGGCAGGTCAAGTTATTAAATCTAAATATTATCCACAATCCAGTATTTTGGATGCTAATTTGGGTGAAAGACCATCTTTTACTTGGAGAAGCTTGATGTCCGCTAGTGATGTTTTCAAAAATGGGCTGACATGGCGTGTGGATGATGGGTGAGATATACGGATTTGGGAGACAAATGGCTTCTAGCTCCAATATCCTTTTTGGTTCAATCTCCTCAAAATGTGTTAGCAAAAGATGCAAGAGTCTCGGAACTCATTGATCGAGACGCAAAGTGGAGGAAAACCCATTTAACCAACACGATCTTTCATGAGGAAGCTCAAATTATTTGTCAAATTCCTCTATGCCAAGTCCCATCAAGAAATTTACTAATATGCAGGGGAATGTCAAATCTTGTTTTTTCGGTAAGAAGCGCATATCATATGGAAAAGGAAGCGTAATCTATGAGAGGAGGAGGGGGATCTGGCAAAGAAATGGGAACACAATTTGGAAGACGATTTGGACTTTCAAATTCCCAAATGCAATTAAAATGTTCATGTGGAGAGCGTACAACGATCTCCTCCCCACAAAACAGAACCTTTTGCGAAGGAGTTGGTTAATGATGCTAGTTGTCCTATATGCTAAAGGGAGGCTGAAACTGTGAAACATATCATTTGGAGTCATCCGGCTGCACAAGATGTCTAGAGCTGCAGGTCTTTCTTTTGCTCACATAGTTGCCTCTTTGATTGGCCTTGTGATGTAGAAGACATTGAGCTTATGGTGGTGATGGCACGAAAAATTTGGTTTTGGAGAAATGCGGTGGTACATGGAGGAGATTTCACTCATCCTAACCAAGTTTATCACAAAGCCTGTAACATTATAGATGAATTCCAAAGAGTTAATACTAAAGAAATGGACGAACGGAGCTCTACTCCGACGAACCACCCTAGGTATGTGCAAAGTTAATTGGTATGCAGCAATTGATAGATCATGGACATATGGGATTGGTATCATTGGTAGAGATCATGTGAGAAATGTACTAGCCGCACAGAGTACCACGCGAAATTGTTTCTTAGAACTTGCTGTTACTGAGGCGATGGCAACCATATACGCAGTGGATGTATGTAGGGATATGGGATTGTTTGATATAATCTTAGAGGGAGAAGCCCTACAAATTGTTAATGCGGTCAATTAGGTGGATAAGAACTGGAGCAAGCTCGAACATTTAATTGATGGAATTAAAGAAGGTTTGTGTCAGCTGAGGTCGTGGAGGATAGAACATATCAAGAGGAGTGCTAATTCAGCTGCGCATAGTCTTGCTAATGAAGCTATTTTAGATGTCATAGATAAATTTTGGATTAAAGAAATTTCAAATTGTATCTATGGTACTGCATGTAACTAGGGAGCTTTGTACCCGTAATTGATTGATAGTTTATCACTAAAGCTCTCAATTTGTTTGTTTAAAAAAAAAAAAAAAAAAGACACATGATTTAGAACTTGAAATTGTAATTTTTCAAATTACGTTTCATATATATATATATATATATATATATATATAATAGCAAAATCCTGCAAGAGAGTTGGCTATAATTATGGCAATTGTCCTTTTAAATAAAATATATAAGCATAAAGCAAACCACCAATGATCCCAAGCAATGAAACCCATCTTTGTATTCCTCCAGGATTCCCCTCGTCACAATCTTGGCCGTGCACGCCATTGCATCATTGAAGATGTTGTTGAACTCAGGATTTTTAGATGCAAAGTCCCAAATCTCACAGCCATGGGCCTTGTTGAACGCAATGCCCCCTTCTTTGACACATTGGCCAAGGCAATGCCACGGTGCCAATAGCTACGGATGGTTCTCCATCAACACCATTGGCGCTAGGCTCAGCTCAGCATCATGCAGAAGCCATTTTGACTTTTCTATCAACCCGTAGAGTGTCTCCCCACCACCGTCCACTGGATGATGATGTTCGATGAAGATATTTTTGCGGACTAATTAATAATCTCATGATACGTACGAAGTAGGGGATATCAGGAGATGATGAATCAATCTCAGAGGCTATTTGGCGCAAAGTAATAGGGCCGCCATGAGAGTGTATAATGTCAGCAATCCGGGGCTGCACGGCACATTTCAATGCCATAGAATCCACAAACCCGAACATTTGTTGCCAAACTTCGGCTTGGCCTTGTACCATTGTCTGTGTTTCTTTTGCTTCCATTTTCTCTCTCTCACTCTCACACACATGCCCAAATGAAGATAGAATGTATTGCGAGGCTAAAGATTGCTGTCTGTATATAAAGACTAAAAGGAGAAGTGATCATTGCTCAGTGGGACAGGCCGGTGGGGCATATTTAATTACATGATTGAAAACCATAATAAACGCACGGACCAGACCAAAGACTCGGTCCATGTATGAACGTAGATGCAGACAGGCGAAGATTTATTCGGTGTAGATGAGAAGCAATCGTTCTCACATACGGTGCCTAACTGATGATGGGCAACTTGCAAAATAGACGTTGCTGGATCTACCCGTCTTTACCCGTCTTTGGGAATGAAAAAACTTCGATAGTATTTTTTTTGAAAGGGAACATACGATACTCATTCATTAATAAAAGTCGCGAGCATAAAGCTCTTACAAACAGAGTAAAAAAACTCTGAAGTAAATCATAGCCGAAGCTAAAGATACGGTCATCAACAACAGACCAAATCAACCATAACAAAAGCATCCGCTAACCTATGACTAATTATCAGGTTTAAAAATCAGATCTGTATCAAACAAACATCATCTAATGCATAGATAGCGCTTATTCCTCAGCCTTGAGAGCAGAACCTCCCAGCCGATACTCATCCTCCTCGATTCGTAAGTCAGAATACAGTTCACATTCACAACCCAAGGGTTTGGACCAGTAATAACGGGTAGCAACCGGATGCACCAAAGCAGAATGAGAGAACCTTATTACAAGCAAAAAGAAAAACCATACAGGGAAATAAAGGAAACAGCAAAACAAATGCAGGAAAAGAAATTACAGCAAACAAAACAAACTACAAGGGAACTCAAAAGGAAATACAAAACAGGAAAACAACAATACAGGGAAATAAAAACGAAAAACACACAAAGCAGGTCACTGCAGCCGGAAGGTGGCCGATCGCGAGTTGGCCGGAAACCGCTGCGGAATGTGGCACAAAAAGCTTGACGCGGGAGGGGACCGTAAAAAGACCCAATAGCAAGCGGTGAGCGGCGAAGCGGGCGCGGAGGAGATCGGCGGTACACAAACAAACAGGGAGGGGGAGAGTTTGAGTGAAAACCCCCAAAGGCAGTACCCACCGAGAGAGAACACAAGCACAACTCAACAAGAAAACACCAAAGACAGAAACAAGCCTAAAAACAGAACCGAGAAGCAAAGAAACAAAATCAAAGAACAAAAGCAAAGAAGCACAATCAGGGAAAAACGAAAACAAACCCAGCCGAATCAACAGAACCCCTGCAAAATGTGGGATGGGCACGGCAGAAACGGAAAGCAAGGAGGTGGGTAGGAATCAGGGGAAGCCAGGCGGAGGACGGAGGATCGGGCGAAGGCAAGCCGATCCAGTGCCCAACCCGTTCCAACCCAAGCAGGGAGCCCTGCAGATGGAGATGGCGGGGAAGAGACCGACCAAGGGAACGGCAATACCAAAGGCAAAAACAGAGGGAAAAAGGAGAGATGGGGAGGGGGAAGAGAGGGGCACCGAGACTAGGGGCATCAAGTAAAATACTAGCACCCGGAGCGGAGAGGAGAGGGGAGGAGGGATGTAGGCAACAGCCCTCCCTCCTCCCCTGTGGCTGCAGTGCTTTGGAGGGGGGCTTAGGGTTTGATGTATATGCAACAATTTCAAATATCAGCTTTTGTCTAACTTCGATAGTATTTGAATTAAAATAAGAGAATAAATTAGAATTTTTAGAAGACTCAAAGTCGTCTTTACCTTTGCGTTGTTTCCTTTTGTAGTTATTATATATCCATATACCATCAAGTATATTGGTTCAATGGCCTAAGAAAATTTCTAAGTGCTCAGGGCATGTACTAAGGCGTGGGTTTGAATCTCAGCAATTGAGAATCCCCACATATACTTGATTAGTATTAGCTGTCTTGAATTCTCATTTATGCCCTAGTGGGGCTAAGTCAGGCTATGGCTCAGTCGGACTTGAGGGAGCGCCTGCGGTTCCCACCGTCTAGGCCCTTCTTGTGCGGCTCCCAACGAGTAGGTGCTAGCTCTATTTTTCATAAGCAATCCCAAATATGTTCTAAGTGTTAAAAACATTGCCACTAGAATACATCAATGGAGCTTTTAAGTCAAAAATTATTTTTTGGTAAAAGCTTTATTTTTAAGCTTTTACCAAAAATACATTTTGGTCATTTTTTTGGCTTTTTAGACCCTTAAAAAAGTTTTCAATTTTTTTTTGCCAAACGGGTACATTTTTATTCAAATGAACTTTTTGAGTATTAAACGAACTTTTAGACCATTCAAACGCACACCCAAACAGGTCTTTAGTTTCGTATTACTGATTCATCTATCACCCTCTTAAAATGTGTGATGAAGTATGTATATAGAACACAAATCGAGCAATTTTTTAATGTTTTTTTACATGTCTACACATTGGGTGGAAAAGAAGTTGGAGATTCAATCTCATGAATTCCGTTTTAAAAGACGTGATCTCCGGCTGATTAAGCTATTATTGGAAGACAAAATCGATCAATTTTACCTAGCTTGTAAAGTTTAGTAGTTCCATTCACACTGATTGCAAAAATGAAATGATTTGGGGACAAACTATAATGCGTTCTGGTTTCACTTTTTGTAACAGCTGCCATCAAATTTATATGCTCTGTTTTATAATTGCAAGGGGCCATAATTACAGTCAGAAAGAGCCAAAAAGAGAATATATATATATATATATATATATTTCAACTGTATGGCTTGTGATGGGTATCCAAGGTGTTTGGAAAATATTATGGAATTACAAAGGGAAAATATGAAGACAAAACAAAATTTGGGACTTCAAGAAGATATCTTTAGGACGTATTTTGTGTCTCCTTTTTAAGTGTTAAGAATTTGACAAAATAATTCTCAAGGTACAATGAAGTCCAAATGTTAGGGGTAGGAGGGTGATAAATAGCACTACTCAGTTCCAAGGCTTTGCATTTTTTAAAGAGAGTTCTTTCTATTAGGATATGATGTAAAATCTCATTTTCGAGCCTTCAACAAAAATTTGACTCGTTAGTTAAAAATATCAAATACAATAGAGATGAAAATACTGTACTTTAATTCAAATCAACACCATAGATTTTTTTTTCATTTATTCTAACCCAGCGTCCACCACCCTCCACCCACTTCTGAGCCTTCGACATCAGAATCTTCAAAACTAACTAAGACGGTGACTTTGGTGGTTTTGTCAATGGGTATTTTATAAATGATGTATTTTCTTAAGAGAATAAAAATTATTTGGTGTAAAGAGTTATATTATCTTTTTGAGGATAACATATATAAGGACCTAGTGTAAATCAAATCCTTTGTACCCACCAATCAAAATTGAACACGTAAGAAAATCACACAAAGTCAAATAAGAATGAAAACATGATTAATTCTCCCCAAGTCACAAAACCCATCATTTTTCCCCTCAGTTGTAAAACCCACCCCCATCCCAAGAGCCTGCCGGACGGGAGACGATGCCGGCCGGTACATATAACGCCAGGTAGTTCTTCGGTGCTCTCTCTCTCCGGCAGCAACAGAGAAGAAACTGAGATGCTGGTTCCCTCCGGTTCTAAGATAAGAAACTACAACTACTATCCCCTATTTATAAGATAAGAAATACAAGTAAAAGAAGGACTAGAAAGACTAATTAATAAAGGACTCCAACATAAACTAGGACTTGGAATATAGACTCCTTATTATACTAGTAGACCTTTCTCCTTGTCCCAGAAGCACAAGTAGACAAGTCCCTTGCTTCTCAACCCTCAATTGCCATATGAGACCTATGTGGCATTGCTTCTCTATCAGACTTCTATATTAAAATAAAAAGGATTAGATTCCCAATAAATAGTCATTTGAAAATAGGTCCAATATATACACGTAGGGAAAATTGGATTTTACCTTCCTAAAGTTTGAACCGATTTTCAATTTGACCTCCAAAATTTTACTTTTTACAATGCATCCCATCAAAGTTTCAAAATTTTTCATTGTAGCCCATCCGTTAACAATTTTCATCCAATTTAACTGAAAATTGGTCGCATGAATTTTTTTGTCTTAAATTTCTAAAATTGTCCCATGTATTTTAACAAATTTCAAAAATTCTCCAAATTCAAACCAAAACCAAAATAATATATATATATATATATATATATATATATATATATATATATATATATATATATTTGCCCCAAACGGCGGAATTGGGGGTGGCTCAAAACCACCCCCATGGGCCGTGGGGGTGGTACGCCACCCCCAATCCGGACAAATGGGTGTGGCCAGCCACCCCCAAAATGGCCAAAGAGCCACTCCGATTATTATTATTTTTTTTCTTTCTATTTTTTAAGTTTTTAAAAAATAAAAAATAAAATTGTAGGAACAATTCAGTATTTCCTATTATTTCCATTAGAAAAAACAGAAATGGTTAACAGATTGGCCACATTGAAAAAAATAATAATTTAACTTTGATGGGGTATATTGTAAAAATTGAAATATTAAAGGTCAAATTAAAAATCGACTCAAACTTTAGGTGGTAAAGTATATTTAACTCATACATGTATATGTATATGTTAGGAATTTAGGACATATGATTTTTATATTTCTCTTATAGAATATTTAACAATTATTCGTGATTGTAACTGCAATTAAATGTTAAAAATGAGTGATGAAATGTTCTCTTTGTTAGTGTTTCATTAAAAGTTGTCTCTCTTGATGGAAGGAAGCAACTCTTGGTTATGCATAAGGGTTTTGATCTATCTATAAATAAGCCTTTGATTATCCATCCATCACAACATAAACGGGAGAAAACGATAGGCCGAAAACTCTATTCAACACTCTCCATTTAGGTATATTGTGAGTTCTTAGATTTTACAAACTGACAAACGTTAAAGTCTGGGTTATTCAATTCAAGTACTTAAGCAACAATAGTCAAATGTAAGTACTTTTGTTCTTTTTTATTTTATGTTCATATATTAAATATTCTCCCAAATCTGATTACAATCAAATTAATCCAATCTATTGATTATAGAAGATTACACAATCTATTACAACAAATTTCTGAAATCCAATCTCTTAATATATTTTAACATTTCTCTCAAACTTAACGCGGAATATTCTGAAACCTTAGTTTGATTTTTTATTATTATTTTTTTTTTGGAGATGGCAAGTGGCGACAAAAACCAAAAACTTGCTGAAGTTGATAATGACCGGCGGTGGTGATTGGAGGTAATCGTCAACAATGATCCAAGATGTGCCTTCAATAACAATAGGCCGAAAGAGGGCCAACTATGGGCAAAAATAAGA
This sequence comes from Corylus avellana, assembly GCF_965113065.1. Lineage (NCBI taxonomy): Eukaryota > Viridiplantae > Streptophyta > Magnoliopsida > Fagales > Betulaceae > Corylus > Corylus avellana. Next base: position 6,727,666 of record NC_142494.1, read on the forward strand.
GTCAACAAAGAACTATAATGAGACCAACCATGAGCCTTGAATAGGTCTGAGTTTTAAACAACACTACAAAGGCCAAAAAATGGGCCAACAAAGGGCCAAATAAATTGAGCCGACAAATGACCAAACATATGGACAAGTTGCCTCCTTGTTTTTGGGGTTTTTTTTTTTTTTTTTTTTTTTTCGATTTCTCCCCTTTTTCTCTTTTCATGTTCTCTCCCTTTTTTTTCATATAAAATTAAAATTAAAATCTAGTACAGCAACAACCAAACGCAGAACATGAAAACAAAGCCTCAATATATCAATAAGATCTTGTGTATTACAAACTTGAACTTGAAATAAATTATCGTCATACACCATATGACTGAGGCTCAACATCGACCTCCTTGAGTAGGAATTTAGCCTTATTGACAGATGAATCGAAGGCGGTGGTAGTATTTTCTTTTGTACTGACCGAACGATAATTAGGATCAGTTACCGAACCAAACTGACCTCGTTGGTCGATCCAGTCAGATACTATACCAACCAACATGACAATGATGTGGGTTAGGGCACAAGCCAATTGAGAAGAGAGAGATAGGATAGGTCGCTTGAAGATCTGAGGGAGAGGCAGAGAAGAGAGATGAAGAGGTCAAAGGTGAGTTGCAATCTTGTAGAGACAAATAGAGAAAGACACCAAAAATCTTTCATGAAATGGTTTGGTCATCTGGTCCAGCATCCAAGTTTTCAAAAAATTTCAGATAAGGTAGCAAAAGTTTAACATAACCTAGAATTCCAGTTTGTCTTGAGATGGAATCTTCAATGCTTAGTGCAGCACTGCCAAGGAAAATTACTACAGGGAGACACTAAATTAGACTGTCATCTCTTGTCCATTGCTGACCTATAAATTTTAGTAACCTAAAGACCTAAGTTTGCAGATAAAAAAAAATAAGTCCAAATTTCTCAATCTATGTCAATTTGCTAACATAGCTACATTTTCTTACTGTTTCTTCTTTCAAGAAAAAAAAAAAAAAGAATTTCTACAATTTACGAAGGAGTTACAATGTTCATTATAGATCCAGCTTCTGCTACAAACTCATTTAATGTCCATCTAGATAACAAATTTCAGCTATGAAACCTCCAAAAATGGCATGTATAAGGTGTAGACTGAGATAGAAAACCTCTGGGGAAGATCTCCTTGTTCAATAAGCCTCAAGAGAACCCTTGTCTTGGAATTATCTCTGCATTCATAGCAAATCTCTCCAAGTTTGTGTAATACCTCTGTTCCTCTTGAAGTGCTGAAATGCATAGTTACTGGTACAACAAATTGTATGCTGGAAGATCTTGTATCCTGTTAACGTCTTCTAAAGACAGCTCTCTTTCCAACTGTGTCCTTGTTACTTGTAATACCTCCTGAAGTGGAAATAACAAATAATTAGTGCACAGAGGTGCCAAGCAAAAAGAAACAAATGAAACTAGTCTAAAAGTATTCCAGGATGTTGGTTTTACTAGATACCTGGAACTTTTCCTTGGTAAGCAAGTTGCATGGAAAAAAACAAAGGGCACTTAAGGACATATTGGACATTGTTTGGGGTGAAAAAGGCAATGCTGGGGGAAAAGGATAGAGGCATTTTTACCATTAAGAAATTTATAAAACAAACAAGTAGACATGTGATTTGGGGATCTTCTCAGACAGCTCATGCTTCTGTGACTCGTCCGTTTTCTCATTTTTGTCTTTTATTTCCTTTTGATGATGCACCTCTAGAGATGCATATCTGAGGCTGCAGACTGTTATGCTGTTGTCAAACTCTTTGAGTATCAATTAAACTATAAAGGGTTGTACAAGTTTGCAACAGGAAGCTACATTTAAGGTTCCTAAACACGATTTCCAAAAAAAAAAAAAAAAAAAAAAAAAAAAAAAAAAAAAAAAGATAAAAAAAAAATTCAGTTGAGTTGTGCTTCTGGTTCCCAAGAGACACGGGGAACAAAAAGAGTACTTGGTAATTCACATTCTGTTTTTTCTTTAAAACTGAGGAGTACTATCTCAAATTGTTGGGCATGACATTCAACTTCTTAGATATTAATAATTTTATTGCAGTGTGGGTGTGTAAAAGAGAGAGAGAGAGAGAGAGAGAGAGAGAGAGGGGCTGTACATTAAATTCCATGTAGGAAGCATGCATTGCAAGCCATTGAGCATCCATCATTTCAAAAGCAATACAGTATAGTACATCAAAGGCTTCTTCATCTTCTGCAATTGAGAACAGGCAAATCATGAGTGGAATTCATTTTGAATGTCAGAATTAGAAACCTGAAGGCAGACTTTTTCCAAATGTTAAGACCTTCGAGTGCCACCTAATCTGAGCTGTAGTAGATTACCTCCTAATAATTTAACGAAATTGATTCCTGGAAGACATCGTGGTTTTACTGCAAAAGAGACCAGAAGAATGATTACAAAACAACATTATTTTCCCAGTTCTTAAAAGTCACAAAGAATGAGTGTGCTCAAACTTGATGAAGCTGTAGATTGCTATTAAAGGAATCAGCAAGTTAAAATATTGATCCAGTTTAGGCTGTGACCACCATTGAGGGCTTTTAATAAATCCCTATTTTTGATACAATTTTTATACAATCAGGCTTTAAAGAAAGAATGACTTGTGAAGATGAGATTAATCAAACGTTTGAACAGCTATAATATTTGTTCTAAATTTCTAGTGTCATTGAACGCAAAAGTACTTTGACCAACCAAAAAAAAAAGAAGTAAAGAATGCACGAGTTCATTATGTGAATTTGTGGCACAAAACAAATACCAAATGGTGAAAAAATAGTCATTCATCAAAGCCCTAAGGCTACATGATTAAACTAGGTACCCAATTAAATGCTATTAATGAAGGAAGGTAGAACATTATGCCCTACCCAAATGAGCACAATTTCAATGGAAGCAAAAAAAAAAAAAATTGAAAGAAAATGGTATCAAATGATAATTAAATTTGTGGAAGAACCTGAGCATAGATCCAACATCTGAATCAACATGAATGATACATTAATGCCAGCAACAGCAAATGGGTATTCCCAGGCTGATCGTCTCCCACCTTGCTTGAACAATAACCTGTGGAAAGATGCCTTCATTTTGATGTGTCATATGATCAGTAATAACTCGGCTTTAGTGCAAAGACAGAACCCAGAAACTATAATGAAACACAGAGAATAAACAAGAGGTGAGAGAAACAACAGGACATAATTTTATAGTAAAATTTTCAGGAGCCAAATAACTGAATAGAAGGCATACCGGATAAGTCCTGGAAAAAAACAGCAAATTCTCAAGGGAAATATAACCGCAACCCCTAGGAAGAGCAGGTCACTATGAGCCAAAATACTTTTGAATGGCAAAAGAACAGTAAGAGCAAGGAGAAAGCATAGAGCTGCTGTAATAATTTCATCATTCATTTATTTATTGATTTATCTGCTACAAAACAGTTCCAGTTAAAAGACGTCAACAGGGAGCCAGCAACATTCTCATTTTATTTCATGTCTATTTCATCTCTTTTATAGTCAACTTCTTTGATATTGACAAAACCAAGAGCTACATATCAAGATGATTTTTGGTTTTTTTTTTTTTTTTTTTTTTTTTTTTTTTTTAATATCTCCAGCAAAACCACATGGATTTTAAAGCCAATACCAACATTGATATTAAAAGATGAAACATTGTATCATGAAATCCGAAAAGGGGAAAAAAAGAAAAAAGAAAAGAGAATTTCATACAAATATCTCAACAGCAGTGAGGAATTAGATCGACTCAAGTGTTACTTAGAAAAAACAATGGAGCTAATCCATCTTCATGTGCTGTATATTCATGCTATGGAAGAAACTTCCTATTCTCCTGTTAGCAGGATGATTATATGTAAAAAATAATTAAAACCTGAACATTTCCTTTCATCTTGCATGATTCTCAACCCACTTCATATGCTTAATAGTTGCTTCATCAATAAGAGATGGAAAAGGACCAGCAAAAATGTAAGGCAAACCACCAATAAAAGAGATATTAACTCTACCTAAAGTCGGTTGATGGATTAGGACCTTGCCACCCCATTTCTTTCCATTGCTCCGAAATCAAGCCTTTGAGAGCAATATTTGGGAAAGCAGCATGCCACAACGCCTTGAGGGCTTCCTGTTGATATGAAAGGATGATGAGATTGACATGGCATTGAACAGAGATAAGAACTAAACAAGATAAGAAGCTAAAGCATATTTTACTTTCCATTAAAGAAAGCATGTGAGAAGGAAAAATATGTGGACATGAGATTGTGAAGTAATTATAGCTAAGGTCACTCCAGAAACAGCTACAAAAATTTAAAAAGGAAAAATGAGATAGATTTGCTGATTGTACGTCCTTGAGATGAAAATCTATGTGCATCATAGATTTTTAAGCCTAATTCTAGAAACAGTAAATGAAGATGAGAGAGAGAGAGAGAGAGAGATAGTTTTGCCTATGCAGGAAAATATTATTGTTGATGGACCAGAAAGGAAGATGATACCAAAAACAAATAGTAAAGTCTCATCGGAGTTGTTTGTATTTCGCGTTCATTGAACCCATTAACAAGATAAAATTAGGAGAAAGTATTAAGAAGAAAATGAAATAGCCACAGCACAAAGAGAGATACTTGATGATCAGGGCGAGTCTCGTCAAATGGTACTTGTAATCGTTCTTGGAACCTCTGAAGTCTTTGTTCCTAGTAAGAAGTTCAAATACATACTGTAGTTTAGTGAAGCTGAAAATGCCAACTAAAGTTATATCAGCTAACATCATGGCAATGACCATCCTCAACAAGTATGAATTGATATTTAATGAACACAGAACACATTTCATTAATTCTTTCAGTGTGATTTTTCAACTAAAGTTGTCATGAAAGAACAGCAAAAAGAATTTTAAAAAGTCAGAAGTGCAGAGGATGCAGAAATCATGCTAGAAACTCTGCAATCTATAGGCAATTTCATATCACGTACACAGAGAGAGAGAGAGAGAGAGAGATGGAACAGATGGCGCTGCCATTGTTAATAAACACAAGATCAAAAGCAAAGGTTGACTAATCACAAAATGCAGAAAACAACTTCATTAACACTCCCATCTACCTGAAGAGGATTCAAAGGGTAGTCAATAAACTTCTCATTACGCTTGTTGCCTGAGCGATTAAAGAGTCCTCCTACCCACGATCGTGGTCCAACCATAGCATTAGCTACAACCACCAAATGCTGATCAGTGAAAGAACAGAATTTTTGTCAAATGGAATGATATAGGTCAGTCACATCATATCATAATGTCAGATTATTTAACTAGAAGGTGGTCATCGACCCTTGACCTTAGTAACTTCACATTCTATAATTTGTTCCAAGCTATATACTCAGAGACAGAGCAGGGAAGTGCAGAGATTGAGTGTATCATGTTTCAACTTGCAAGCAAGCCATGAAAAGAAAAGTGGCTTGCTGAAATAGAAGATAAGCCCACCAGAGGATGAGCAAGCCCACCAAACCATGGCCAGGTATTACAAAAGAATCATCAATAAAAAAAATTAAAAAAAAAAATAAAAATGAAATTTGGTTTGTCAAGAGCACCTGTGAAACAATTTAAACTAATTAGGCATAATATAGCACCCAAGTTATGTGAGTTGAACTATCAAGAACAATACAGAAACAGAAACTGTTTCTAAAATTTGGACTATCAAGAACAATAGTAATACCTCAATAAAAGGTATATTTCCGTTGCTTAGTTAGCAATAAGAAATAGGCTTTCCACAAAGGAGAGACAAGTTGAATGGGGCTACACAGGTTATGTTAAATACATGTTCTGCACAACAGCAATTGAACATAGTACACCACTTAATCTTTGGCTGTGATTTCACCAAAGAATTTGTATAACTAAACAGAGTCTGTTTTTGTTTTGGAGTTTGTTTGTGGTGTTCGACTTCTTTGCATAGCTTTCCTTCTAAGAAAGCCTTATTCATAAAAGCACCCTGCCTGTAACCCCCGCCAGAGAGGGTGGTTGGGGGAGGGTTCACCAGGTAATTTATGCATTTTTTGACTAACTAATTAAAAAATAATTGAATTTCTGAAGTAGAACACACATATTACAAAGGAAATAACAATTATGAACCTAAAGCATCTTGTTCTCCAACATGATGGAAAAGAGTTAACAAAACCCAAATATTCTACTCTAACAAATTTTATTACCAATTAAGTAGTTACTTCCATTAACTGATTAATATAAAAGATTCATACGAACCATATTAGTCCTACATTAGTATCTCATTTGTAGACCCTGAGTTCATTTTGAATGCCAGATTACCTTCTAGTCAAATGGCATCCACTTTCAAGAGCCCTGAATTCGTGAGGCCGAGATTTCAAGCCAGCATACATTACCTTAGAAGAACAAGGCATTTCCGGCACTTTTGCTATGTACAAATTCTGACTACCAGGACAAATCATTTTAAAGTTATAGTACAATTTTAGTGATATTAACCTCTGCATGTTGGAATTAACCTAGCATATATTGGTAATTAAAAGCAGGAATTAATTAAATATTGAAATTCTATGACATTGAAATGAAACAAATTGCAGACAGGTACTTCATTGATTTCTAAAGGAAATATAAAACAACAGAAAGAAGAGCAAAGTAAATCCTACAACTCACCAAAACATTGAGTCAACTGCGATATTACATGAGTGGAACTATGTGACCATTCCAACTCTTCATCACCTTTCTTTTGTCTCCAGTAAATTTCATCCTCGTCAACCTACATTTGAAATTTGAAAGCACCTTTCAGGATAAAGTTGATGCATAAACCAAATGATTAGATAGAACAGATTCGCTAGCCCAACTCACAGACAGCTATCATGCAATAGGTTGAGATTTCATTATCTAAATTTGATAAAATTTAGCAATCATGAGCCAAATAGTATGAAGAAACAAATTTAGTAGTCTTATGCAAGGTTAAGCAACATTGTGTATATATTACTCTACAGTGAATAGAGCACACAAACGCAAGGGATAATTAAGCTCATGACAAAGAAAAATGGCTTCTGAACTTCTAAGAGTACTGAATTTCTAGATTTTCATAATAAAAAGGAACTCAAAACTACCACAAAAAGAAAAAAGCAAACCGAAAACCCAGTTGGTATTAAAGGCAGAAAGCTAGTAACAACAAATGGAAATGTCAATTTCTAACAGTATGTTCATTGCAGGGTGCAAAATTTTTCCATTAAATTAGAAGGCATTCATAGGAAGGAGTCTCAACATAACAATTGTATCATTGTCTGAAGAAGCAAAGAGGCCCATGCATGAACTGCACAGCTATAAGCAGAAAAGCAAGCAACAAACAAGTGGAAAGCTGATTATTGTAATTCGGACCGATTTTAATTAGAGGGCATAAAAGCATTACTAAGAGACATTAGTAACAAAGGCACATCTTAAGCAAATGGTAACTTCTAAGAGGCTTCTAAACCATCAACGTTGGCCTGAAAACTTAAATCTTAATAGACAGATAGCGTGAGAAAGAGAAGAAGAGAAAGGTGGTGTGGATTTACTCTGTGAAGAGATGAACAAGAAGGAAAGCATTGTCTACGCCTCCTTAATCTCATGAGGGGACCAAAATCAAGAATGAGACTTTCACCCTTTTTAACCGAAAGCAAAAGGCATAAAGATAAATATGTTTTTGAAGAAATGGGTGATATATCATTGCACCCAACTCATGCTCTCCTATTTTTCAACCCCCATCATTTAAGTTCCCCCCTTTCTCCCTCACTCTTCCTCTCTACCCATTGACACACAGAAAATGGAATCATTGTAGAAATACAGGCATACCCAGAAGCTATAAAGAAAGAATTTTTGCTTATAAAAAAGGAAAAAAAAATAATAATTAAAAAGCGCAATTAAAGGGCTACTTTTACATTACTTTGATGCCGTAAAAAGTTTGAAAAAGGTGTAGCCGTGTAGGCGGGTATCTCTGGTCTACAGAACATCAATGTACACACAAGACAAAACTAAAATCCACACAGTCCAACACGCTGACACGAAGAAAGCTAGAGAGAGAAGGAATGCAATGCAAGACATAAAGTCATATAGAAAAGTACCTGTTATGGCGTCTAAGGAGACATCTTGATGGTGGTGCTCTTCGTGATGAGGTGGGGTCCACTCGGAGAAAGTGGTGGGACCAGAAGTGGCAAAGGAGGAGGAAGAAGAAGATGAAGAAGAAGAAGGAGGAGGAGGAGGATGAGGAGGAGGAGAGGTTGAAGGAGAAGAAGAGTGGCATTTTTTTGTTTTCTTTTTTTTTTTTTGTTCTCTTTTCTCTTTTCCAGAGTGATTTTGGCATACAAAACAAAGACAACCGTTAAGATGGGATTGATGAGTTTGGAATGAATGTCGTTTTGTCTTTCTTTGTCTAATATCATTCAAAACCAACCAAATTCCTATAAAACTGGCTGATCCGTAGCTCTCGGGGATCGCTTCTCTGGTTGTTTCATGTTTGTTTCTCCCTTGCCCTCTTCTCTCTGGCCCATCCGCGTGCCAATAGATTGCATCGTCAGCATTGGAGCTGATTCTTTAACATTATTCTATGTTTGAGTTTTAAGCTCCGTTTTTTTTTATTGGTTCAAGAGTTCACTTTTAGTTCTTAAAAATTTATGTTAAATAAAAGTTGATATGTTTGATAAAAATTTTTTAAATGTATTTTTAGTAAAATCTTAAAAATAAAGTGTTTACTGAAAAAATATTTTTCATATAAAACTTTATTTTTTAAATACAATCTCAAATATGATCTTAGGATAAGATTCATCAAAATTAGTGACACGTTCATGTTGGGTATTTATAAGAACAATATTATTCTTTTATCATTCTTTCACCTCTTTTTATACATCTATCTCTCATTCTTTCATTATTATTATTTTTCTTTTCGCGCAAATTGATCATTGAATTTATGAAATTACATGTGGTCTCAAACATTTAATGGTAAATTTGTCTATTTCCTATATGAAGATAGACGAAAAATGTTCAAAAGATGAAAAATCAAACATTTCTCTTATTTATTTAGGTGGATTGGAAAGATTAGCTTAGCGTGAACCAGCTGCACATTCACAATCACTTTGTTACGAAACCAATCGGTAACGGGATAAATTTGGACAGATTTTTTGAGTAATTCTAAAAATTTCTTTTATGTCATTTAAAAAATGATGTGACTTTTAAAATCAATATTTGATTAAAATTTAATAGTAATTAATCATAAGCCCAATAATAATTTTAAAAGTTACATCAGTCTTGTTAAATTAATTTTTCTCTTATATCGTTTGGGGATCATCCCCCTTTATTTCTTTTTCTATAGTGCATGTTAATTATTAGGTTACTTTCATCCACCATTTTAGCAAATTCACTTGGCTTAATATTGGATTAGCAATCATACCCATTCAAATTTTCCAGACATTTAACAATAACCATCATTTCCAATTACTCTACAGAAAAAATTTAAGCACACTTAGAAAGCTAGAATTTTGCTAATTTTGATAAACAACTCCCTAATTAAGTAGAAACTCTCTGATTACACAACCTAGCTAGCTCTTGTAGGGGCTCAAACAAAAAAACAAAAGTAGTTAGATTTATGGAACAGGATAAGACTTGTTATTACACATGCACTTGTAAGCCATAGGACATGTCTCAGCCTCTTGAAGCGATGCACAGACGAAGCTCACCATGACTAGCCGACATGGTGAGCACGAGCCACAAGCGTGAGAGCAATCGGGTAAGCTTGACCCGGCTATTTGGAGCGGATCGGGTACCTTTCTCTTCATCGGCCTTCTTTCCGTGTAGGAATTTGGTTTTGCCACCAACCCGTCTTTTGCTTTACCCTCGGTGTAATGGGTATGGCCCTCATCATGATGACCTGTTTAACATGATCATAATAATTATAAGGATATTAGGAAGAATAAATATTAGCCAAGAACATAATTTTATTAATTATATGATATATATTATATATTATGGAACTATATCTACTCACTTAATGATATTATAAATTTTACAACTTCATTTTAAAAATAATTATTAAACTTTTTTCACCCGACTATAAAGCAAGGCTAAGGGCATATTTGGGTATACGTTTGAGAGTCTAAAAATGCATTTAACACTCAAAAAGTCGGTTTAAAGAAAAAAGTACATGTTTGGTTAAAAAAAATTGAAAGTGCTTTTAAAGGTTCAAAATGCCTAAAAATGGTCGGGTAAAAGCTTAAAAATGAAGTTTTTACCAAAATGTGTTTTTTTACTTAAAAGCTCTATTTTTCAAACACAATCTCAAACATGCTCTAAACCCTGTAATACTATTTAGGGCATGTTTGGGTATGGGTTTAAGGAGCCTAAAAGTGCGTTTAATACTCAAAAAGTCTATTTGAAGAAAAAATACATGTTTGGTAAAAAAAAAATTGAAAATGCTTTTAAGGGTTCAAAAAGTTCAAAAAATTGCCAAACGCATGCACTTTGGACAAAAACTTAAAAATAAAATTTTTACTAAAAAAAAAATGTTTTTCAATTTAAAAGTTCTATTTTTTAAAGACAATATCAAATCTATGAGAAAGAGAGAGAGAGAGAGAGAATATCGTACGTGAGAGTGGCCGGCCAAGGTGCCTCAAGGACATAACTTCTGGAACAAAAAGGAGAAGAATGACGAGTACAGAAGCACAAACAAAACCCTTCATGTCTGTCTATATATGAGCTTTCCCTTAACTTTTGTTTGGCTTTTTCTTTTTCAGTCTGAGTAAGCTTGTAGGCAAGAAAAAGTATGAGAAAAAGATGAGAAGTGTGAAGGGAAGAGGAGAGGAGTAGGTGTATATTTAAAGGGGTGGCTGAAAGCCGACGATATTGAAGCAAATCACAGGCAAGGGCTGGGACTATGTTATTGAAAAGCCAAGAGGTCACATGAAAGAGGGTGCACCAGAAGATTGGTCACAGGATCGGAGGAAGAAGAAGGATAATCGTGGAAGAATTTACTGAATTGAAAGAGCTTCTTTTACGTGATCTCTGACCGGAGCTTGGGCATTCTTGCCATAAATGAAAGGTTGCTTTGTAAATTTTTTTACAACTTTGGAAGCTTAGGCTAATAAATTAGGTATGTGGTCCAATGTGACACCCATTAATGTTGTTTCAGCATGAATGCGATGATAGACTTAAAGCTCTCACTCCACACCCAAGTTTCAGAGCTTTGCTTTCAGTATTCATGTCACTTGTTAAAACGAACAAAAAATTTGAGAGTTGGTTGAAACTGCTACATTAGCATTAATGTAAGGTATTTTTGACATTAAAATATTGTTTATAGCATTACTTTATATAAATAAATAAAAATAGGTATTCAATTTTTATTACAACTAGATAGCATGTAACTTTTGTTATGCATGGGGTTTTCACTATAATTTAATTTTCAACATTTGCTAAGACGTCTTAGAGAAGAGTATTTAGAACACATGTATACAAAGAGATTTAAAGTGGCCCACATGTTACATATGTTATTAAAAGTGTTTTATTAAACTAAAATTTTTGGGTAATTAAAATAAGGGTTACTAAATTTTTTAATACCTGAGTTTGCAGTTTTTTATTTTTTTCCCCCCAGGTTTTTAAACTAATCAAAAATGGTACCCGACCTATAGGAAAAGACGAAATTGATACCTCTATTAGTTTCTGTTACCTTTCGTCACACGTGTTACCATATAAAAATGTCACGTGTTCTAAAGATTAAAAAATAAAAAAAAATAAAAAATAAAATAAATAAATAAAAAACTAAACCTAAAATAAAAGTTTTAAAAAAAAATTTTGAAAATTGAAAATTTGAGGGGTGGCCGCCAACCTCCATTTTGGCCATTGGGGGGTGGTTCGGCCACCCCCAGACCGGTCTGGGGGTGGCCAAACCACCCCCCAATGGCCAAAATGGAGGTGGCCACCCCAAATTTTTCCTTTTTCTTTTTTTTTTTTTTGTTTTTTGTTTTGTCTTTTTTTTTTTAGGTTTTTTTTTAAAAAAATTATTAATTATTTTTATGATTTATTATTATTATTATTTTGTTAAGGACACGTGGCATATTTTGGGAGTGACATGTGATAGACCGTTAATTTTTTCTCACGGAATCTAACGGAGGTATCAATTTCGTCTTTCTCCATAAGTCATGTATCATTTCTGACTGTTTTGGAAACCTAGGAAGAAAAAATAAAAAACTGCAATCCCAGGTACTAATAAAGTTATTAACCCAATAAAGCAACATTAGATTATGAATAAGGGTCTTGGCCTTCAATTCTCCATTAGTCACAATTTTTTTAACATGACAAAGAGAGAGGCTAACAAATTTGTCAATCACTCTCCATTTAGATATAGTGTGAGGGTTCTAAAATTCTACAAAGTTACAAACATTCAATCTTGTTTATTCAATTTAAGCACTTAAGCAACAATGGCAAGAGGTAAGTATCTTTTGTGATTCTCTTTTATGTTTCATGTGTTACTTTTCTCTCAAAATCTTACATTAATGGTATGAGAGCCTACTTATGTGTCATGTTGTTTAGTATTTAATTTGTTGACAGTTTGTGTAATGTTTGAACATTTGTGTGTAGTACTCATGACTATTCTATTTCTCTCTTGTGAGATTTTTGATTTTAGGTCGTATGATTTGGCCGAATCTTTTGAAGTTTAATGTTTAATGATGCTTTTGTAGTTTTGAAGATTAATGTTATAATTTTTTATTGTGTAAAATACAGTATTTTCTACCAATTCTGATCATACAACCAAAATTTGCGTCCATGTATTTTCTTCAAAAGATTATTTCTTTTCATTGACTTTGAATACCCATATGTTTCTAAACCTATAAATCAATAGATGTTATGATTCTGAACAAAAAACCATGATATAAAGTCGAATTTTAGTGAGAAAATGTGAAGAAAAATGAGAAACTTGGTTTTTGACACGAATGCGGCGAGACCCGACCCTGCCAAAGAGTATTTTGTAATAAATTAATCAGTGATATTCTTTCATCTTAAGTGAAGTTATTTTTGGTGAGCAAATTTTGAGTTGTCTAGGAGTTTAGCTTTTCTTATTTTTATTCTTTTTTAAAAAAATATATATTTTTGTTGGCTTCATTCGGTTCCAAAATACAGAGACTACTGTTCATGAGCTCAAACACTAATATAGAATGCTCAGAATCCAATCTCTGCCGTTCACAATGAGGATTCATGTGTCATGAACATCCCTACAAAGTTTCAACTCAAACAGACCACAAACGCTCATCAATCGGAGCTGTTGATCATGACAAGACAGCATTTCCATAATGCAATTTTTCCTCCATTGCAACCCTGTTCAGATAGGCCCTTTCCCTGTAGGTACGGAAATTCTAGAAACATAATTTCTTGTCCTGCCAAGGTTTTCTGAACAGCAAGACAGCCTATTCGGGACAGCAGTTCTAGAAACATGTTTTTTCGTCATCCGCAAGGCCCTGTCTGGACAGGCACTTAACCTATCCAGACACCCCATAGATTTTATACCCAAAACGTGTTTTTAATGTGGGCTCAAGTCTAGGGTTTTGTAGATGTTATAAATACATCTTTATAGAAGAGAAAGTGACGAATTCTGCATCTAGAATTCGCCTTCGTATGCTAAAAGAGTCTTGATATAGATTGTTAGTTCTCTCTCTTAGAGTGATCGTTTGTTTTACTTGTTGATTGTTAAAGTGAAGTCAACCGGAGTTCCGGTGAAGGGAGATCACGTAGAAGGATTGTGCCAGCTGTCTCTGGAAATGGCTACTGCGGTAGAAGGCAAGTGGGTCGCTTGTCTTATGCAAGATAATGTTAGTTGCAAAGGTTTTGTAAGTGTGAACTTCTTGTAATCCTTTATTCTTTTACTGAGTTAGTTGATTCCTTGGGTTTGGCTGCCCTGGAAAAGTTTTACTTTTAGAGAATTCTCTAATTGGTTTCCTGTTCGTAACCAAAATATCTAAGTTCTTTATTGATTATTGCATATCTGTTTTGGTTGATTATAAATTGTTAGGTCAGATCTATTTCTGCATAATTTTGTGTGAAACACCTATACATTCAGAATAGGTGTTATTTTGAGTAAATTAGTTTTTTCAATTGGTATGAAGGAATTATTTCCTGAGTGTGATCCGAGACTCCATATCAAATGTCTCATATTGTTGCTCCTAATTCCTTTCATGTCTTTGATGGAACTAATTATATGCTTTGAAAATTTCGTATGAGAGCATACTTTAACTCCATTAGCGTTTGGCATATTGTTGAATTTAGATGGACTCGTCCCGACAAAGCAATAGCTGAATGGACAACGAAGGAAAAGAATAATGTTACTGCTAATGACAAAGCTATAAATGCTATTTACATATCTGTTTCAAATAAGAAATTTTCAAGAATTTCTAGATGTGAGATAGCTAAGGAAGCTTGGGAAACTTTAGAAGGAACTAAGGTTGTTAGAACTTCAAAAATTCAAATGTTGGTTTCTCAGTTTGAGGAGAATAGAATGTAAGAAGATAAAACGTTTGATGAATTCTACTCAAAGCTTATTATCATTAGAAACTCTACTATTAATTTAGGGGAAAAAAAAAAGGATAATGCTAAAGTTGTGAAAAAAATCTTAAGGTCGTTACCTGAGAGGTTTATACCTCAAATTGCTGCTATACAACAAAGCAAAGACCTAGACACAATGAAAGTAGAAAAACTTGTAGGTTCACTTCAGACTTTTGAGCTAATTCTACCCAAACACAATAACACCAAAAATATTGCTCTTAAGGCAAAAAAATGTTAAGGTTAACTCTTGTGGTTCATTTGATGAGGATTCTGGAAATGAGGAAGAAATAGCTATGTTTGCTAAGAAGTTTAGGAAATTCTTTAAACCCAAGAAAGGAAATTTTAGAAATAGCAATTCACAACTTTCTGAGAAATCTAGAATTGAGAATGTTGAGAAAGGTAAGTCACCTAGAGGTATCAAGTGTCACGAATGTGGAGGGCATAGGCACATTCGTGTTGACTGTGCAAACTTTTGAAAGTCAAATGGCAAGGCATTTAATATGACTCAAAGTGATGAGTCAGACAAGGACGATGCTGAACAGGGAGTTAATTACTTAGCTTTTGGAGTTAGTTACGAGAGTGAGCATGAGCATAGTGAGTGTAATTCTCAAGACAAACAAGGTGTGTTGGATAATGAATCGGAAGAGGAAGATGATCTGCAAAATGCTTATAATAATCTCTTTGTGGAATGCACTAAACTGAAAAGGCTGAATAAGCAGCACTTGAAGAAACTCAAAGAGGTTAATCTTGATCAACTTTCTGTCACCTTAACTGATTCTCTTGCTACTCATAATACTTTGATGTCTGAAAATCACATGCTAATTACCAAAGTGAAATCCTTAGAGAATGATCTGAATGAATCAAAGAATCATTTAACAAAATTCTCTAGTGAAAAGCTAAATCAAATGCTACATAATTAGAAACATTCATTTGATAGAACTGGATTAATGGGTTTTGATAAATATGCTATTTTATCTACTAATGTTGCTTCTTCTTCAAAGATGATTTTTGTGAAACCAGTGAACAAAGAAGATAGCTTGGCTGAAAAGAAGGTAATTTCTCCTCAAATTTCCAAAGGTTGAAAAGGTAAGGGAGCTCTAACTGATTCCTATGTGTCTAGTTCTAAGTCGAGAAGTGCGCATATGTTAAGGAACCAACCTTCTCAAAGGTTTATTTCTACGTGTCATAACTGTGGTAAGATTGGACATATCCGTCCTAAGTGTTTTCAACTTAACAGTCATGAGCCTAAAAGAGAATATTTACATTTTAGAAATAGTTATAAGAAATTATTCAACATGATGAGGGGCGTAGTAACACGGTTAGATGTCTTGGATAAGAGTCACACATTTGTCCCTGATGTGAAGAAAGTTTGGGTCAAGAAGATTAATACCATTCACCCATTGAGGGGGAGTGGTAATGGACTCACCTAAATTAGGTGGGTACATGACATGCTTAGAATTTATGCATATTTCATTTCTCTTTGGTATTCTAGGGCATTTTTTTGTTGTTAATGTTTTTGTGAAATTTTTTTTGTTTCCTTGTTCGATGTTCATTGTCTCGTGTATTGTTTCTAAATGCATATCTTGCATGTGTGTGGGTTCAACAATTCTGCACTTTACATCTGATGATTCATATGTGAATGATCTGCTTTGTTTTTCTGGATACTGTTGAGGGAGTAAGAGTCATTCTTCTCATGATCGAATTTGTGCACTCTATACTCCTATTAAGTTTGCATTTTTGATATGTTTTTGGAAGCTCTGATAAGACTTTTTTTTGTTAAGGAAGATAGGTAGTGTTAGTTTAATCAACTTGACCAACTTGTTAGTTGAACCTACCTCCTAAACATTCCAGCATTTTTCTCCTATGTGCTAAAAGCAAAAATATGAAAATTCAATAAATAAAATAAAAAAAAAAAAAATCAATATGCTAAAAGCATAAAATGTAAACAATGACTTATGTTTGCCTCAATATGTCCCTATAGAAATAATCAGTGACCAAATCATTGCGGAAACAGATAGTCACTAAATGACATAGTGAAAAGTGAATGATTTGTCTTAGGGGGAGTGTATCGAATGAGGGAGTCTAGGCCCTAGCATGATAAGGTTTGACTGTTGATTGATTTAGACTGTTTGTCCTTCCTATCCAAGTTGTCTGTCTATGTTTTTTTTCAACTGATGAAATCTTATTTAATAGGAGGTTTCACACACTACACCTTTCGCATGAGTTTACTGAGTTCTTGCTTACTTTATTGCATTTGCGGAACAAGTTGCTTCATACATATGTTGAATCTCTAATGTTTGTGTAGTATATTGATCACTCTGTTTTGCTAGGGTGTTCATGAGGACGTGCATGAGTTGTTGGACATCAATACAAGTTTTTATTTATGGTCAATTATTTATTTATTTATTTATTTTTGTGGTTTTAGTTTGAGGGGGAGAAAAAAAAAATTTCATGATCTTGCATTTTACTGATTATGCATTCGGAGCTTTGATCATATTTATGCTTCTATGACTTTCCTTGGGCTTATTAGTGTTTTACTGCCCTTGATTGGAATAGATAGAACACCACAGATGATTTTGATTTCGATATACTTATTGCATCTATGAATGATATTTGTTTGATGTTCTAACAGATTTGGTGAGTTATTCATGATTATATTTTATTCAAATCTATTATATTATTGGTCATTGTTTATTCATGTTCCACATATGCTTTAATGAATTTTGTGAGTGTTTCAGGATTCAGGAACCATGAAGACCTTTTGTCATTCTGTGACAAAAAGGGGGAGTAAATATGGGGGGATGATGGGATGTCTTGGCATATTGGTTTTGTCACCGAATTGCCAAAGGGGGAGTTTATAAGTATTTTTGTTGGCTTCATTCGGTTCCAAAATGAAGAGGCTACTGTTCATGAGCTCAAACACTAATATAGGATGCTCAGAATCCAATCTTCACCGTTCAAAATGAGGATTCACGTGTCATGAACATCTCTACAAAGTTTCAACTCAATCAGACCACAAAAGCTTATCGATCGAAGTTGTTGATCATGATAGGACAACATTTTTAGAATGCGGTTTTTCCTCCATTGCAGCCCTGTCCGGACAAGCCCTTTTCCTGTCCGGACAGCAATTCCATAAACATAAATTCTTGTCCTGCCAAGGCTGTCTAGACAGCAAGATAGCCTGTCCGAACAGCAGTTCCAAAAACATGTTTTTTCGTCCTCCACAAGGCCTTGTCCGGACACGCACTTAACCTGTCCGGACACCCCGTAGATTTTATGCCCAAAATATGTTTTTAATGTGGGCCCAGGTCTAGGGTTTTGTAGATGTTATAAATACATATTTATAGAAGAGAAAGTAACGAATTCGGCATCTAGTGTTCGCCGTCGTGTGCTAAGAGAGTCTTAATATAGATTGTTAGTTCTCTCTCTTAGAGTGATCATTTGTTTTACTTGGTTGTTAAAGTGAAGTCAACCGGAGTTCCGGTGAAGGGAGATTACGTAGAAGGATTGTGCAAACTGTCTCTGGAAATGGCTACTACAGTAGAAGGCAAGTGAGTAGCTTATCTTATGCAAGATAGTGTCAATTGAAAATGTTTTATAAGTGTGAACTTCCTGTAATCCTTTATTCTATTACTGAGTTAGTTGATTATCTGGGTTTAGCTGCTCCGGAAATGTTTTACTTTTAGAGAATTCTCTAATTAGTTTCTTCTTCATAACAAAAATATCTAAGTTCTTTATTGATTATTGCATATCTGTTTTAGTTGATTATAAATTGTTAGGTCAAATCTATTTCCACATTATTTTTTGTGAAACACTTATACATTTAGAATAAGTGTTATTTTAAGTCAATTAGGTTTTTCATTTTTGTTCAATACAGGGTAAATGACAAGATTACATGAAAATAAGATACAAATAAAGGGGTGGGAAACCCAATAAAAGCCCCAAAACAGCGGACCAGTGCAAAAGAATAATATAAAAGTTATTGAGAATTAATTAAATAAATGACTGGGTCAATTAAGTTGTCCGCTAGAAATAGCGATTTGAAGTGGCAAAGCAGTAGCATAACTGCATACGCAATGCCAATTGTAGCAATCGTAGAGAAACGGCACAGCAGGAAAAGACGAACTGCTAATGGCTAGATCGGTCCGTGGCAGGAAAGCACCACCATGGTGTCCGGTGAGAGAGAGAGAGAGGTATTTGGCAAAAAAAAAAAAGAATATTGGTGAACACCAAAACCGAAACTACAACCAATTTTGGGGTTCTCCACACGCAAAAAGAAGATACTAGCTATGGAGATCCGGTGCAAAAGAAGAGAGAAAACTCATAGGGGAGTAGAAATTAAAACTCATAGGAAAGTGAGAGAGAGGAGAGACAAGCTCAAAAGTAGGAAAGTTGATTCCAATCAAAGTGGATCCACAAAGAGGATATACAGGGCAGTACAGAACAAAGAGACGGCCGAGGATCTTTATGAGTTCATGTTTAAATTTTGAATTTCAAGCATCTCTTTATTCACGTCATGTCAAATTATCAATAAAAATAGTTATCTTGAATTGTTTTTTTGGATGAAATTGTTCATTAGGCATTAAAAAAGCATGGGGAGTAGGTAGCAAATTCTTATTTGATCGGAAAAGTCAACAAATTCCAAACGATACCGCCTAGAGGTAGAGTGTGTGAACAGTTTGATTCTAGATCAACATAGTATGTGTCGGACAAACTTTCATCCACATTCAACATGATGCTATCTTATTCAAAAATCTTTGACCTAGGTAGTATAAGAAAGATTGGCATTTCAGCAATTTTGTTGACTGAATTGCTAATAATTTTTGTAGTAAATGCAAAAGAGTTTTTATAAGATCGATCTTCATATAAATAACTGAGCTCGTCAAAATTTATTTGGGCAAGTAAACCCAACTCTCGAAACATTTAAAATTGTTGGAGATCTCAATTCCTATAAAAGACCTAAAAATTTAAAATAGAAAAATGTTACATGTAATTCTAAGTGCTTATTAAATTATCACGAACCCATTAAAGATTAAACGATGATGATTTTCACAGTCATGTTTGAAAGTAAACCCTTGAAAACAGGCGTCTTAATGTATAAATAATGTATCTCATTAGGAAAATTCAACTAGATTTGAGAAGTTCTTGTAATTTTCCTTCCTTGAGGAACCTTCTGTTTGTCTAGGAAAATATTTATTTTTAGCGGACTATACATGGGTTTTGGTCAAAGGTCAATAATGGTAGCTCGAAGCTGTGTTATGGTTGAGGTGTCCCAATATAGGCACTAAATGCTTGGTGGTTAAGGAGTTGATTTTGGTGTACAAGAATTCCCTTACAGTGTATGAGCGCCGGCCAGGAAACATAATAAAACTAGAGTCAAAGTTACACCAATTAAAAAAAAAACGTGCAAAAAAAAGGAAAAAAAACAAAACTTCATCTTCATGTATATATATGAATTCGGTGTCTCTCATCAGTTTGTGTAGCCATGAACACCCTAATCCGCAGCGCCACCAGGTCTCTCAACTGCGGATTGGATCGTTATGAGCCGTTGGATCAACATGGTCAGGAAATAAGGGAAGAAGACAGCCATGGCCGGAGAGAGTTTTCAAAGGCCAGAAAGGAGCAGCCCCATCATACCAACTTGGTGCATTCTTTAAGCTACAAACGAGACAGAGCTAAGAAACGGCAGATTTTCCTGAAAATGTACAAGTTGGAAAAATTGGGAACACCAAGGCCTCGGAAAATAAGGAAGATGGTGGTCATGAAGGTGAAGAAAGCTATGGTGTCGGTCGTTTCATTCATGCGACTTGGCTCCTTTAGACCATGTAGTTGTCGTTTCACCATTTACACATCCTCTCCTTTGCCGCCTTGCAAATGTTGTTGAATTTTTTTTTTTTTCTGGTTTAATTCTAGAATTCGCATGATATGTGACAGAGTCCGAGTACAGCAGCTCAGAATCCACCTCCTGCCCAAATGCTCTGTTTTAAGGGATTTTGTTGCTCTGTTTTACGTTATGGTGTTGTGTTTTGTTTTATCAACTAAATGGCAGTTCTCTGTATATAATTAATGATGTAATTAAGCTGGATTCTTATGGACATCAATAAAGAACTGTTTTCCAACCAGATGTCTTGTCTTGCTGCTGTGCGAGTGTGTGAGTTTTCTGCCATTGTTACCTGGATTTTGTTCCCTGTTGTGTAAAACTGGTACCAGAACCTGAAGTTCTTGTATGATAAAGATAAGAATTTCTATTCTAAATTTAGGGATTAAGATGATTTGATTGTCTTAAATTAAGGAATTTAGTTTGTATCTAAAATTATTCAAATCTATGTAAAGCTCTATAAATAGAGTATTGTAGTCAAATCAAATAATGAAATAAAGATATAGCCTTTAAAACTTTAACGTGTGTAAATGTAAGTTGCCGAACCATCTTAATTTCTTTCAGTTGGGTTTTTTGTCCGAACGAACGGAAACCATTTGGACTCATTTGGTTGATAAACTTGAAAAGAGGAAGAAGAAAAATGTTAAAGGAAGAGGGGGTAAGAGAAACTAATAACAAAAATTGCATTAGTGGACACAGTTATCAACTCACATGTAGCATGACACCGTTTACCAATGCATGAAAATTGCATTTTGCATTTTGTAATTTTTTTCATAATCCAATGGAGAGGCTTTTTGAATAAATGGTTAACTATTTTAGCTAAAAAGGCAAAATGACTAAGCCATTGAGAATACTCTTATAGAAAAGTTGTAAAAAAGAAAAACGACTAAATGGATAAAGATGCAATTAGTGCTAAGTCTAAGGGGGACTAGTGAAGTGTGTATAAGTGTCTCTAAGCCCTAGACATAAGATTTGACTTTTAGTTTAAGGGTTTTGTTTGATTCACAAGTGGTAATTATGAGGTCGAGCTTTTTGGCTTTTACAATTAATTTTTTGGGGATCGAAAGGGATTGATTTTTCTTTGTCTAGCTGTAGCTCTAGAGGAAGCAGTTGCCAATCAAAAGGGACTGACTATTCAAGGCCACCCATCTTTCTTGAGTGGTAAGAATTAATTAGGAATGTCTTCTGCATCTACCACTAACAAGAAACTTCTAAACCCCTTCTTTTCAATGCCCACTTGAAGTTGCCTGATATGATGTCTACTTGTTTAGGGTTCATTTTGTATTACAATTTTATAAACAAAAAGTGTGATTTTAAACTAAATCCCAGAAAAAAAATAAAAAATAAAAATCAAATCGCAGAAAATATATTATTTGGAATTGCGTTTTTAAAAAATTGCGATTTAAAAACGTAAAAAATTTGATTTTTCAAATCGCAGGTGAGGAGGTGCTTTTTTGAAAATGTAGAATTTTAAAGGTTAAACTGGGATTTTAAAGGTCAAACAGTTATTTAGCCAAAAACTTAATTGTGTTTTTAAAAATCATATTTTCAAATCACACATTTCTAAACTACACTTTTTGAAATCGTAAACTCAGATGGATTCTTAATCTTCGGTGCGGATATAAGGATTCACAACAATTACTTCCTCGAATTATTAGTAATTTAGATAGTTAATGTAAAAGACCTTATATGAAACCTATCAGTCGAGATGGATCTAGGAGGGGGCTCGCATGGGCCATGGGCTCCTCCCATATTTTATTAATCTATATATATAGTGACCTATTTTTTTTGGCTAAAAATTAAATTTGGCCCTTATTAACTTGATCATGATAGCCCAATTATAAAACTCCAAGGAACAAGTATACATATCCCCATTTAACTAAGCGACGATTTGCAGTATTCCTTCTAAACTTTCAATTGTAGCAATGTCCCCCTTTTAAACTATATTACAATTGCAATGTACCCCTTTCCTAGGAAAAAAAAATGCCTTAAATAAAATAAATAATGGAAAGAAATCATTTTAATGATTTTTGTTTATTTTTTATTTTTTATTTTATCAATGTTATTTTTGCTATTTTTATGTACGGATGACGGATGTGGTACAATTTTTTATTTTTTATTTTTTATTTTTTTATTCAAACAAGGAAACGGGGGAAGGGAAAACATCAAATAGGTGATTGAGTATAAAATTAAAATATATTATGAAAAAAATTATTTTGTATCTTCTATTTTATTTATATTTTGTTAATATTGAATTGATACTGATTTTATTATTTAATCTTAGATTTTAAATATTGTGTATTTATGTTTTGGCCCCCCTCGATGAGAATTTCCAATTCTCTCCCCACCTATTAGTTTAGATAGGCGATTAAACTATCCAAAATTTGTTCGAGTGGGTAAATTATGATAAATGCTAAATATCCCAAATTTTTGTTTCAAAAATTTGTTCTCAAATGATGTCTCACCATCTTATGAGTTGGTAACACATTTCACAAAATAATAAATCTCATGAGATGGTGACACATTATTTAGAAACCAACTTTTGAGAAGAAAATTTATGATATGTAGCACTTCTCGTATATATGAAGTCTCAAATTGTGTGACCAAATTACTAAATAATTCGGTCGAATAATTGTTGTGGATCTCAACCTCAACTCCGAAGTGTGCCATTAATACCGTTAGTATTAAGTTAATTTAACATGTAAACTACACGTGCCGATGTGTGGGAAGCCCCACGCTGCGTTTGACAACACCCACCGCCTCTCGCTGCTGTCTCCAGTTTCCTGTGGTGTTGCTCAGCCTCTCGGCTCTCACTGGTGGCGCGTGGTTTTCACGCTTCGGCGAGTGGCTTATACGCGCCAATCATTCACCGTGTCCCCACTGCCTTCCTCCACCTTACCATCCGCCGGATCTTCTATTCTGAGATTTAATTTATTGTCTTTTTAAATTTCTCTGTAATTATATATTCCTTTTTTTTTTTTTTTTTTTGGCTAGTTTGTTGTGCTGGCCTTTTTTTTTTCTTCTTTTGACAAAGTTTTCCCTCTTTCCTTGGTCTTGTTTGGTTTCCTTAGCCGACTACTAATGGTCATGCGGCAAGCCCTTTGGTGTTTTGTTTCGTTTACGGAACTTTGCCTTTTATTGCAGCATCTTTTGGCAGTTTAAGTTCATTTGATGGGCCGGGTCATTTATTTGACCTATATATTCTCGACGGTTCTTGAGAAAACTCTATCACCTTTGCGTTTTATTTTCTTGTAACATTGAATTAAAAAAATAAAAAAAATAAAAAAGTGAGTGACGTGGCAAATGCATGATCGTTGATTAAGAGGAAGACATGGTAGAAAATTAGAAGAAAAACCAGTTTGTCTTGCCTGAAAACCCGGTTAGACAAACACACTGTCTGTGCCTTCCATATTGTCCACACAAATGTAACAAATTGCCCTTAAACCAATGCAAACCATCCCCCCCAAAAGAACAGTTTCTCTATCTCTTCTTCCATTGGAGAAGATAGAGGAGGAAAGAAGACCCTCTCTTTCATCTTCTCCTACTCTTATGGCCTATGCCCACCAAAGGGTCCACCACCACAACACCTCTCAAACGTCGACGTTGAGCTATCCTCCTCCTCCTCCTCTTCCTCCTCCTCCTCATCATCATCATCATCATCATCATGGAATCCGACGGCCACCCATACGCACCACCAAAGTATGTGATGCTCTCGCACAACCATGGAAGCCTCAGGCCCCCTCCATATAGGCGCAACGTCCCCCGGTACCCTTCCAAAAGGTCAAGCAGGAGTTGTTGCTTCAAATTCTTGTGTTGCTGCTATTGCTTTCTCCTCTTCTTCACACTCCTCCTCCTCTTCCTCACTTACCTTTTCTACACAAAATACAAGCCACAAATTCCATCCTACAATGTCGATAGCTTCAGCGTCAAGGCATTCAACATGCAGCCCGACATGAGCCTCTTCACAGAATTTGCCGTGGCAGTAAAAGCTGAAAACCCAAATGAACACATAGGCTTCACGTATGGGGAAGACAGCGAGATTACCATTTCTTACACAGGCTCAAATCTCTGCTACGGAAAACTCCCAGCTTTCCATCAACCCAGAAAGAACACAACAATAATAAACATTTCCTTAGCAGGAACCAGCCCATTTGGGTCAGGGCTACAAGCAGCTCTCATGGAAAACCGACATACAGGGAGGATTCCTTTGCTTGTGTCGGTGCATGCACCAGTTAACGTTGTGCTCGGAGATTTGAAGTTGAGGAGGCTTGATGTCTACGTAAACTGCTCCTTGGTCATCGACAACTTGTCACCCAATAAGAAGGTTCGGATTTTATCGACCAAATATGATTACAGCGTGGGTGTTGTTTAATTTGTGTTGAGAATCTTAGACTTTGTAGATGTTTGTTTAATGATGTTTGGGGTGGGAACTAGAGGACAGCCGTGTGATCGATCGGCTTCTTTTTTAGAGTTAATCTTTCTACTTGTTCCGAGTAATGTTATAAGTCATCTCAAATGTGATATGGTTTTTAAAATTAATTACCGTTGAATTTAAGATGTAATATATTGAACTTTGACCTATTGTTAATTTTAAAAGTCACATCACATTTGGGATGACTCTGAAAAGACTCTAAAAAGCCTTATAGTACTACTCACTTGTTCCTCGTCATGTAATGTTCTATATATGGTCGCAAATACCAATTATATATGACATAATTTGTTGAGAAATAGAGGTAATTGCAGGTCTAGCACTGTGGATATTTGTTTTTATTGGACTAGGTTGTGAGTTTCCATCTAGGAAACAGTTCCTTAGTTGCAGAGAAACAATGACGATGTGTGCCCTAAATTTATGTCATTAATTACATTACATATATGAAGTTTCATTGGAGACAAGGAAGAAATGGTTGGCCTTGTTTGGTTGCTTTAATTATCTTCTTTTTTTTTTTTTTTTTTTTTTTTAAAACGACTTATTTCTTCAGTGATATAACAATCAAATGAAGCAAAATGTTTCGTATAATGTCAAAAATACAATTTGAAATCTTCACAACTTAAACATTATCTATGACATACACAATAGCCTCTCGGGCTATTATAAGGCAATATTTATGAAAAGCTACTGTCCCAATCAGTTTCAGATATACAGCAAATTCTGATGAATCATGTTTATCCGCTGCCAAGTCATTGATTCCCTAGCTTTTTTTATTTCCGCTACTAGTGTTTTATCAATCGCAATCTCATTCGTTGCCTCTATTATAGTGACAATTCTTTTTTTTTGCCTAAAAGTACTAGCAGCAAATGCCCTATATGTCATTCCCTTCTCTATGTTTAGGAAAATTTTCAAAAAAAACCATAAAAACACACCCACATTAAAAGCCCTATATTTAACCTACACCAAAATGTATCTAAAATGTTTCCCAATGCATTAAGAAACATTGTAGATACCCAATACTTTATTAAATTATAAACAAATCATTCTCTCTCCTCTCTCCTTCACATGTCCTAACAATTCTCTCTCATCTCTCCTTTCTCATTGGTTGCAATGATAAAAAAAATAGTATTTAATTCATATAAAGAAAATAAGGGAATCTATTGTGAAGTGTTTTTTTATAGAGAATGAAAAAAAATAGTTTTATTCCCTAAATTGAGGGAAAATGGTTGGAAAGCTGTTACTATTGCTCTAATAATTCACCCATCATTGGTATATGGTTTGCTCACAAAAAAGGAATCATAAGAAAATAAAAGACCGGCTAGAAACCAATGCCTTTATTCTTACGGATTCGTGAAAACAAAACCTAAGAGTATTCTCAGCAGTTACCCTAAAGCTGCTTCCATTTCCTACACATAGGAAAAATTTCAAAAAAATCACAAAAAACTCATCTACAGCAACTTTCATATATCTTCCCTATACATTAGCATTGGTACAATTGAACCCAATGTATTGGGTTCAACTCTAGCAATCCACATGGTTTATTATAATCATAAAATGATATTCTCTCTCCTCTCACACTTTCTTATACAAAATAAATGAATATAAAAACAAAACAAAAGTAAAACAAATAATATAAAACATTAAAATATCATTAATGTTATAGCCCCGAAGGGGTAGCTCAATCAGCTAGGGACCATGCATTATGAAGCGGAGGTCACTAGATCGCTGCTAAAAGTAGATTTAGAGAGAATACATTCTTATTTAAAAACAACAAAAATACAATAACAAAAACCCAACACATCCTCATGCGTTTCATGTGTGGATAGAAAGCACCCCGAGAACCATTAATACACGTACCCTGGTCAATCTGCGGTGGAGGCAGGAAAAAATGAGGGAGGAGGGGGAAGGAGAAAGGGGTCGGGGAGGAGGGAGTTACGACTCCCTCCCCCCACTCTACTATACTCTTTCTACGATGCTCTCCTTCTAGGGTTTGACAGCTAAGCTTAATTACCTTTTTACTCATGATAATTGCTCAAGTCATATCGAATTCCCTTTTCTTTTTTTGTTCTTTTTTTTTTTTTGGGTAGTAATTATTGTTGAATTCATTAATGCTCTATTTTGTTTCTAACAAGAAAATAGAATTTATAAACTTTAAGATTTTCATCATCAATTAAAACCAAAAAGAAAAACCTCATAACACAAAGCCTAGCAAGTACATGTTGAACAAGAAAAGGACCCATACTAATTTATTGTTGTGAAATAATTTGACGGTGCAAAAAACTCATGTTAATAAATAAATATATTAATCTTAAAAAAAATAACAATAAGATAAATATAATGCAAGATATTAAAATTAAGAGCAAGGAAGTATCTCACATTACTATAAAATCATTCAAAAGCGTTGTTTTGAATTAAAGGTTGATTTCGTCTCCCCCTGAGTATTTAACTCAGTATAATCAGATCTCTTGACATGCATTTGTTAGAACAAGGAACTAAGTTCAAATCCCCAAATCAAACAATCAACAATAAAAATGTATAAAGTAAAAAAGTAATATTTAATGGAAAAACATCACAATCATAAAACAAGTATTTTTATTACAAAGTAGGAACCCAATAAACACATTAAAGGGAAAAACCACTCCAGGGCAGCCAAATTCAAAAAATGGCTACAATAAAGATTCATATTACATAGACAATGACACTTACAGGTCAACTCCGGAAGACAACATGCTTCCCACTTGCCTCCGAGAAGAGGTCACACACATCACCATGTTTACGAGGATTTGTTACTCACCAAGTCTTGGACCATTGGCTTTCCACGTTCCTTGAGGATTATCTTATAAACTCTATGTTATCTTTAAACTTATCGTATGGCTTGTGTTGGTTTATAGACTTTATTATGTATCCCTAATGTTCTAGACTTGGTATGTATTATCTTGATTAACGTATTGATGATAGACTTGATAATATTATTAATTAAGTTATGATTATGATGATTTAAGTTATATATCGATTTAGTAACTTCTCTGGTTATTATTGTTTATGATTTAGTTTTATTTCTATTGTGGTTCTAAAAAAACCTGAGAGAGATATATACCTCTCCGCTGCTTAGTTCTTTGATCATTGAGGAGTAGTGGTAACTGTTTGAATTATTTACCAATAAAATAAATCTAGAGACGTTATAGTAATATTCCAAACTATTTACTAGTTAAATAATTTGAGGCCATTACATCAATATTGTTTTACAATATAGGGATGAACTCATCACTAATCTTCTAATTTAAAAGAATTGATAAACATAGAATTAAATAACAGAACCTCACAATGATCAATTGGAATTTAATTTTACCCATTAAACCTTATTTATGAGATTTCCAATCACATAGGTTTAGTGCATATCTAAGTGTCAAGTTTGAGTATCAGTCCTATTCCCCTCAATGTTTCACTCATTAATCTTCTCACAAGTGGATTGGTCAAATGATCCACCAAGTTCCTTTCTGGCCTTACAAAGCTCATAGACATTATACCACTTTCAATGAGTTGCCTTATAATATTGTGCCTTAATTGGATATGTCGATTTTTCCCATTATAAATCTTGCTTTTAGCTCGAGGTATGGCAGCACGACAATCACAATGAATACACATAGGTGGAATTGGGTTAGTATATAAAAGTAAATCAATAAGTAAGTTCCTTAACACTCAGCTTCAAATCTAGCATTATTTAAGGCAATTAAGCCAGGTTCCATGATAAATCTTGCTATGCAAGTTTGCTTTGACGACTTCCAAAAAATAGACCCTCTAGCTTGTGTGAACACATATCTATACGTGACATATTAGCCTGAACAATAAAACTGGGAAATGAGGAAAACAAATAGATAGATTAAAATAATTTGTTTGACAATAAATATGTAGGATACACTTTGTATATATATGGGCAAAAATCGTTCTCATCTATAGTCATTGAAAAGAGATAAGAGATTGCAGAGGAATATTTAAATTGACTTTTGTTTGTTGTTTAATGTTTGTTTAATTCAATCCACTCAATCTACACCATAGGGGGATAAATCAATAATTGTTTGAATTTAATGAAATCCTCTATAACA
Organism: Corylus avellana; assembly: GCF_965113065.1. NCBI lineage: Eukaryota > Viridiplantae > Streptophyta > Magnoliopsida > Fagales > Betulaceae > Corylus > Corylus avellana. Next base: position 6,756,630 of record NC_142494.1, read on the forward strand.
TTTTTTCATTATTATTATTATTTATATTTTTTGCTATTCTTTTCTAAGACGTTTTCGCCAAAAGATTTTTTAAATTAAATTATAATATAGTCATTGAAAAGAAGTGTGACAATTACAAGAGGAATAGTTAAGTTGAAAACTAAATTCCCGTTTGACATGCGGAATAGACCCGTTGGAAACTAAATTATTTTGTTTGGTTGCTCATAGGAATATATATTCCTCTACGAAGAAGAATATCTATTTCTTGGAGAATGAAATACGTCTTCCAAAAAAAAGCATTATTATTTAAAAACAAAAAACCTGGAAAATAAAATTATTTTTAAATTCTAATACATAGTGAACAAAATAAATCAGTCAAGAACCAGTTGAACTATACATTCAAACAATAACCATTTTAATTTCTACGTTAAAACTAGAAATAAAAGAATCCAAATCTATACAAAAACGTATTGTTTTTGATGTAGAAGAACATCGTCTGTCACGTTCATTTGCAAAGGCTCTGCTAATTAGCCCAATCACATAAAGAACATCAAACACGAACCATTTTTAATTTCTAGTCTAGAAGTGGATTTAGAAAAATCCAAATCTACACTAAAACGTATTGTTTTTCAACGTAGATGAACATCGTCACTCACGTCCACTCGCAAAGGCTCCACTAATTAACCTAAAGAAAGAACACAAAAGATAAAGATATAAAACCATGCGCAAAGAAGTTTTTTCAATTTTTTAAATATAATTATTACCTTATTATATATATTTTGGGTCTTTTTGTAATTTTGGTACAATTCCAATGAAAACAAATGTGTTGTCACCAAACTAATGAATATGATTAGCTATTCTATCCCACATTCTCATTCCTAGTAATAGTTAATCATTTTCTTAAAGGAATAGTTATTTCGTGTACCAAACAAGGCTTTAAAGGAACTTTCTTAAGTCCAAATATTGCAATGACAATAATATGCATCTACACTAAAGAAAAATTGTTAAATAATGCACTAATAATAATAATATTATCTCACAATGATGCATTTTTAACATTTTAAATGGTTTTAGGCTAACATTGTTAAATTGGCCAAAAATTTTCATCAGTTTCATACTTGGGTGCATATATGTTCAATAGCTATGCACAAATTTCACTAATAATGGTTAAAAATAACCAAAATTTGATTTATAAAATAGTTTTATGGTTGCTAAATCCATTACAAGTAGCATTTTATGATTGTTTTTGTTGTTTAATGTTGGCTTAATTCGATCCACACAACCATCACCATAGGGCGGAAAACAACATTTGTTTGAATTTAATGAATTGCTCAATAACCTTTCTTTCTTCTCGCCTTTTTTTTTTTTTTCATTATTATTATTATTTATATTTTTTTTACTATTTTTTTCTAAGACGTTTTCACAACAACAAAAAATTTAAAAAACCCGCTCTATAGTTTTAATGACCATGAAAATTTTTGCATATAGTGACCCCCTCTCTTAAAATTGTGGACCTTCTAATCTAAGCACCTAGCTTGTTATGTGTATGCTCTCGTATTTAATATAGAGCTTAATGATGTATTTCAATATAATATAGTTAAGTTCCCAAGGAGTAGCTCAATCGGCTTGAGACCACGCTTCATAAAGCGGGGGTCACTATATCAAATCCCTCCCTTCCCCCGTCCCCTCCCCTTGTGTAAACATGTTAATTACAACCATTAAAAATGAAAAGCAACATCATGAATAAAAAGTGTGCAAAATAAATAAGAAAGATTGATTTAAGGTAAAATGTTTGTGACACTATAACTTTTACTACGATGCCTAACAGCAATTTAAATTTGATGTAAATTTGATTGCTGACTGTATAAAGTGTCATATAAATAATAGTTGAAGTAAGTTGAGATTGTTAAGTTTTTTAGTAAGTTGTTATTAAATTTGCTCTCATTGACTTTGTTTTAGCGTATGTAAAATAGAGTATATATATTGTAACATAAAATCAATTCTAACACATTGAGTTGTTCTCCCAACTTCATATAATTGCTCTAGATTTGACGTGGCATCAGAACTCTTCACTATTTGGCGAAGGTTAAATTTAGATTGTTGTTAGTGTCCATACAAACTTATGCGGCAATCCATAATTGATGAAATGCTTAAAGAATTTGTGATTAACAAGTCAACCACCAACTAATTAAATTGATGAGTTAATTTTTTCGCTTAACTATTTCACTAATTATAGAATATCAATTTGTAACGAAAGTTGTAGTAAAAGTGATATCATGGGGATGGCAATTTCAATTTCAAAGGAGGAAAATGGTGGCTAACGAGTTATTTTAAAAATCTCTCAGGTCACTCGTGTCCCTTAAAAAATAAGGTGACTTTTAAAATTACAATTTGATTAAAATTCAATAATGATCTATCAGAATCCCAATAGTGATTTTAAGAGCTATATCATTATTAGAAAGATACAAGAGAGATATAAGAGTGACTTCTAGCATTGGTCGAAGTTGACTGATACGTCTGGAAATGCTACTTTAGAGAAGAAGTCACACAAGTGGCAATCTCTCAACCCATCAATTCCTAAATTGTAGGGGAGGATTATAATCGCTATATTAAGGTCCAGGCACCTAGTGGCTTCCCAGGCAAACCTACACGGTTTTGCCCATAAAAGGAGGAGGATGCGGTGACAGAGGGGATTGGAGGATCTTCCGCTATTTTCTCTTTGAACCCCAGTGTTGCATCATAGTTTCTCAAACTTGGCCTTTTGTCTTGGTTAATTTGTTTGAATGCCTTATTTGTGTTCTTGATCGTTGGAGGCTACAAAGAGGTTAAATGGCAGGTGATTGAAACTTTGAATATATTGTCTCTGCAACCAAAAAAGCAGCACTTGAGTTGGAGATGGCTACTGGATTATCAGCTAGGGCACCATTACTCTTCCATTGCAATGCAAGCGGACTCCGGGTAATGATGAAAAATTACAAATTAAACAGGACATATGAGTTTTTCTTATTTCTAATTGGTCATATTTTCTGTTACGTGCAGAAATTTTAAAGATTAATCCCACAATTAAAATATAGGCATTTTAAAAGTAAATATTATAGAACTCAAGACATATGCAGAACTTGAGATGCTTACTGAGCTTTCCCTATGGACATGCTTACTTAATCTTGAAATTGATAAACATATTTTAAAAACAGGTCCAGACAATCTGACATATTTGTAAAGAGCAAGCTTATGGGGGAGGGGTAGTTTGACCACCCCAAAAAACTAAAATAGCCATCCCAAAAACAAAATTCATTATTTACTTTTGATATACATAGCTTTTTTTATCTTCTTTTTCTCTTGTTGTGAGTTATTATTTTACGTTAGATCGTCCCTTTCTCCATCCTAAACCCTACCCTCATCAAAATATAACTTTTATCTCACAATATTGACATAACAATCCTAACCAATCGTTGAACTAATCTTTGTTAAAAACAAAAAAATAAAAAATTAATTAGGACTGCCATGTCAGCAATGTGAAATAGTTATAAGATAAAAATATGATTTATAGCATTTTTTTCAACCAAAAAAAAAAAAAACAGAGAATTTTCTCTTGTTCTCTTGCTGCACAATAAACTCACCAAAAAGAGAATTACTTTAGCATACCTAATTCTCTTATTGAACGGCTATGAAATTGAGGCTTGTGTCTTCAATGAATGGCCTGGCACATCTATTTATAGGTGTTTAAAGTTGTCAAACTCTATATTCAACTAGGAAAGGAATACATAAGTGCTTCAATACCATTTTAAATAACTATTTATTTTAAAAACTTAAGCCAACAAGAAATGATAAATTTAATCATTTAATTAATATTTTAACACAATCCAACCTTAGAAAGAAAATCCTTCATTGTAGGACTAGGACTTTCACAAATATTTATCAACTTTTCCACACAAAACTAGGAGATATTCAATTTGAAGTAATTTTTATGTGGCGTAAGAAAATTTGGAATCTTTTGAGAATGTGAAACAAATTTGTGAGAGTTAAATAAACACTTCTGCATAAATTATTATTTTTGACAAAGAAAGGTTAGTTCATGCAGGCAACGAGCTCAGATGTATCCAACCTGAAGAATGTGGTAGGCATGATGCCAGACAATTCGAGCGGATGGAGAGCAAATTTCATGTTTATGATAGAGCTCCGGAAGAAGATACTAACCTTTAGAGACATCATTGACCTTCCACCTTGTGATGGCTCGAGCCCCATCCATGAGGTACTGATCACCATTTACTTTTAAGTAAAACCAGAAATAATGTTCATGTCAAATTGCACTTCATTAATTTCTTTGTCCCGTTTTCCACCTTCTGGCAGTTGGTGATGGGAACAGTAGAAGATCTCCATAATCTGTACCCTAATGTTGTTCCCAGCAATCTCATTAACTCAGAAATGAAAGGAACTTCAATAAATCAGGTTCAGTTTCCAAGAACATGAAATAATGAAAGATGCTTATTATCAATTAATAGACCTGACTGCATGAGTTTATAAGCCAATTAAAACAATATATTTATATAGGGATTGGACCACCTTTACACTGCTTTGAAATATGTTGGAGATTCATGGGCAAAGAACCATAAGTGGATAACCAACTGTGGAGATGAGACAGAGGACAGCTTGGTCGACAACATCAGTTTGGAGCAGCTCGGTAGGATACCTTCGTTTTTTTGAAAGCATTAGAAACTGTTACAATATATGATATGGTATATATTCTTTATACAATAATTATCTTCAAGGATTGATTGTAATTGATTTGATTACTATATCTATCTTTAACTTCGCCTACTCCAATTCTCCTATAAATATAAGTCTTTTGTACGTTTCCTCACTTTCTTTTGATTTTCTATTTAATTTCCATTTCATTACAAGTTTCTTAAGATATTGTCTTACTTAGAGTTAATAAATTAATTGTACTGAAGGAGGACGTGTACAAGCAAAGCTCACATACATGACCAACATAGCAAAAAAGATGTTTGATGTCATGGACGAAGACGAGAAGGGCTCCACTATTGGGGAAGTTTTGAATAGATCCTACTCAGACAGCAAAACCTACTGCCCTTCTCCGGATACACCTACATCAGTTCCTCCTGAACTGGCCTTTGCTGTAAGACTTGGTGAATTGGCTGACGTTTCCTGCTCCCGACCTCTTCTTTTCCCTCTCAGACTTCAGGCAATGGGGAACTTGATGCCCACTGACATGAAATGCCTCTCATCCAACATGTACCCTAATGTATCAGCTGCAGGTTCCAGCCCCACGAGAAGGAAAAACAAGGCTGCTGGTGACCAAAATGCAGAAATGCAAGAAATTTCTAAAGAATCACCAGATAAAGTAGGTCATAAGAGAAAAAATGATTCCCAAGCTACAAACACTTCACCAAAGATTCCAAATTTTAGCTCAGATATGATGCCTGAAGCAAGAGAGTCAGCAACAGTACCCCTTCCACCTCAAAAACCGTTGTTCAATGCTCCTCCAACTATACCAACAACAGCCCCGTCACCACCGTACATTCCGCCTTCAAATCTTGCTGCAGTGCCACCTCTACCACCCATTCCACCTTCTAAAGGATCTGCACCAGTGGCATCACCTCCAATGCCTCTGAAAAAGGGAGCTGCACCACCACCTCCTCCTCCACTTGGTGTAGCAAAGGCCTTACGCCCCAAGAAGGCAACTACCAAACTGAAGAGATCAACCCATATGGGCAACATGTATCGGATTCTGAAAGTAAAGGTTGAAGGCTCTAGTCTAAATGAAAAGGTTACAAAGAGGAGTAAAACTCATATAGGAGTTTCTGCTGGGAAGCAACAGGGAATGGCTGATGCATTAGCAGAGATGACAAAAAGGTCTTTTCCCACAACACCTAACTATAAAATACAATCTGTTACATTGATAATTGTTAGAATATAAATTAAATTATTAAATTCATCAATTTCTATCAGCTTAAGTTTTTAGGTTAAGTGGTGATTTAACATGGTAATAGGGCAGAGCAAAGGTCCTAAGTTCGGACCCTATCTTCGTTATTCACCTCCCATTTTAATTTAAATATTCCACTTGTTAGGATTCACCTATTAATAAGGAGTTAGAACCCACACGCGATGAGGAGTTTTAGAATATAAATTAAATGATTAAATTCATCATTTGCTATCAACTTAAACTTTTGGGATAAGTACTAATTTAACAGTAATAGTTATAGTATTTACCAGATGAAGACGGCCGGTCCCTTATCTACCACTGATTTCCTTCTTTGTTTTCTTAGATCAGCATATTTCCAGCAAATTGAAGAAGACGTTCAGAAGCATGCAAAATCAATCATGATCATTAAAGATGCCATCAATTCCTTTCAAACAAAGGACATGGCTGAGCTTATTAAATTCCACAAATATGTGGAACAACATTTAGAGCAGTTGACTGATGAGACCCAGGTGATTCTCATTCCATATGGCTCAATCCGTTAATCCTTTTCATTAATTCTTGACGCTTTGAAACAACAGCCAAAGTCCTTGTAATGTAGGTGCTGGCAAGATTTGAAGGATTTCCTACAAAGAAGCTTGAATCATTGAGGACTGCGACAGCACTGTACTTCAAATTGGAAGGAATAGCTACTACACTGGAGAATTGGAAAGTAATGCCTCCTTTGGGCCAGCTTCTTGACAAGGTTGATTCCTATTTCAACAAGGTAAACTATTAGGACTCATAGAAGAGTCGAAAGACACCAAAATTTTACTAACAGAGCAATTTCATTCCTGGGCTTATAAATTTGTTGCAAGCAGATCAAGGGAGAAGTGGATGCATTAGAAAGAACCAAAGATGAAGAATCTAAGCGGCTGCAGAGCCAAAATATTCATTTCGACTTCAATAAGTTAGTGCGAATCAAGGAATCTATGGTAGATGTTTCTTCAAGTTGCATGGAGTTAGTACTTAAGGTGAATAGCTAAACTTACCATTTAGCTTTTCCAATTTAATAACTTCTTTATGAGTCTATATAAGGTGTTTCGGTATTTTTCTTTAGGAACGGAGAGAGGCAAAGTCAGCTGCCAATGCACACATCAAGATGCTTTGGAGAGCCTTCCAGCTTGCATTTCGGGTCTATAGCTTTGCAGGTGGACAAGATGATCGGGCTGACAAGTTGACCCGGGAATTAGCCAATGAAATAGAGGCTGATCCACAACCTGAGTGATGTTTTATCCATCAACAACAGTATAATATAATAGCCAATATTGAGCAATGTAGTTTGCATAATCAAAAGCATCCCTCATGATAAGGAAACTGTGTCGGATATAGCACAGTGAAAACAAAGCAGAATAAGCAGGGAATAATTTTCTTTAGAAGCTTTATTTTTTAAATTTTCCTTCCTAGGTCTGAAATAATTTCTGAATCGCTTAACAAACATAGCAAGGTCCTCATCATTCAATGATTCCTCATTGGAGGAGTTATCGGCTCCTTCCTTGACAGTCTTAAGTGCAATAGACTTGGCTTTCTTAGGTTGACACAATGAGAGCTTATATAGGTTTGAAGGGAACCCACAAGCTCTTCAACTCTCATAGAGTCAAGGTCCTTGATTTCTTCAATAGTCATGACCATAGGTCTAAACGGTTCAAGTAAAGACCTCATGATCTTTCTAACAATTTTAGCATCAGAAAAATTTCATCAAAGTTAAAGCTATTGCTAAATCGCGAGTTTAAGGGGTCAGATGGGCAAGTACGGCCTCTAAGAACATGAAAGGCCTCATTATCCTTCATCCTAATCTCTTCAAATTTGGAAGTTAATGCCCGAAGTTTTGAAGTTTTAACAATTTTTGTTCCTTCACATGTTACTTCCAAAATATCTCATGCTTACTTGGTAATCTCACACTGGATATTCTTCGGAATTCTTCCAATAAAACTGCCATGAAGATGACGTATAGTCGCTTGTTATTCTAGTTACAACTACCTTTCTCTACCGTGATCCATTTGGCTACCGTTTTGTCCAAATGTTTTCACCTATTCTCAATTGCAGTCCATACTTGTTTGTCCAAGGACTTAAGAAAGGCTCCCATTAGAACCTTCCAATATCATAATTGGATCCGTCAAAGAAATGAGGAACATTAAGAGATTGTGATCGAGATTGACACATGAAACATTTGATATGGAGTCAAAAATCACACTCAAGAAATTAATCCTTCACATAATGAACCTAAGGCTTTGATACAAATTGAAAATTAGGCTAATGACTTCCAAACAACACCTAGAAGGGGAGTTGAATAGGTTTTCACGAAATAATACAGAATTTAAAAATTAATCACCACACAATCAATCACCAAATATTAAGAAAGCTAAGCTATAAAATAAATAACACACGTCTCTGGTGACAAAGTGAAAACCTTCTGAAGACACTTCAAGGCAGCCAAACCCAGAAAACTCATCCATTGTAAAATAAAAGTAAAACATATTTACAAAAACCTTTGTAAAGAACACGCCAATTGTACCAAACAAACGACCTATTTGTTTCTACTGCAATAGCTCCAAATCTTCTAGACATGAAGTAATAAGATTACAAACCATTAGAAGTTTGATTATTTATCAGTTTATGAAACTTGCCCAAATTAGGATCTGAGGAAGGGAAGAGGCATAAGCGTCTGTAAGGATCATATACATGTAAATAACAACAAATTAACACAAAATTTTGATAGTAGAGTAACAAATTGCAGTACAAGGTCTCGACTATCGATGAAGTAAACACATCAATGGACTACTTCACACGTGGACTCTATGTTGGAAACAATGGCAAGATCCATTAATATTTTTTATTTTATTTTTTATATTCAATTTTTTCATAATAAAAGCTTCTCGTATGGCGTGTGTGGTGTGTAATGTGAAAGTGAGTGTGTGACTTAAAAAATTACAGACTTGAGATTTGAGGCTGACCGTGGGCTGTGAGACGGTGAGCAGAGGCTGACCGCGTGAGCTCTGAGCTGACCGAAGAGCGGAAGACGCAAACTACGAAGAAGAAGAGGAAGAGGATGGTGGAATATGGAAACCGAAGAAGATGAAGAAGAAGAATAGACGACAGATCGCTGTTTTTGCTCGGCCCTGTAAGGAATTATATATATATATATTTTTTTTTTTCTGGTCAGGCTTCATCTTCGGGCCCATTAGTTTTGGGCGGGGTCTAAACTTTTTGGTCTGGCCCAACTATAAATTTTCGTAAACTTTTTTAGGGATTTGGCCTAAATATTTTTAGAGATAACTTCACTTTAGACCCCTGAACTACTATACGGTTTCTTAATTTGGACCACTGAACTTTCAATTGCAGTCAATTTACCCACTTCTTCAATTTTTGCCGTTAAAAACTTAAAAAGATAAAATTACCCTTCAATTTTCTTTTTATTAAAAAAAAGGGAAAAAAAAAATTGAAAAAAATGGTCATAAGGTGGCCCAACCCTGGGTCACCTTGTGATTTTTTTTATATATATATAATATATTTTTTAAAGCATAAATGTATAATAAATCCTTGAGTTAACCTTTCAAAATTTAAATCTCCTTAAGTTTTTTTTTTCGAAAATTTACTCCCTCGGTTAATGAAAATTACAATAAAATCACTACCGTCTATTTTTTTTAACAGCAATTAAATATACTAAAACGCACCGTTTTGAAGTGCGCCACGTCAGATTTTTTTGATCCTACATGTCCATTTTTGACACAGAGAATCAAAACACACCGTTTTGGATTTATCCTAATCGATGTGTTTTGGTAAAACTTGGGGTTTTAGTTGTTGAACCCCAAGTACTCGTGTTTCATCCCTTTCAGCAGATGAAGAACACAAGCTTCCCCGACGAACAATCCAAGACCCACCGTGACTCCAAGGTTCTTCTCCCTGAGGCACTCACCGGCGAACCCACCGACACAACAGAACCCACCAGCGAACCCACTGTTGCACCCACCGGCACAACAGTTATTTACTCAACCCCAATCTTGCGACACACGACTCAATAGAAGCCCAGATTCCCGTCAGTCGAACAACCTCATATTCCCAACGCACTCACGGGCGAACCCACCGGCATAACAGAACCGACCGTGAAACTCATTTCGGCTCAGTCCGGCGTCAGATCTCTGACTAGGGTTTCTTGAATTTCAAATTTTTGGATTCAAAAAATTTGGATTCCGGCTAGAGGTATTTCTTGGAATTTTTTGTGGGTTTTGTTGGTTCAAACAAATGAAAGCATTTTCTTGCAGTTTGATGAAGTTTTTTTTTTTAGTATTGGAACCTTAATGTCGAAACCCCCATTTCCAAGCATTTTTGCCGAACACATGTTTATATACCTGATTGGGCTGATGTGTTGGATGTATATACTTCATTGCTATGTTATATACACTTTAGTGCTATGGATTGGCAGTGGTTGTTGGTATGGAATATTTTGTTTGTGGTCCTGAAACTTTTTGGTTATGGTCTCATATTAGTTGTTGTCCATTATTAATTGTGAACTTTTATATTGATAGTGGCTTTGTCCATAATAGGCAGATGTGTTGAATTTTTTTTTTTTTTTTTTTTTTGTGTTTGGATTTATTGGTTTAGATTGCATTATGTATGCCGTCAAGTTGGCATTGATGTAATCTTCTCATCATATTTGAAAAAATTTTAAATAACAACCTTTTAAATTCGTATAGCAAGCAGTTGATGTCTGTAGAATGAAAGGCAAACATTAGGAAGAAGATTCGAAGTGCATATATGAGTAGTATTAGTGTTTCTGAGTTATTAGATCTTGGGTAGTGATATTATGCCATCCAACTTCCTTCTTGTGTAGAGATAATTCTGTATGGTATGAGCTGTATTTTTCTTTCACCCGGTGGCTGGTTGATACTCTATGCATACTTCATTGCCAATTTGTGGATTTTCAATAAGTTATGCCTGATGAGAGAATGGCATTTACGGGTTCCTATGGATATTTAATCATAAAAAGGAGAGATAAGAAACTAAAAATTACAAGAAAAAATGTGATGCACAGGTATTGTTTGGTGCTTCTAAAATTTCTCCTTGCATTTAGAAGAGCTTGATTATATTGTTCTTTTATGAGCTTGATTATTCTCTCCCATGTAAATTATATATTGTTAGGTCCAGATAATAAGATGAATAGGGGAAAGACAATTTTCAGGGAATGAGACAATAAGACAAATTGTGCACTGTGAAGCTGAAAAATGTTTGTAAATTTTATTTTGTGAAACTCATAAGAGTTTTGGTGGTTTGTTGTTAATGATTTAGGGTTTCATTGTAGAATGAACAATCAAGGTCATCTGCATCTGTAATATTGCCGGTCAAAGATGATATGGAACCTGTGCAATGTAGGTGTGGCCTTACAACCTCAATTTTAACATCCACAACTATTAAAAATCCTGGGAGGAGATTCTATGGATGTGCTATGTATGACCGTAAAAAGGTATTTCAATTTGGCTAAGTTGGTGTTGATAAATGGTTGTTATTTCGTATTTATTCGTAATTTTTTGAAATTGTAAAATTTTTTGTGTAATGACAAAAAGTTGGACAATGTCATTTTTTTTCAATGGTATGACGACGAAACCTGTGCTTGCGGAAAGGAAGTCCTACCTGGGTTGTATAAACAAGTTAATTCTCTTAAGGGTGAAGTGTCATCACTTAGAGTCAGAATGAGGATCCAAACATATTTGTTGGTTTTTTCGTTGGTCATTTGTGTGTTGCTTATTACTCTAAGGTTCATGGGGCATTAAGGCATGGGAAGGTTGTGCAACTTTCAATTACATATTTTGTATCACCTGGCCTGAATTAGGGGATTAGGCAGGCACAACAAGAAATTGTATGACTTGTTAAATTTCTATAATTAAATGTATGTTAATGTTTGTACTGATTTTAATGTGAGCACGCTATATTTGTATGTATATGGGTATGCATGTGTTTTACCCTCTCCTCCACAAAACTTAATGAAAGAACAAATTAATTATTTTTTTTCTTGTGTATTTGGTTGCGCCCCAAATACATATTTACTTATCAAAAAAAATTTATTTTCTCCTATTTGGTTGTTACATTTTTTTTTTTAAAAAAAATTTTTAATATATTTTTTTCTTTTTATGATTGTTCGGGTGTACTTATTCCATTCCTTTATTGCTGGTTTGGTGATCATTGGGCTTGTTTTGACAAGCTGGGTTTAGATGATTTTGTGTGTGCCACGGAATCATCTACAACTAATGCTACCCCTAAACCAACTCATACTCACACATTTGACTACAAAATACAACTCCCTTTACAAGCAAACAAAAATATAATGGCTACCCACTAGGAATATTTTTATCTTTCCTAAACCAACTCTTGCTCACACATTTGACTACAAAATACCACTCATTTCACAAGCAAACAAAATACAATGGCTGCCCACTAGGAATATTTTTATCTTTCTATATTTGTGGCCTACATATCATGACATAATTGCAGCACATCAACCAAATTGCCAACAGTTATATAGAAAATCGATCGTGCCAGGTAACCAAACAAACTCATTTAGCAAACATATAGCATTAATACATACATATTGATATGGTTTTACTTGCAAAAAATACATAACTTTTTGAGTATCTGTGTGCTTTCTAACATTATACAAAAGACCACTTTACTGCCTACCCATGTTGGATGTTTAAAAATCATATACCAACAGTGCAAAAAAAAGCATAACAATTATGTGGTCATGCTTGAAACGTATATTCATGTATTGAGTTCTTGCATCCCTTACAGCTGCTTTAAAACCAAAAAATCATCTGTCTGCTTTCCCTTATCAATCTGCATAAAAGAAAATTGACTCATTCAATCTGCATACATTGCGGCATATGGACAAAAACAATGAACTCTAAGTAAGTTAGTGACATCACTCACATCATATAGGTTAGTTAACACAACATCATTGCATAGCCCTACTTCCTCGGCTCCTTTGTACACGTGTAGCCCTACGTGTACTAACATGCTGTGATAACCCCGCTTTTACTTCCGCCTATGATTCATGAAATATTACGTAGTTAATATAAAAAAGAAATATATGTAGACATTGACAACCATTATATACCACATTATATATGCAGACATTGACAACCATTCAAACCAATCATACCAACCAATCACAAACTAGTCATTAAGGGGAACAACAATGAGTTACATACCAACCATTCAACCAAATCATTAAGGGAAACAACAATGACCTACATAATCGGCTAGGGGAACAACAATGAACTACATACCAACCATTCAAATAAAATAATATAAATTAAAAAAAAAAAAAAAAAAAAAAAGGTATCGGTCTTACCTGTGACCGAGTCACCCTACGTGTATGAACATTTGGCTGTGATGCTCCTTGAACAGTTGGTTCTACGTTGGGTTGACCTTGTGATCCCTAGAATGCATTAACTAAACATTAAGGGGAACGACAATGAACTACATACCAACCACGCAAATAAAATAATATAAATTAGAAAACAGGAAAAAGAGGTATCGGTTTTACCTGTGACTGAGTCGCCCTACGTGTATGAACACTTGGCTGTGATGATCCTTGAACAGCTGCTTCTACGTGGGGTTGACCTTGTGATCCCTGTAATGCATTAACCAAACATTAAGTCAAAACTGATCCCCATAATAAGCATTATAGTATTCATCTCTAAACACTAAGTTATAACTTAGTCATGGTTTTATTGAAAAAAATATTGGTTTTACCTGTGCTTGAGTGGCATCATTTTTAGCTTATATTTCTTTGGCTTCCACCTTTTCCTGTCTGGATTCAAAGGTACCGAACACTCTTTGTAATTATGGCCTAAATCCCCACAATTTCCACATTTCACCAAATATCCACTATGGGTTAGCTTATAGGGGTTAATCGGCTCATTTGCAGCTCTTTTCCTAGCAATTTTTGGTCTACCAGGAGCTCTTCAAATAATAAGTGGCAGAACGGCATCGCATGGATCATCAGTTGGCTATGTCTTTGGACCTTCTATACCATATACTCGAGCTGCATAACATTGTATGTAGGTGTCCATGTTGTAATATTCATTAACATATGCTTCTGGCTTTTGCTTATTCATGTCATGTAAATTGCAACACAAGCATGGGAGCAAGGGATCCCATTCAGCTGCCATCTCCCACATGTGCATTCGTGACGATCTAACCTGACTAAACGTCATGCATCATACATGTGGTCGACTTCAAACTCTAACTCATTCTGCCACCGACTAATACAATTTCTTGCATCATTCTTTGACCTCTCCAACTTTTTCTGAATTTTTGGGCATATCATGTATTAAGTCGACCAGATTCCATTCCTTTTTTGCTGGAACCGTGCCATTATCTGCCGACGAATATTTTCAATCATAGTTAAAATGGGCTTACTCCTATCTTCTTTAATCCAAGCATTAAAGCTTTTAGCCAAGTTATTCAATAACATGTCGCTCTTGGTTTGGCAATAGAAAGCGTGCCTGAATCATGACGCCTTAGGTACACCACAAGATCTTCTGCATGTGGTTGTCAAAGGCATAAATATCGGTTGCCCGTGCAGCCCCCCACAACTCATCCTTAAAAACTTTCCCCGTGTACCTATTCGCTTTGAAGTTCGCATGTAGGTGTTAAACACAAAAGCGATGCTCAGCATGTGGCAACACAACGTCAACTGCTGTTCTAATCCCCTACACACCAAAATTTTATGTATTGAATTATATGTAACAACTTAAACAAATGAAAAAAACACAATAAGGTTATTACAAAATTTACTACCTTCTGTCTGTCAGACATAATAGTTCAACCAAGTCCGCCGTCTCCCCCGCATAAGTCTACCAGCAAAATTTGAATAAACTACTGCCATGACTCTCTTGTCTCAGCGTCGGCCACAGCAAATGCAATGGGGAACATGTTGTCGTTGCCATCTACGCCTATAGCACAAAGTAATTGCCCCTCATATTCCCCCTTAAGATGACAAGCATCTAAACAAATCAAGGGCCGACAACCATGCTTAAACCCCTTCTTACACGAATCAAGGCAAATGTACATCCTTTGGAAAAATGCTCAATCTCTATGAACATAAGCACTACTACCAGGGTTTGTGCTAAGTATTGCCAATGCGTATCTCCTCGTGAGGCAATATTGCTTTGAATGGCTGCCAAAAAGTTGATACAATGCCTCCTTCTTTGTTCTATAGCAACAATCAATGGGAACATCTATGTTGAGGTCTCTCTTAGCCCTCTGTTGCAATGCGTACGGGGTCCATGTGGTATCATCCTCGAAATCCTTCTTATACATACGAACAAGGTACTCAACATCATATTTTGTATTTGCAAACTGATTACCACAAATATGGATCGGGTAGAATGTTTTAATCTGTATACATGTCCTCGTAGCATCAATAGAGCCATGAATCCTCCACTGGCAATGCTCTTCTCTACAAACTGCACTAGCCTTACCCATGTCATTGTGGTTGTAGTGGTAATCGAATCCCTTCTACACAGCATAAGTCTTTAGTACCATCTTGAAGGAATATGTATCGGTGAACTGATCCCCTTCAAGTTTTTCAAGTCATGTTTATCATTGAACTGTCTATACCTCTTCTTTCTTTTGCCAACATCGTTAGAATCACTACCTTGTAAACTGACAAGACCATCACTTTCATCATTAGATTCGTTGTCCCCACCATTGTCTCCTTCCGCATTTATGATACAATCAACATTGTCCCACCAGTTGGCCGTTCCTTCCTTTTCTTTTTTGACCATATAAGAATTGTAAAATAGGTTTGAATCCTCACCATTAGTTGCTTCGAAGTCACTCAATAGCTTATTGATGATTTCGTCAATAGGCTAAACCACTTTGGTCTTCCGTGGCCTACCACTTCTTCTTTTTTTTGTGCTTTCGGGTATGGCATCCGTACCAGGATGGTCATTGCCTTCCACATCAACATTAACATTGTCCTCTTCATCTTGCAAAACAGGTTGAGCACCCCGTGTTCTTCTTCTTATTGTTCTTACTGAAAAAAAAAAAAAAAAAAACAACATCATCAACAACTACTATAAGAATTCTCAATTTAAAAGATTGGAATGTAACCTCCTTTACTGGTGGTCGGATGCTTGCATGCTTGCTCAGTGGAGGACGCATGTGTGGTGGATGTCCTTTGCTTGTCTGCAGTCCGAACAGCAGTTGCTTTCCTTCCACTCCGTTCTATTTTAATTAAAAGAATTAATACAGCAGTTGATTAACATAATATCAATTTAAAAGAATATAATAAACATCAATTAAATGAAAAAAAAAATAGAATAATGTGTACCTCCTCGGCTAGTGGTCGGTTGCTCGCTTCAAGAAGAAAAATCGATGGAGGTTTTTTTCTTTGATGGTGTAACCGTAGGAGCAACCCTAGTGTTAACTAGTAAGCTTTTACGATTTATTGCTTGAGAATGTTCACATTGTCTATCTTCTCATAATCCTCATCCATCTCCGTATTCTTGGGTAGCCCTAGGTATTTCATCCAACCCACCACCCCCATCTCCACCATGCACTTCACGAGCTTGAAGAAATAAAGTCTCATCTACCATTATAGCATCGTCAACCATATGTTCTACATATAAATGAATTTCTTCACACGTGTAAATTTCAACAATGTTACAAAAATAAACAATGTCTGCATCAATATTCAAAGCTATCACTTGGTCATGATCATCACTGACGTTATACCAACATCTAAAGTCATTCATGTATCCTAAATCACGAACCAGCTCTTGCATTTCCCACATACTCAAAAAGTCAACATCAAACCCCTTTACTTCATGGACGTCCAGGGCCGGCTCAATGTATTTGGGGGCCTTAGGCGAAATTTTGAAGTTGGACCTTATTTTTTTAATATTTAAATATTAATTAAATAATATTTATTTTAATAATATTATTATATTTTTATAATATTATTATTATTTTCATTCTCATTGTTGTTTAATGACTTTTAAGTTTAACTTTTAACTAGTTGCCCAAAAAAATTGATGTGGCATATTTGTTTTTTTGGGTTAAGTGGTCTTATTTTACAATGGACTTATTATATTGGAACCTTATTTTAGAGGCCTTAAATTTTTATGAGAAAAAATTTTGGGCCTTATTTTTTTTAAAAAAAAAAAAAAATTAGGCCTTAAGTTAAAATAAAATTAAAAAAAAATTTAGACCTTATTAAAAATTTTTTTGGGCCTTATTAAAAAAATTTTTGGGCCTTACTAACTGGGGGTCCTAGGCAACCGCCTCAGTGGCCAAGCCATTGAGTCAGCCTTGTGGACATCACCACCAACGTACTTAAACAGGGTATGGTGAACTATCCCACCATGGTGAATGTTTATATTGACAACCATATCTGTGAACATATGAAATAGTGTAAGAAAAAAACAGAAAAAAAAAAAAAAAAATGTCTACAATGTCTAACTCTTTCCTAAATATATCTGTTAACATATGGAGTTTCATTGCATGCAAAAATACATAACGCTTTCCCAAACACACCAAAAATTATTACATAGTCTAACTCCTCTTGTATAACCATTTATACAATGGAGAAAGAACATTTTATAAGCAAATGGAAGTACAAAATAAAAGATGTTTCATTGCACTCAATTTCAGGCAACCATATAAACAAAGCTTGAGGCTTTCAAATTCAAAGCACCTTGTTGTTTCTAAATGTACATTTATGTAGAGTTCCAGAAACTTATATTTGATTAGAAAGCAAGCCATAATCGTTTTTTGTCATTATGAAAAACTAGCCCAAAATATCATTACGTTTCTCTCTTCAATTGCATAAGGTTGTTTAATACAAGATTATTTAAAAATTAAACAAAAAATAACAAGGAAGAAAAACAATATATAAACTATATTATTTTATTTACTTCTATAATATATAAACTATCTATACTATTTTATTTACTTTCTTTAGTTTTCATCTATAGCCAATTAAAACCTATTCATTTCCATCTTTTTGTCGAATAAAATATTTCCTCATTATTATATACATATTTTACATTCATTTTCGTTTTTTGTGGACTAAAATAGTTCATCACTATTGTATACAAATTTTACAAATGGTCGCAATCAAACCCAACAAGTAGCATTAAAAAAAAAAAAAAAAAAAAAAACATACTAAGGCATATGTTTGGTAACCATTTCCCCACCCTTCTAAAAAAAAGTCAAACCCCTTTCTTCACATTACCAAACAACTTTCTTCACTTTTCTCTAAAAAAAAAATTCAAAACTTCTATACCTCTATATTACATCAATCAATCCCGTCCTCATTTCAAAACTCTTTCCCAAATACACCAAAAATTATCACATAGTCTAACTCCTCTTGTATAACCATTTATTAAAAGGTGTACAATTCACATGACTCACATTATCTTTCTTTCTTTCTCGTTTCTTTGTTATGCTTGAATCATCATGGGCCCCAAGAGAAACAAAAGTGGAGAACATATTAACATCAAGGTGATTGGACAAAAATATATATTTCTACTAAATAGGGATTAATTCTTATGCATCTTTTAATATAATATTAACCCAACCAATTGTCAAAGGACAAAACACACAAACAATATGGGACCACAACCAAAATTATGGACAAAGCCACTAAGCACAACAAAAAATAAAAAATAAAAAAATAAAAAAATAAAATAATTCCAACACATCTGCCTATTATGGACAAAGCCACTATCAATGTAAAAGTTCACAATAGCTAATGGACAACAATCAATATGGGACCACAACCAAAAAGTTCCAGGGCCACAAGAAAAATATTCCATGCCGACAACCACTGTCAATCCATAGCACTAAAGTGTATATAACATAGCAATGAAGTAATTATATCCAACACATTAGCCCAATCATGTATATAAACATGTGTTCGACAAAAATGCTTGGGGATGGGGGTTTCGACAATAAGGTTCCAATACTAAAAAAAAACTTCATCAAATTACAAGAAAATGCATTCATTTTGTTTGAACCAACAAAACCCACAAAAAATTCCAGGAAATACCTTTAGCCGGAATCCAAATTTTTTGAATAAAAAATTTGAAATTCACGGAACCTTAGCCGGAGATTTGACTCCAAACTGAGTGAAGCCGGAATGAGTTTCACGATTAGTTCTGTTGCGCCGGTGGATGCACTGGTGGGTTCGCCGATGAGTGCATCCGGGGGGGAACCATGGTGCGTCAGGAATATGGGGTTGCTCCATGGATGAGAATCTGGGCTTGATTTGAGTCGTGTGTCGCACGATTGGGAATAATTGTTGCGCCGGTGGGTTCGCCGGTCAGTGCATCGGGGGGGAAGCTTGGTGCGTCAGGAATTTTGAAGGGCTGCTCGACGGGCTTGGTTTCAGTCGTGTGTCGCACGATTTGGGGTGAGGAAATAACACCCCAAGTTTTACCAAAAAACACTGTTTTGGATAGGTCCAAAATGGTGTGATTTGATCCTATGTGTCAAAAGTGGACACGTAGGATCAAAAAAATCTAACGTGTCCCACTTAAAAAATGATGCGTTTTGGTATATTTAACGACTGTTAAAAAAAATAGACGGCATAGATTTTATTGTAATTTTCATTAACCCAGGGAGTAAATTTTCGGAAAAAAAAAAAAAAAAAAAAAAAAAAAAACTTAAAGAGATTTAAATTTTGAAGGGTTGACTCATGAATTTATTATACATTTACCCTTTTTAAAATTTTTAATTTGAAATTAAAGGTAAATTTAGAATTTTATAAAAAATCAGGGGTATAAACGTCATTGTCTCACTTTTAATGTTTAAAATCTGACGGAGGGGTTCAAATTGACTGCAATTGAAAGTTCAGGGGTTCAAATTGACTGCAATTGAAAGTTCAGGGGTTGAAATTGAGAGGTTTCAAAGTTCGGGGAGGGTATGTCAACTCGCGTGGTAGTTTAGGGATCTAAAGTGAAGTTACCCCATATTTTTAAAAGGGAAAAATGCACTTTATCCTCCTGAAGTTTCAATGGTTTTTCAATTTAAACCTCAAAGTTTAAAAATTGACAAGGTACCCTCCTGAAGTTTCAAAAAGTTTCAATTTAAATCCTCCATTAATATTTTCCGTCTAAATGGATGGAACTTGTTCTACATGCGCCTCACGTGACATATTAAGCTATTTTCTTCCAATTTTGCCCTCACTACTAAATGACCCGTTTTGCTCATTTTTGGGTACCTCAACTCCTATGTCCCTCTCCTCCAAAAACCGAGCATTCAATCCTTCTTGACGAATTGGGTAGCAGAATAAATGGAACACGAAATTGCAAGGCCTCTGTCACCGAACCCCAGCCATAGTGAGTCAAGAAACCCCCAACCGATTCATACTGAACTAACTAAACGTTCTTGTAAGTATCAAATTTGACCCTAAACCCTAAAACGCTGTCTAAGCTCATGTTGTTGCCTGCAGCACTGAACCTGCCGTCGAACTCGTCCAACAATGGCCTAGCGTTGTCTTGAGGCTTTACAGGATATAGGAGTAGAAGGAAAACACAGAGAGAGGTGACTGTTTCTGCCATGAGAGCAAAAAAGGATTTCAGCTCTGTGAGGTTGTGAAAACTCAAGGGATTCAATCATTTTACTATGGCGGGAAAGCGGACATCAAAAACCAGGGATGTAAGAAAAAATTCGTACAAACCGTTTACCAACTTTTCAGCCGAGGATTATGGGCTTGAAAATTCTGATCAAATAGTGACAAAAGTGTACCCCAACAATCAAACGCGCATTGCAGAGAACGAAATTGATTAGTCTGTTAATGGGGTTTCTAGTTTAGAGAATGCAGAAGAACCAGATCAGAAGAGGTTTAAACCCGATGAGAAAAGAAATGAGAAAATCTCCAAAGATTTATGTTCGGGTAAATACATTTATGTTCATCATCTTCCTCGCAGGTTCAACGAAGACACGGTTAGGCATTGCCGGTCACTTAGTAATTGGACTAATATGTGTCTTTTTACGACAAACATGGGTCTTGGTCCCTCTCTTGCAGATTCTGAGAGGGTATTCTCAAAGACTAGTTGGTTTGCGACAAACCAATTCGTCAAGAAGGATTGAATTGAATGCTCAGTTTGTGGAGGAGAGGGAAGTAGGAGTTGAGGTACCCAGAAATGAGCAAAACGAGTCGTTTAGCAGTGAGGGCAAAATTGGAAGAAAATAGCTTAATATGTCACATGAGGTGCACGTGGGACAAGTTCCATCCATTTAGACGGAAAATATTAACGGAGGATTTAAATTAACGCTTTTTGAAACTTCAGGGGGGTACATTGCCAATTTTTAAACTTTGGGGTTCAAATTGAAAAACTCCTTAAACTTCAGGGGGGTAAAGTGCATTTTTCCCTTTTTAAAATGATGTTAAACTTACAATTGGTCTATACATGTTTTTTCTTATGATTCGCTTGCAATGTAATTAGAATCATGTCAACTATTTTATTGCCCACAAATCGCATTGTTAACACATTTTTTTTTTAAGGATCTAACCCCAGATTTCGGATTTTGGAGGGACCGAAATCTTGAGAGTTATTTTGACTAGTTGAGATATAAATTTAGATTAAAATATAGCTGCATTTAGCTACTTCAGTTCAAAAATTAGTGAGTTACTATATAATACTTTCTGACTGCCTTTATAACATACCACATTTTCAATAAATAATAGGAGAAACTTCAGAAAGCCCTCTTGAACTTCCAATTATTTTGAAAAAACTCCTCTGAATTTTCAAAACTCTCACTTAGGCCTCCTGAACTTTTGTTTTCTCTCACTTTGGACCCTTTTAACGTTAAAGTCAAACAATTTGACATTTTATACCCATTTTACCCTTCCCCAAAACTATGTCGTTTTGTGTCCTAAAACTACAACACCTATCCAGCCCAAAACGACGTCGTTTTAGGCATTAATTTTATTTTATTTTTAAAAAAGAAGCAAAATATAAAAATAAAAATAAAATAAAATAAAAAAAACCGGGGGTGGCTTGGCCAAAATGGGGTGGCCGGACCACCCCATTTTTGGCCAAGGGGGTGGCTCCAGCCACCCCCTGGCCGATCTGGGGGTGGTTCGGCCACCCCCTTGGCCCCCCCCCCCCCCCCCCCCCCCCCCAAAAAAAAAAAAAAGGGGGATGTGGGTGCTTTTGGGGGTGGCCAGACCACCCCCAAGGGGCTGGGGTGGTTTCGGCCACTCCATACCGGCCACTCCAAATGCACCCCATCCCCCCCTCCCCCGGGCCCTTTTTTTTTTTTTTGGTCTTTTGGGGTGGCCGGACCACCACCATGGGGCTGGGGGTGGTTTCGGCCACTCCATACCAGCCGTATGGGGTGGCCGAAAACACCCCCAACCCCATGGGGGTGGTCCGGCCACCCCAAATGCACCCCATCCCCCCCCCCCCCCCCCCCCCCGGCCCTTTTTTTTTTTTTTTTTTTTTTGGTCTTTTGGGGGTGGCTGGACCACCCCCCATGGCCAAGGGGGTGGCCAGCCACCCCCAGACCGGCCAGGGGGTGGCTGAGCCACCCACTTGGCCAAAAATGGGGTGGTTCGGCCACCCCATTTTGGCCAAGGGGGTGGCTTCAGATTTCTTTTTTTTTTTTATATATATTTTTAATATTATGCTCAAAACGACGTCGTTTTGAGTTGGGTGATGATGTAGTTTTGGAGTCCAAAACGACGTAGTTTTGGTTGATGGTAAAACGGGTATAAAACGTCCCAAACGATGTAGTTTAATGTTAAAAAGGTTCAAAGTGAGAGAAAATCAAAGTTCAAGGGGCCTAAGTGAGAGTTTTAAAAATTCATGGGAGTTATTTTAAAATGGCTGAAAGTTCAGGGGAGCTTTATGAAGTTTTCCCTAAATAATATTTCCTAAGTGCTTCTCTAGAATGGTCTAAATTTTATAATTTACAATTTTTTAAAAAAATTAGACTTTAGATCCATGCATATCCAGCATGAAAAGTTTGCGTGCCAGAACAACTGAATGCAACAGGAAATGAATAAATGGATTGTGACAAGCATAACCACCACAGCCATTAATTTGGGGCAACCTATGAGAATGTGTGTTGGGGATCCCACCTGCCCTAACCTGCAACAACTGCAACCTAAGCACCACTTCACAACTTTTCACCACACAGTACCCTTGGAATTAAAATTTTTTTTTAAAAATAAAATACAATAAATCAGATGATGGTTGGGTGATTGTGCAGTAGTAATGATTACATATTCTTTTTATAATATTCCTCAAGAAAGAAATATTACTACAAATTTCAGCATGCGTGAGCAAGATTGCATGCTATGCCATCAGTTGGTCACCAGCCATGGAAGCGAAAGAGAGAGAGGTGGGTTTGATTACCTGTTCCTTTGACTCTCAATCAAACCCTAACAACCACGCAGCCATTTGTCTGTCGGATTACTTCTTGTTCTTCTTTGTTTTTTTGTTTTGTTTTCACTTTCATCCCACAAGAAAGAGCATATAATAATTGAGCACCTTAATCATCACACTACTGTCACCGCGTGAATGTTAAGGTTCAGTAAACAATCATGTCTGTCTCTTCACCTTTTTGAGCTGAAACCCCTTAACATGGACTATTATTATATTATACCCAAATCAATAGAGGGATGCTTCAATGCATTTTGTGGACCATCTTCTCCCTCTAACATTTTGATTCTAAAAAAACAAAAAACAAAATTAAAGGGAGAAGGGAGAAGATGGTGGGGAGATGGTCCACAGAATGCATTGAAGCATTTCACATTTTCACCAAATCAATAATTAATCTTTAACTCAACAATTCTCTAAGTTTTCTTTCTAGTTTTTAATTGTTAGGGTTGTCACACATCGGTTGTAAAAGAGGCTAATGATGTTGAATAGTTTTGTGTCTCTCTCAACCTCAAAATCTAACTCAAGAAGTGAGGTTTTTTATCACACTTATAAACTGACTGTCAACTCCTTCCACAACTGATATAACCCCAACAACCTCCCTTTGCACATCGAGCCCTGAGCGACTAAGCCGGAGGTAGAGGCAACTCGTTTCTCCCATGGACTATTTGGCCGAAACTTGTTAATTGAATTTGGACTCTAATACCAGTGTTGTGTAGTCTTGAGCCTCTTGATAACTTTATGGCTCTCCCCCATCAGAAAGTAACACATACTCATTAACTTAATAGGAAGGCTGTTGGTCTCTGGTAGATCTCATTAACTGAATCTCAGCAGATGATTCTGAAAAAAGTTTGCTCTAGGTGCTATTGTGACTATTTAAATTGCGCAAAGAATTGTAGATTAATAACGATGTGTCCACTTATTTAAAAATTTAAACACATATAAATTGATGAATTTAATTATTTAATTTATATTTAAAATAATTAATAATATAATATGGAATATACCACGTTCAGGGATAAAGCAGTTGGGTTTTTATGGTTGGTGTTGGTCCTTGGAACCTATAAAGGGCTCCACCTACCTTTCATAAGCTTTTTCATGTCTTGTGATATTCTAAATTGACTACTTCATTTCAATGGTCTTCTCAGTTCTTTGAGCTCCTAAATTCTTGCCATTAAATTGCTTCTTTTTCTTCTTCTTTTTTCCCTTTATTTACCTCCTTTTATTAAGGATATCCCAAATCATATGCCAACATATATATACCACTAAATTTGTGGAAAATTGGCAACAAAATAATTTCTTTCCATTTCACTTTAAAAGAAAATGATCTAATCTTGTGCTGGTGGCATCTGCATAAGTCATGCATGCCCAAAATTCTCCCCCTTAAGCAGGCAAAAATATCCCTTACCATATTATCCAAGGACAGAACCACCCTTAACCTTGGGGTTTTGGACCTTTTCAAAATGTTAAAAAAAATCATGAACATTTGAAAAAAAAAAAAAAATTAAATATTAAGTATTTTTTTTGTCTTGCTTTTTGTATTCTTATTATTTTTTTCTTTCTGGGTTTTTCAACCATCAAGCAGAAGATGTTGCAGAAATTAATTAATTCACACCCTCAATTTCAATGGGTTATAATCTACGTTGACAGGTGTCCCAACAACAATGGTTGTCGTGGGGCAGTTTTTCAAGGGAACCAGAAGTGTCTCGCGCCTCGCTCTCTCCCACTCCCTCATTCATTCTCTCTCCCACCACTCCTAAATATAAACACACCCTCCAAAGTAAACCAACTTTCATGGCGTTTCTATACCTTTTCCACCTCTCCTCTCCTCTTCTTCCTTCTCCTTCTTTTCCTTTCACAAAGCTAACAAAATGATATCATAGAACCAAAGCTTCAGCTGCAGATAGAGCTTTTGCTCCTCATATCACCATCATCATCATCACTTCTTCTTCTTCTGAAGCAGAAAGAACCCAAGAATTGTTGTTGAATTCTAGACATGTTTGACATCTTGTTCGGATGGAGAAAAGCTACAAAATGGTAAACCAATAAGTTGAAGAGTGTAAAGTTTAGTTGTTTGCAGATCATTTGCGGCTGCTCATGATGCAAGGTTCTGTGTTTTTCTTGTTGCAGCAAGAAACTGATCAACCAAGTTCGGTGCCGGCTAAAGCTGCTGAAGAACAAGAGGAATTCAATTGTGAGGCAATTACGTGAAGATTTGTCTCAGCTGATCAAAATTGGCCATGATCATATTGCTTTTAACCGGGTATGCTAATGTATTCTCCACTATGAGTTTATTGAGGAGCTCCCCTTTTATTTCCTCTGCTTTTTTTTTTTTGTGAAAATGTTGGACAAAAGTTGGAGATTTGTTGAGAAGTCTAAGGAACTTTGAGAGGGTTTAAATCTTGCACCTGTTACAGGAGGTTCTTTTCATCTTATCCGAATAATCACCTTTCTAGCAGTTTGTTTAAGGTTCCAACCATTAACTGCAAGTTTAATGATAAGCCTTTATGTTAGGTAACAATCATTTCATGACATGAAAAGCACAGAACATCATAGAGAGAGAGAGAGAGAGAGAGAGAGAGAGAGGAAAGAAAAAGTCAAATAGAATCAACCCCAACTTCAATCTGACAAATGATTCAATTTTTATGCGTGTTTGGTTTTGAAGATTTACCAGTGTAGTAATTCTGCCAAGAAAATAGCAGATTGTGCAGTTTTACTTATGCTAATCTGTTGTGAAATATAACAGAAAAGAGTTGTGGAATCATGAAGTTTCAGCTGATATGATCCTTTTCTCTGTTTATTTCCATATTGAATTACAATTGCATTCTGTAATTATGCTTGCTAAGAGTATGGTTTCATTCTTGTTTATGGAATTAGTTTCTAGTCCAATTGCTATTGCAACTTTTGCTAAAATCTTAGGAATTTGTTTTTGCAGCCTTAGGCATGTGATCATTTCTCTCATTTTTTTTAGATTGAGCAGCTCACCAAAGATGAAAGCATAGTAGCAGTGTATGAATTGTTGGACCATTTCTGTGAATTCATCCTCATCCATCTTTCTTATATCCGAAGACACAAGTATGGAGCTAAAGACAACTAATCTATTTCTCTTTCCCAAGTTCTTCTTCTTATCCCTACTACTCTATGTTCCTGTTCTGTGATCTAAAACAAGTATCTTTTCTTTTATTGTAATTTGGTGGATTCAGGGACTGTCCAAATGATATAAATGAAGCAGTTTCAACTCTTATATATGCTTCTGCAAGATGTGGTGAACTGCCTGAGCTTCTGGTGATCCGGAAGCTCTTCAGCGAACGTTATGGTCAGAGATTTGCAATGACCGCTGTTGAACTATTCCCTGGCAATCTTGTGAATCGCGAGGTTATAATTTGAAACAATTTGTAATAAAAATTTATGTAGATGATTCCGTTTATTCGAGAAAGGTTTGGCACTAATATATATGATTGCAAATTGGTAATATCTAAAACTGCAGATAAAAGAGAAACTCTCCATGAATTCAGTACCAGAAGACGTGAAGAACAGATTGGTGGATGAAATAGCTAGGCAGTGCTGCCTGGAACCGGGGGTTTTAGCACTTGATTACTACCCTGGATGGCAAAACCAGCAGGTGATTATTTATACTTGAATCAACATGTTAAAACAAATCCATGATGCTATTGCTTTGCCAAATCTAATTCAAATGTGTTGTTTTCTACCATGCAACTAAGGTCAAAGAAGATGTTCAAACTTGCTGCAACACATCCAAAGGATCTGAAATGCAAGCTTCAAGTGTGGAGGAGGTGGAAAGAAATGTCATGTATGTTGATTCAATATCAACTAACAAGAACATTTTGATAGAGCTATGCAACTCTCTCGGCCACCAAGATTCTGATATAACTAGTACTTTTAGTGGTTCTTCTATTGTTCAGCAATCATCTCTAAATGCAGAAGAACCTTCTCCTATGCATGTAAAAACAGAGAAAGTAGAAAAAGCCAAGCTGAATTCTCCATATAAATACACAGTTTCTGGCTTGGAACACAAGAAAGTCAGAAAGATTACAGCATCTTCTTCAGAGAGTTTGCCTCAGTTTTCTGAGGAAACGATAGTTTATCTTGATGACATAGAGGAGTTTCAGTCTTTCAAGGAAAATGATGGAGATTGTCAAGACCAAAGACTATTTAAGTTCAAATCATCTGTCCTGCCTAAGAGTGAAAAAATTGGAATCATCTATGACCAAGGTAATATGGAGGATCATTGTGAATCCTGGAGTGAGAAGTCTGGCTCAAGGAGCTCTAGAAAGAGTGGGAATAATGCATCTGGGAAAAGATTCAGGAGGATGTCAATGTCTAGGGAAAATGAAAGCTTGAATGATGTTGAATGTTCAATATATTATGAAAAGCCATCCAAGAGTTCCCCAATTCATCAACCTAGAAAGCACCAGAAGAAGACTCCAGGAGTAGGAAGGCAACATTCATATCATGCCCAGAAGAGGCTGAAGAAACCTTGCTTATTGGACTTGGGAACTAACTTCCAGTCATGTCACTGCAGGTATGATCCCAACGGTGTTAAATTGTGAAATATTTAATTGAAATGGGAGGTAAATAACAGAGATGGGGTTCGAATTCAAACCTCTGCTTTGATACCACGTTAGAAATGAGTAATTTAATCATATGTTCTACCACTTCCTCTCACGTATGGAATAATTAAATGAAATGGAAAGTAAATTGACGGAGATGAGGTTCGAATTCGGATCCTTTACTCCGATACCCTATTACATCACCAATAGAAAGAAATGATTTTAGTCATTTGATTTTTATTCTAACAAAGGGATCCTTCTTTAACCTTTGAGATGGACAGCAGCGTGAGACATCCATTTTATTTTTGCACCTCTGATGACAAACACAGCCAGCAAGTTCTACCATGGAAGCAAAAGACAGGGATAACAACTTTGGTGAGCTTCCCAACTCCTGGTAATGGAGTTGGAGAATCAGACAAGGAAATGGAATGGACAGACATCCCTCAGAAACCTAGGAGAAGTTACGACAATGGTGCTACTGTGTACAACGTTTTTACCTATCCAAATTGGCAGCCTGATGAGCAGAAGAAGAAGGAAGGGGAGGGAAAGGGCAAAGCAGAGAAATCTGATTCACCAGGCAGCTGTGTTTGTTCTAAGGTTTCCTGCCAAAGGGTGACTAGTTCTTTTACAAGAGCTGAGACAATGCCCCCGGAAAGGGCTAAAGAAAATGTCAAGGAAGCCATGTCACGGTCCAATTCCTGCCCTTTTCAATATCCCAAACATGTTCATCCCAAGTTGCCTGACTATGATGATATAGCAGCTAAATTCATGGCTCTCAAGCAAGAGCTTCTGCAAAATAAGGGCTGTGGGAGCAGCAACAACTCTTCTAGCTAGAGCACAAATCTGTCAGAATTGTATAGCAGTATCAGCTCCTGCAACATTTTTGTTATCCTTTTTGAAGGGCTCCTCATTGAATTTCCCCCTGTTTATATGTTTATCATCCGCCATTGATTATTGTAAATGTTCATTTTAGGATTTTGTTGCTTGCTAAAACTATTTTGTATTTTTTATTCTTTTATGTTGTCAAAAGTTTTGCATAATTTTCAAGAAGCTTCTCCAATTGTGTCAAAATACACATCTTATTCATCAATAAAAAAAATTAAAAAATAAATAATAAATAATAAATAATAAATAAAAAAATAAAAGAAACAGGTGACTATATTTAATTGAAGTGAAGAGGGCAGCCCATTTAAAAGCATGTCCTATACCTGACCCTAAGCCTTGTCATCCTTGACACTAGACTTGGGCTTCAGTGGTATCCGGTTGACAAAACCTAATCCAACCCTAATAAGGTTAACCTAGTCTATGTGGATCAAACTATAAATGTGCAATTAAATATTATTCCTATTAATATTTTTAGTAGTAAAGTTTTATAAAAACCCTAGACATTTAACCCTAGCCACATATTTGCATGTGTTTGGCATGGAATTTTAATTCCAAATGTTTTATTTTTTAGTCCTAATTATCTTATTTTGACAAGTAATTAAATGTTTGAATTTTGTTTTTAAAAGTTCTACCCTAGCTGCCCCTTTTGAGGTCTTTTTGTCCGGATTCTATATTTTAGCTCTAAATTAAAGCCTATTGCAACAAGAACACAAACCCTAATCCTTTTGAGTGAGAAAAGAAAAACCCCAGCCTTTATAAACCCATTATGGTCGTACACCCCTAGCTTTCGTATTCTCTCATTCTTCTAAAATTTTCTAAAGAAAACTCCTAGGCTTATAAACAAATTTTACCAAAAAACTTTTACAACATGATGTGGCACAATATAATCGAATTTCTCAAAAGTTAAATTTATCTCATTTCCAATCATGTTGTAAAAGTTTTTTTGTAAAATTTGTTTATAATTTGATGGGTTTGGTCTGAAGGCTTTCGATAGATCATCTTTTGAGGTTTGATTGGTATAGTCATTGGCTCAAAATGATGCTTGAAAGGAGATATGAAGAAGGCATAGCTATTGGAATCATTGAAAAGATTGAAGAAGGTGTTTTAAACCTAGGCTTTGATAACATGGCAACTCTAAAGGGATTGGTCTCGGAGTCTCTGGAATGATTGGTGTCAGATCTTTCGATTAGCATGGTCACCAACTTGATGTAACAATCATGGTGGGGCGAGGCTACATGAGTAGAACCTTTGAGTGGACTGTGTTGACACGTGGCGACTCATATGGGTTTGGTCTCGACGGCTTTAGATAGATCATCTTTTGTGGTTTGATTGGTATAGTCATTGGCTCAAAATGATGCCAGAAAGAAGGAGATATGAAGAAGGCAGAGCTATTGGAATCGTCAAAAAGATTTGGAGAAGGTGTTTTAGAACCTAGGCTCGGATAACATGTAGAGAATATAATTGTATATTAAGTCACACAAAAACTGTACAGAAAGAACCTATATATAAAGAGCAATTAATCTAGTCATGTATACACAATAAACCAATACGTGTTAAACATGTGACTTGAAATCAAGTTTGAAGTGGGCCCCATTGCCTTTGAGTGGTATTTGGAAATCCTTTTTTTGGGAGTCCTCCTATGTGTATTTGGACTCCTTGTTTGACTTGTAGTAGGAGTCCTAAACCAACATGTAAAAGGAGAGGATTAACCGACTTAGTGCTTCTATAAAAGGAGACTTGTGTTTGCTACAAAGAGTGTGCCCAAAACGTGAATCAGTGAAGCACCAAAAGAAGGTGGGTTGTTGTGCAAGGGTGAGTGTGCCGCATGAGAGAAAAATCAAAAGGTGGGCGTACAAGGGCAGCAAGCTGCATAGCTTGAGGAGGAGCTGCTTGGGTGTTTTCTTCTTGGTGTTTTTTTGGGGGAGCCAAAAACAAGTGTTTAGAAGAAAAGATGCTGCAGAGTGAGAGAAGAAAATAGAGATTAACCGCCATTTGTTCCAGCAAAAGAAGAGTTTGTACATCTATCTTTTATATTCTATTTTGGGAAAAATCTCTCGTGTGATAGTGAGATTTGGGTGTATTGGAGCTTTAGGATCTGAGTGATTTTCTCTCTACTATTTTTGTACTCCATCTTTTGATAGTGAATTTTCTTCGGGTCGTCTCCGCCAGTGGATGTAAGCTTGTTAAGCCGAACCAGCCAATTAAATCTTTATGTCATGTGTGATTGCTTATCTTTGTTATTTCGCATTCTTCTTATTTTTCGCATCTCATCGTTTTGAGAAATATAATTAATTTCCTAACAACTGGTATCAAAGCTTTTGGTTCGAGTGAGAGCGATGGCAGTAGAAGAAGGAATGATAGGAATCGAAAAATTCAACGGCACAGATTTTGGGTACTGGAAGGTGCAGATTGAAGATATTCTTTATGGGAAGGACCTCTATCAACCTTTTTTAGGAGAACAACCTGATGACATGTATGATAGCAAGTGACCTCTTCTTGATCGTAAAGCTCTGGTAGTTATCAGATTATCATTGTCAAAATCAATTGCACACAACGTTGTAAAGGAGAAGAACACAGCAGGTCTAATGACGACTTTGTCAAGCATGTATGAAAAGCCGTCGGCTAACAACAAGATACACCTGATAAAGAAATTGTTCAACCTAAAGATGGCGAAAGGGGCTTCGGTGGCAAAAAATGCCACGTCAGAAAATATTTTTCTGACATAGCAAAAAATGGCACGTCAGAAAATGTAAAAAAAAAAATGGGTGGGATTTTGAATTTTTTCCCTCTTCTTATTTCCCCTCAACTTTTTTCCTCTTCTTATTCTTTCCCTCTTCATTTATTTCCCGACACTCTCTCTCTCCTCTCTCAATCTCCCTTCTCTGCACAGCAGCTCCCTCTAGAGGAAGAAGAAAAAGAAAAGGTGAAGAGAAAAAATTGAGAAGCAGCGGATCGAAGAAAGCAGAAGAAGAAGAAGAAGTAGAAGAAGAAGAAGAAGAAGAAGAAAAGCAGAAGAGAAAAAAAAAAAAAAAAAAAAAAAGAGAAGATAAGAAGATTTTTTGGGTTTTTGAAGAATTGTTGGGTTTGACGTTTGTGTTTTTGATTTTTTAGATTGATTTTTTGAAGATTTTTTCTGTTTGGGTTTGGGTTTTTGAAAACGGAGATCGAAAAGAAGAGAGACAGAGAGAGAGAGTGTGAGAAAATGGAGAAAAGGGAGAGTTGGCCGGAGAAAAGAAGAGAGAGAAATAGAAAATTGAGAAAAGAAGAGAGGTACCGTGCAAAGAAACGAAAAAAATTTCTGGTGCAAAGAAAATTTTTTCGTTTCCCTGCACGGCGAGTGGTGCAGAGAAATGAATTTCTCTGCATGGCAGCTCCTTCATGCGTGACGGAGCTGTTGTGCAGAAAAATTACAAAAATAAATTAAATTAATTGAAAAAAATATTCCAAACAAAATTTTTTTTTAAAAAAAAAATTATTTTTTTAGTTAATTTTTGACACGTCAGGAAAAAAAAATTTACTGACTCCTATGTACTTGACATTCAACGCACGTCAGAAAAGTTTTCTAACGTGTCAGACACCCCGACACGTCAGAAAATTCCAATGAGAAAAAAATTGTTTTTTGTAGTGCTCGGTGGAAATTGATTTTGATGATGAGGTTCACGCGTTGATCATCTTGGCGTCTTGCTAAATAGATGGGAAATCATGAGGATGGCTATGAGTAACTCTGCCGGGAAGAGTAAACTGAGCTATCAAAACGTCAGGGATTTGATTCTCAGTGAAGAGGTTTGCAGAGATGCGGATGAAGCCTCTTGTTCTGGTGCTGCTTTGAACTTCGAGACTCGGGGCAGAGGACAAGACAAAAACTCTGGTCAAGGTAGATCAAATTCTAGAAAAGGGAAAAGCAAATCCAGATTCAGACAATAACCTGAGTGTTGGAAATGTGGCAAGATTGGTCACTACAAGAAGAATTACAGGGAACTACGGAAGGAGACTGAGAATGATTATGCAAACGTAGTGACATAAGAAGTATATGATGCTCTACTTCTCTCTGTTGATAGTCTCCTTGATTCTTGGGTCTTAAACTCAGGAGCATCTTTTCATACGACAGCAATCTGTGAAATTCTTGAGAACTATGTTGGTGGAGATTTCAGGAAGCTGTATTTGGCTGACGGAACGACGTTGGATGTTGTGGGCCTAGGCGATGTTTGCATTAGAGTTCACAGTGACTCGGTATGGAAGCTAAAGAAGGTCAGGCATGTTCCGGAGTTGAAGAAGAATCTAATTTCAGTAGGACAGCTTGATGATGAAGGGCATTCAATTCATTTCACAGTGGAAAGTGGAAGGTCAGCCAGGGAGCTAGGATTTTGGCTCGTGGTCATAAGACGGGTACTCTCTATATGACTACGAACAGCAAGGATACAGTTGCTGTTGCAGATACGGGTGTTGAATCAAAACTATAGCACTTAAGGCTTGGGCACATGAGCAAGAAAGGGATGAAGGCACTTATGTCAAATGGGAAACTACCGGAGTTGAAGTCAGTTGAGTCTGATTTGTGTGAAAGCTACATCATAAGGAAGCAGAAGAAGGTGAGTTTCGTGAAAGTTGACAAAGTACCTAAGATTGGAAAGCTAGAGCTGGTATACACGAATTTGTGGGGTCCCACACTAGTGGCATCTCTTGGAGGCTCACGGTATTACATCACATTTATTGATGACTCAAGCAGGAAGATATGAGTTTATTTCTTGAAAAGTAAATCTGATGTATTTGAGACTTTTAAGAAATGGAAGGCCATGATTGAGACTGAAACAGGCTTGAAGTTAAAGTGTTTGAGATCAGACAAGGGATGAGAATACGAAGATACAGGGTTTAAATAGTTTTACGCAATAAATGGGATTAGAATGGAAAAAACTATCCCAGGGACAACACAGCAGAATGGTGTGGCTGAGCGCATGAATAGGACCCTCAATGAGCATGCTAGGAATATGATGTTGCATACTAGGTTACCAAAGACTTTCTGGGCTGATGCAGTTAGCACTGCTGCATACCTGATACATAACGGGCCTTCCGTTCCCATGAGCCATAGACTACCGAAAGAAGTCTGGAGTGAAAAAGAGGTAAATATTTTACATTTGAAAGTTTTTGGTTGTGCTTCATATGTCCATGTTGAGTCTGATGCTCAGAGTAAACTAGATGGTAAATCTAGTAAGTGTTTCTTCCTTGGATATGAAGATGAGGCCTTCGGTTATCGATTGTTGGATGATCAAAATCGGAAGATCATTAAAAGTCGGAATGTGATTTTTAATGAGTGTGCTATGTACAAGAATGAGTCAAGTGCAGAACATGAAGTTCCAAAGCAGGAATCGGAGAAGTCTGAGTTTATTAACTTAGATGAGCTTTTTGAAAGTACAATTCAGAAAAATAAGCAATTCATAGAGGTGGAGCTTGATGAGCAGTGTTCACTCACATATGAATGTGATGACGGAGAATCTTCAAGATACTCATAGCACCGGAAAAGTTTTATTCTTTAGCAAGAGGCAAAGAGAAACGTGATCAAAAAGCACTAAAGAGGTATGGCTTTGAGGATACGGTTTCTTTTGCTCTAACAACTTGTAGTGGAGATCCATCGTTTGCTTAGAATGGTACGCTGAAAGAGGTGGAGTCATTACGAAGAGGTAAAGCTTGGGAATCAGCAGAGTTACCCTAGGGAAATAAGGCTAAATGGTACAGATGGGTCTACAGAGAGAAAAAGTTATTAGAGAAAGCTGTATGGTCGATGGGACTAATAGGGAGGCATGGTGTTATGTCTAAACCAAGTCATATGCTCAAGTTCAAAAGGCGCTTGGACTTGAGTGACACTTATGGAGTGTGATTGCCCTTGGGGGCTGAGGCAGAGACATCCGGAGAAGACACGTTTTGTTAGACTTGAAGGGATTCAAGTCAAGGTGGAGATTGTTAGACATGTGACTTGAAATCAAGTTTGAAGTG
This sequence comes from Corylus avellana, assembly GCF_965113065.1. Lineage (NCBI taxonomy): Eukaryota > Viridiplantae > Streptophyta > Magnoliopsida > Fagales > Betulaceae > Corylus > Corylus avellana. The sequence continues at coordinate 6,791,429 of NC_142494.1, forward strand.
GGCCCCATTGCCTTTGAGTGGTATTTGGAAATCCTTTTTTAGAGTCCTCCTATGTGTATTTGGACTCTTTGTTTGACTTGTAGTAGAAGTCCTATACCAACATGTAAAAGGAAAGGATTAACCAACTTAGTGCTTCTATAAAAGGAGACTTGTGTTTGCTACAAAGAGTGTGCCCAAAATGTAAATCAATGAAGCACCAAAAGAAGGTAGGTTGTTGTGCAAGGGTGAGTGTGCCGCATGAGAGAAAAATCAAAAGGTGGGTGTACAAGGGCAGCAAGCTGCACAGCTTGAGGAGGAGCTGCTTGGGTGTTTTCTTCTTGGTGGTTTTTTGGGGAAGCCAAAAACAAGTGATTAGAAGAAAATGTGCTGCAGAGTAAGATCGAGAAGAAAATAAAGATCAACCGCCATCTATTCCAGCAAAAGAAGAGTTTGTACATCTATCTTTTGTATTTTATTTTGGGAATAATCTATCTTGTGTAATAGTGAGATTTGGATGTATTGGGGCTTTGGGATCTAAGTGATTTTCTCTCTACTATTTTTGTACTCCATCTTTTGATAATGGATTTTCTCCGGGTTGTCTCCTCCAGTGAACGTAGGCTTGTTAAGCCAAACTGGCCACTTAAATCTTTGTGTCGTGTGTGATTGCTTATCTTTGTTATTCTGCATTCTTCTTATTTTTCGCATCTCACGAATCTTGAAAAATATGATTAATTTTCTAACAATACAGGATTGCAATACAATGTTGGACATATAAGTTATAACCTAACAACATACACGTGTCCCATAAATGGACATAAGATACAAGTGTCCAAACACAAGTGGCAGAAACTATTCATTCGTAGATATTGAGTAAAAATGTTTCATGCACTCAAATTCTTGAAAGGGAAACGTGTGGGCCATCGCAGGAAGACATTTAATGAGTGCTAAACATAGTTGAAGAGAGTGGGAGGGAAATTTTATGTAAGCCATTACCAAAATGGGCCAACCAGGATGATTATAATAACATTATTCATGTCAACGCATAGACTTTCTCAAGGCAGCTGGGGTTGACATTAAATCTCCCAACCTCATTAATCAATAATCTTAATTTCATCAAGTTAATTTTGTCCTTCGGTTGATCTCGAGGAAAACTATGTTGTTTCAGCCAATCGCAGCACGACAAGTCATAGTGTTCCCAGTCACTTCCATAAGCACCATTATAAATTAAAGTACGTGTTGAAGATAAGTTGCACAATGGAAAGATTAGGATAATTTTATTAATTGGTTTTCATTATGTGTTTCTTGCTGATGATTATATATCCATCGCATCCTATTGAGATCTTATGTTATTAGGCTGTTCGAATTTTACAGAATTAAGTTCAAGCAGTTTCAAAAAAGAATTTACAAGACTCGCTTATTCTGATATATTTTAAGTTATTCGAGACAGATAAATCTTACAACTCGCTCTCTTAAGTTATTTGAATTTTTGTGAAATTCGAATAGTCTAATAAAATGAGAGTTGAGGGGCCCTCATCATTCTCCACCACGACGACTTTTTGATGCAAAGCATATTCCATATGTTCACCATCCATTTTTATATTAATAGTACTAATATTATTGTAATGGTACATAGTTCGAGCCAATGAAACGTGACCAATTATAAAATATAGACCCTAACATGATTGATTTAATCAAGATATACATAATTGAACTATTTTTATTGACAAAAACCGTGTCAGACTTCGTAGCTATCTTTATCAGAGTTGAGATTTACAAATTTGCACATGAAAAATTGATTTAAATTAATGGGTGTGTGCCACGTCATGTGCGCATATTGGTTGACCCATAAACTTTGCATGTTGTGGTCAATGCATGAAAAATCAGCAATGCAATTTCCATTTCTATCAAATTCTACTATATTTTCTTTTCATTTATTACTGGGTAGAATATTTCAAATTTTACTTTGAAATGCTTACGTAAGGGATTGGGAGCTACTGCTTACTTCTTCTTCTTTTTTTCTTTTCTTTTTTTTTTTTTTAAAAAAAAATATTTATATTATTCATCACAAAATAATATAAAAAATACAAAAAAGGAATATTGTATATTTGTATATATGACATGTTTAACTGCTGCTTTATCGATCTAAACCATGAGCGGTAGAATTTACCTCCCTTTTGACATAAACCATGTGCCAAACGGGTACCATTTTACTCTTATTTGTAAATAGATGTTGGACAAAAATTTCCTTCAAACAATTTGGAGGAAATTTCCTTTATCATACTTTAATGAGTGACAAGTATCATTGAATATGTTTGAGTTTTTCAAAAATTAATGTTTGGAGGAAATTTATGTCTCAAGCTAGTCTAATAAGTGCCAAGTGTCATCTCTCACATATTTTCTTTAATATTTTAAACAGTCATTTGTTATTATTCTACTAACTTATGAACTCAAACATTGATTTTTAAAAAACTCAAATATGCTCAATGACACTTGTCATTTATTAGAGTAGGTTGAAAGAAATTTTCTTCAAACTAGTTTGGAAGAAATTTGTGTCGATAGATGTTTACCACGTTAATTTTAATGAAAATCTAATGATGCAAATAAAGCTATCGGAGTTAACGTCTATTATTAATGTTATAAACCAAATTTTTGTTTCACAAATATCTCATAATGCTTATACAGCAGAGTCTCAATCAGTTCTTGAATTTTTTTTTTCTTAACAATGACTAATCTAAGGGTTAGTTGAGACCGTTACGTTAATATTGTGGATAGTAGTGTGATAAAAATGTAATTTTTAACCTTACTTATAATACTATATACTATATCTATATCCCACCCCCATTTCATTGCCCATTAACTCTTAGATTTTTCCTTACTAAAAAAAAAATCATGAACAGATGAGAATTATCACATTAGCTCAATGGGAAGGAAGTATTGTGTATATCATTTCTCTTAACAAAAATAATAATTCGACTCTCTTAAGATTCAATTTATTTTTCTTCTTTTTTTCTTTTAGATAAATGATCGAGAATTTGATAGATTGAATTATAAAAAAAATAAAATAAAAAAAGAACAAGAATTGCAAAGATTAGTAGCTTCAACCTAAAACTCAATTTAGAAGCGATCCACTCCTTGAAATCAAATCAACAGGAAGGGGCTTCAATTGAAAGCAAATAATATTCTAAAATGGATACCACAAAAGCTTATCAATTCAGGAATGTCAACAATCAAGGTTGAATGACAAAGTAATATGCAAACCCTAAAATCCTAAAGATGATAAATTCACGTGCAAGTCACTTCAATTGATAAATTTTTCATTATGTCTTACTATATATTTAGGTTCCATTTGTTTCGGTGTAAAATAATTTTTTAAAATAATTTTTGAATTTTCTAGTGTTTAGTGCGATAAAAAATAGTAGTCAAATCGACAACATTTTTCGGTTTGACCAAAAGAAATTTCTTTAATTTTCATAAAATTGTTTTCATTTTTTTAAACCGTAAACCATTTTCTGAGTTTGAGCTTCTTCTTCTCAAATTGCCAAATCACTGTACATCTGCTGGACGTTGCCGAAAGTTGTTGTGTGTTTTCCATCGTCGGTCATTTTTTGTACAAGGAAAACACAAAAAAAAAATATTTTCAGGGAAATAGTTTTATCTAAAAAATGAATTTGAGAAAAATATTTTACGTCGAAACAAATAAAGCCTTAATACCAAACAAGGGTAAAAGGGACTAACATTAAAACTAAGATTGCCTATTATAATAAGTTATTGGAGAAAATACACTTTTTGCCTCCCAAACTACCGTGAATTTTTCATTTATGCCACCAAACTACCAATGGTCCAACAATGATATTTAACTACGTCAAACTATCATCATTTTGAAAAAAAGAAAAAGTAAAAGAAAACAAACAAATGGACAAACTACTTCTTCAACGCCAAACGTTAAAATGGATGAAAAAGTGGTGATATGACCGGTTTCTATCTTTCTTCATAAATAACCCCTTTTTTTTTTCCTTGAAAACCATTTTTTTTTAAAAAAAAATTAAAATTAAAAAAAAAAGTGGCCAAACTACCCCCACAATCTGTGTTGTGTAATTTTATTATTATTATTATTATTGATAAAAAGTAAGTTTAATTTGTTTTTTTTTTTTAATAATTATAATGGGGACAATCATGATATTACAAAAGTAAAAATAGGGTTTTATAGCACGTGACAACTTTTCTATCAATTTCACCATCTAAAGCTTATGGAATGACTTTTTTGACAATTAACCAACGTTAATTTGACATATTCAAATGCCACTTTTGATAATTTGATAGCCTAAATGAAAAAGTTGTAATAGTTGGTAGCTAGGGGAAACTGCATTTTCTCCTAACCTATATTACTTACCCTAAAAAAAATTAGACAATTACTGAGAAATTGACTACCTCATGTCAGGATGATGTCATATATATATATATAATCAGGAACATTCTAGATTTCAAGAGACAGAGATCTAAGAAAAATAAATAAAACTCCATGGATTTTACATGTTTAGCTTCATAGTTTTTCAAGATTTGAAAACCACCAACCAGACATGGTTGCTAGCGAAAATAGGCCTATAATTTTGTGACACATTCATGCATGTTTTCCATTTGCCAAGAACAACAGCCTCTCTTATGACATATTCATGCATGTGTTGCTAAATTTTGTGTTGAGAAGTTGGTGAGTTTGTCAAAGAAAAGGACTCATCTTGTCGCCATGCACTTGAATGGTTGTATTGATTTGGGTGCAGATATTTTTTTTTTCCAATTTTCTAGATAGATATCTCAGCAACCACAGTCTAGGAATGGAGGACACGTGTCCATCATGTGGGGTCACGCAACCTTCAGAAGAAAGGTTTGTTTATGCACCCAAATCCTATGGGGGACTGGTACTTCTCCACAAAGAAGAGGAAAATGTTAGGGTGAGTTCATCTTATTATAAGCTTTTACAACTTTCCCCCCATCTTCCGTTAATCTAACATACTTCATGGTTAACATATGAATCCATAATTGTTTTATAATGTTTGAAAAATTAAAAGTCGATAAAAAATAATATTTTAATATTCCTTTCACATGTGAAATCATACAAAATGTGAAAAATTTTAATTGGAAATAAAAATGAATTGTAGAATTAAGATTCAAATTCAAAATTTAAACTCTGATACCATATTATATCATTATTTATTCTAAAAGTCTAACCAATACTCTTTTATTAATTTTTTTTTTTTTAAAAAAAAAAAAAAAAACTCTTTTATTAAATGTGGATATTGCTTAAGTTTTTGCTATAGAAAAATATTAAGATTATGTTTAGGATTGCGTTTGAAAAATAAAGCTTTTAAGTAAAAAAACGTTTTTTTGGCAAAAGTTTCATTTTTAAGTTTTTGTCAAAAATGTGTTTTGATTATTTTGAACCCTTAAAAACGCTTTCAATTCTTTTTACCAAATATGCATTTGTTTATTCAAACGAACTTTTTAAGTGTTAAACGCATTTTTAAACTCCTCAAATGCACACTCAAACAGACCCTAAGTAATGCACCTTTGAATAACGCTACGTAGCATCACTTTTTTCAAAATTCATCTCATGGCACATTTGTAATTTATCAGTAGCATATACTCATTTATATATGTCATCCAACATCATTTTTTTTTGGGGATGAATTCCAAAAAAAAAAAAAAAAAAAAGCTCCGTAGTGTTACTCATAGGTATTTATTCCACTGAATTGACGTGCTTAGCTGATTAGTTCATCAAATTTTTTTTTTAACAAAGACTAATCTAAAGATTAATAGGCAATACCACATCGATTCATTGCTCTTTGGCATAATGAAGCATGTTAAATTTCTTCAATTGGCATGCTTAGAATGTTGTACCCTAATAAGAGGAACAACCGTGGCAAAACCAATGAGGATGTCCGTATAATAGTGTTACCCCTGCGTTGGGGGTATTGATATTTTAGTGCACAAAGCCAAATAACTTTCTGTGTTGGGCGTGGACAAATGTTAAAGAAAGAACAAAATGATGAGAAGGAAGGGTGTGGACCACCGACACGTGCCGATTCCCACCGACAACCTTATGTTGTTGACTTTTGTAGGGACGGACGGATCTGCCCTTTATGAAACCCTCCACCGAAAGTGAAAGTTAGTGAGAGAGCGGCTAACGTGGATTGAATGAGTCGCAGCTCCTACCGCCACCTCACAGCCCGATGAAACGACTCTACAAACTTGGAAGGGTTTATATAAAGTCCAAACCCCAATCACAAAGAAAATCTTTGGCATTAAGAATCAGGCCTGATGCTTCCAAAGAAAAAAGAAGAAAAATGTCTCAAGACTTTAGAAAGCCCTAAAAATCTGGTCAAAAGAAACAAGGAAAGACCCCCCCACTGCCCAATTTCAACATCAAACTTGCTTACTATGCTTGTTAACGTCTGTTTCGAGATATTTTTTTGGTTCGGAAAAGTACACATGCTCTTTTCGAACTGTTATTTTATTGCCAATGTTCTCTTAAATTAGGGTTAGCAAAATGAGTTTACGTGTCGGGTTTGTATCAATCCGGTTAACTTTCTAACCCGTTTATGTCAACTCAAACTTGACATGTTTATTAAATGGGTCACCCGTTTATAATCCAAAATCATTTATTCTAAACACTAACCCTAAAACTACATGTCAAGTTTACGTTAGGTTCGTGGGTTAAATTGTCATTTAAACTTAAAAAAAATAAATAAATAATTATATAAACAGTCAACCCGTAAACCCGTGCAGTTGACCCGTGTAACACGTTGATAAAAACAGTCATAACTCATTTATGACCCGAACCCATTTAACTTAAACCATAAGCCTAAAACTACGTGTCACGTTCGTGGGTCTCAGGTTAAATTGCAAGTCCTATCTCAAACTACCAATTGTGTTAATATCCCTCATAAAGCTTTAAAAAAAAAAATTGTCCTTAAAAAAATTTTAATAAGATAAAAATATTCTTATAAATTCGAGAAAAAAAATTAATTTTTTTAAAAAAATTAAAATGACTGCCTTAGTTTTTCATTTCTTTCGTTTTAAAATATATATATATTAAAAATAATAATTTTTTTTTAGTATATAGTTTTTTTGTTATAATTTTAAGATTCTTTAAAAATAAAAATAAAAATAATAAAATAATAAAAATTATGAAGGGTATTTTCACCATTTGGGATATATTGACATTATTTTGGTAGTTTATAAGTGACATGGACACAATTGGTAGTTTGGAAAGATATTGACAATAGAGTGATAATTTGAGTAGTCTGTGTACTTTTTCCTTTATATATATATATATATTGAAAAAGTGTTCCATGTGAAGATTATTTTTGTGTTTTTTTTTGAAGTGTTTTCGTATTTAAATTATTTGTTAATATTTTTATTTTGAATTAAGAAAACAAAAATTTTAACAAAAACTGCTATATTTGATTATAAGGTTTAGGTTCAACAAGAATCATATTGTTTGTTTGCAAGTTTATGCCTTCATTCAAGAGATGTAATCATGATTTTTCATAAAAGCATAAATGATGGGTTAAACTTAATTTTTAAGTTTATGTGTATATATATATATATGTAACTTAATAAAAAAGTTTTGGTCCCTCCTTAGTTATGTCCATATATGCCTTCATAGTAACTATTCCCTCTCAATATAATAGTTTAATAAATTAAAATAACCATAACAATATTTCTAAAACATCTCAAGTGATGAATGCAAGTGCAGAATGATTCTAAATTTTTAATATTCATAATTCACCAAATTGCATTGTTTAAATATTTTAATGTTTGTTTGTTTGATAAGAAACGAATATAAAGTTAAAGATGTCAAGAAATTATTACATTCCCTTTTTCCCTTTGCCGAACAATAAAAATTATAGGACAATGTTTCTTTGCATTCTGGCGTTTATCTCACGTATATTTTTCGCTGAGCTAAAATTCTCTATCCACTAATAGTAAATGGAGGATGATGGAACCACCCAATAGATCAATAGTCCAAATGAGTTGACCTTCGAGTCGAACCACCCTCCCTCCTCCCCAAAACAAAACCCTAGAGGGAGCTAGGGGTACCCTCTATGGTTTTTTTTATTTTTTATTTTTTTTATCTCCTCTTGATCATCTATTGACTTGAGTGTCATAAGGGTTCCACCAACGACCACCTTCTTACCTCCTTTCCCCTTTCTTACATCTCTTCCTTGAAGAGTGGCTTGTGGGTGGCTACTGGACTAACAAGAAGTTAAAAGTTGGATTCAAAAACTAATATTAAATTGAAATTATGCTATTACTCAGAGAGTAAATTTATATTTTCCCTTAATACAAAGATAGTATATATGATAAGCTTAGGTAGAATGAAACAATAATCTAGTTTCGAAAGAACTTTATGTTACATTTAGGATTAAATAAAAAGTAGAATTTTAAATCAAATCATAGAAAATACCTCTCAACACCTAGCATATATACCGACCTTCAATGCCTTAGGAGGGGTGGCCCCTAACCAATTCAGATACTCCTCGAGACGACCTTATTCAGTTTTATTAATATTAATTCTTATCTTTGTTAGGTTTATTTTGCAGGCAGGAGATGAGGATGGATATTCTTATCATCACAATTTTGATATGCTAGAGACAATGCCACCGGCCCTTCTCCTTTGTGGGTCTGGATTTGTTATGCCGTTCCAGTCATCTTGGTCGGCGGAGAAGAAAAACAGGAATCAATGATTCTTTTGGTCTACATACGTACGTACCTCAACTAGAAATTGCTGTCTCTCATTTAATTAACTTCTCTCAATATCTATGACTAATAAATTGATGAAAAAATTATTAAATTAGTCTATGTGATTTGACCTCATAACAAATTCATTCTTATACTTTTAAAATGAAATTATAATTCGTTGTAGTAAGTTTTGAAACAAAATGCTAACTCCATACAAATTTCGACCATTTCTTTTTTTCATGATGAAATTACAAATTTATCTTCAAATACATGATTACCGACTACCAGTAGCGGTAGTTCAGTGGTCTTAAGAAAATTTTTAAAGATTTGACAGGTACTAGGACATGAGTTTGACTTTTTTCAATAAAGAATCACTCAAACAAGTCTGATTAGTATTAGTCGCATTGAGTTCTACTAATTTTCTAATAAAGCTAAGTCAGATTATGACTCAATTGATCTTGTAAGAGCCCATGTAGTTCTTGCTATCTAAACCCCTCGTGAGTAGTTCAAAAGCAGTTGGCCGTCTCCTCTATTCTTTTCAATTTTTTTTTTTTTAAAAAAAAAAATCTAAAATTAAGAAAAAAGAAAAAGATTTGAGGTGGGGGGTAGTTAGTCATCTTTAAAATCGATGGTAGGGGGTGGCCAGCCCATAGCCATAGGGTTGCTGGGGGTGACTACCCCTATAGCATACAAATTTACTTTATTTTTGTTTTTAATTTTTTCTTTTGTTTTTTATTTGTACTTTTTATAATTTTTAAAATTTATAAATACCGTAAAAAAAAAAATCAAAATTTGTTCAAATTAAACATTTTGTTATACAGGCATCCCATTGGGATATTTAAATTTATTTTGAAACCACATAAATTCATTTGTTACAAAGTCTAAACTATTTTAACAATTTCTCCATAAATATTATTGTTTAAAGAAACAATTTCCACACATTTAATTGATCAAGGGATGTGCTCAAATTTCAAGGTTTCAAGCCTTTAATGGATAACTCAATCAGCTAAGTATCACGTCTCATGAAATAAAAATCGTTAGTTCAAATCTCTTTCACTCTTTTCTTCTGTGCGAACGTTTTAAAAGAAAAAAAAAAAGTTGAAGGTTTCAAAAAGCTTTGTGAAGGTTCTTGTTACAATTAATTAATGCTGAAGGAATCAAGGCCACCCTCCCCATCAGGTAATTGAATAAAGAAATGGTCAATATCTTCAGTATGAGGTAAGAAATTGTAGGGTTATGCCCCATTATGACAAAGTTGAGGCTGAGACTATAATTGTTTTTTTTTTTTTTCAAATTATTTTTTAATCTATTCCCTAAGCAAATATATGGGAAGGGAAAGGGGAATAAGTACATCACATAAGAAAACAAAAAATTGGGTACAATAAAAGTCTAAAATTTATTAGAAATGGTCCAAATAAATGGTCCCCTCATTAAATTCTTAGCTCACCCATCCAGAAAAACACTACCTAAACAGGTTATTTGGAGGCACAGTCCAAAAGCAAATGTGCATTAAATAATTAGGAGCGATAGTTTATGCTCGTATGATCCTGTCAAAGAATGTGTATAACATTATATAGAGTAATGATAATCTAACTCATTTAATTAAGCTAATTAAAAGCCTCAATTCCAACATGAAATAAGCTGTTAATTTTATGTTACGTTTGTGTCGGATTTTCAATTCGTGTTAAAAATTGTTGTTCAATTTAAGTTCGAGTTGTGTTAAAATATAAATATAAGCGAATTTACACATTTAATCAAATGGGTTATACTTTCCATTATAATTCGTTAACTTTGTATTAAGTATTAAGGCATGTTGAACTCATAAATGGGTCTACAGATTGAACCAAAAATTGTAAATCCTGCAAACAACACATGATTGATTGTTCTTAGACAGTGAACCATTGTTTTGTTTTTGGTTTTTTTTGTCAGCTTCGAAAGAAGAACCTAGTATCTACGAAATATTATACCATGGGGGGCTCTCTGTTCTCTGCTAACCACAGAACCTTTTATTTTTTATTTTATTTATTTATTTTTTTGGGGGGGGGGGGGAGAGGGACCAGAGAAAGCATACTGTGCTATCAGTCCAGTAACCAATAACAGTGTGCCACGTGTTAGTAAGGACACAAACAGTTATTTAACTGTTTTTATATTCTCTAAACCTGCCTTCCAATGGTGCCCTCTGATTTTGCCACAGTTGAAAGTTAGAGAGAGAGAGAGAGTGGAAGAGGAAGAGGGGAATTGGAGTGGAAGCGACGAAAAGAAAGAAAGAAAGAAAGAAAGAAATCAAGCCGTGTGGGTCCCAAACAAAGCCAACCAACCACGAGACTTATACAAATTCTCTCCCTCTCTCCCCCAAAAAAAAAAAAAAAAAAGCAATTCAAATCTTTTTCTGCTCTCTTATAAACCCCCTCTCATCCCCTGCCTCTCTTTACCTCACACATAAGAAAACTCTAAGCTCCCCTGTTTTCTCATCATTCTCCTCCAAAAATCTCTCTCAAATTCACGCCACCAGTAAAGACAGCACCAATCCATCAAAAAACATCAACACCCAACTCGGATTTCGGTTTTTGCTTCACCCTGAGCTCTCTCTTGCTCTTTCACTCCCCTGCTTTGCTGCTCTGTATTCAGAGATTTGGGATGGGTTACTTGTCGCACATAAACAGTTTTGGTATACGATTCTGTTTTTGGTTCAATCGGATAATCTTTTGAAATCAAACCCAGATTCCAAAATTCGGTCTTGTCTTGTTTCGTTTTTGTTTTGTTTTTTTATTATTCTTTGACTAGATTTGGATCCGGGTATATAATTTTCGTTTCTCTTTTGTATTTGGGGATATCTATTCGTTTGATTCGAATACGTTTCTGTTCTGATACCTATAAATTTGCCTTGGTGACCCATCTCAAATTCTCTTCAGTTGCTTTGTAGATAGATTAGGTTCCGGGTGGGTTTATTATATATTCGATCCTTGAGAGAGAGCAAAGTGGGAAGCTAGTTATCGGTATACGATGGCTGCGGCTAAGAACAGTGGCAAATCCAGGAAGGGTGTTGATGAATCACGCATGATGGCACAAGATTGGGAGATTGACAAAGGCAAGGATCTTGATTTTAGCTCCGAGAGGCGGCGATGGAAGCCAGTTTTTGATGAAGCGTCCATGTCCAATAGGCCTCTCAAGAAGATCCGAAGCCCTGAACGTCAAGACCCAATTCAGTCCTCTGCTTCTTTTGCTCCTTCCTTCTCAATTCCCAGCTCTGTATCTCCTAGTTCAGCTTCTTCTCTAACTCTTTATCCTCCTCCTTCAAGAATCGTGTTTCCTTTTGCTTTTGATGGGTCTCAACAACAGTGTTTGCAGTTTCCCCAACAATTTAGTACCACAACTCTGCCTATGTACCACCCAGCACAGCTGCAAGCACCACGAAACCAGCAGGAGATGATTTCTTTTGCTTCAAATCAACAACATAGCATTGCTTATCCCCAGTTCTTGAGCGGAGACGCAGTGCAAAATCAGCAGCAGCAGCAGCAGCAGCTTCTTCAATATTGGAGTGATACGCTGAATTTAAGTCCAAGGGGAAGGATGATGATGATGAACAGTTTGGGGCCGGACGGCAGGCGGTTGTTTAGGCCTCCGGTGCAGCCTCTAAACACCACCAAGCTTTACAGGGGAGTGAGGCAACGACATTGGGGCAAGTGGGTCGCTGAAATCCGCCTCCCTCGCAATAGGACTCGCCTTTGGCTCGGCACATTCGACACAGCCGAAGACGCCGCCATGGCGTATGATCGCGAGGCCTTCAAGTTGAGAGGAGAGAATGCTAGGCTCAATTTCCCTGAGCACTTTCTCAATAAGGATAATAAAGCAGAGTCCACAGCTCCAAATTCAACTCCCTCTTCTCCGCCAACTCCACATGAAAGTTCAAGGCTAAGTCGGTACTCGAAGCAACCTGAACAAGCTCCACAAGGCCTTGATTTGCAGGCTTTAGATATGGAGATGATGCCGCCGCCGCCACCGCCACCGCCACCGCCGCTGCAGCAGCCACCGCTGCAGACCCGAGAAGATGTTCCCGACAGTGATTCGGGATTCGAGTCGAGCGAGGCCACGGTGAGTGATGAAGTTCAGGCGGCTGCAGCAGGTGCTGAGATAGGAGAAGGTATTTCACAGACACAGGAACTGGTATGGGGAGAAATGCAAGAGGCATGGTTCAATGCAATTGCAGCAGGAGGTTTTGGACCAGGTAGTCCTGTGTGGGATGATTTGGACACCACCAATAATCTTCTGCTGCATTCACAACTCCCCTTTGGTACTCCAAATTATCAGCAGAATATGAATGACCCTGATCTTCACAGGCAGCAAGGGAACTTTGGCTCAACATCCTGCTCATCATCATCTTGTCCTATGAAGCCCTTCTTTTGGAAGGATCAAGATTGAAAGGTCGGAGAGTTTAATTCCCACCTTTCCTTCTCACTGGTTGCACATTTTACACAAAACAACCCGTGATTCCATTTGAAGCTTCAATAACCATATTAAGATCTTTGAAGCTTCAAAGTTCGAACACTCTTTGGCTTTGACTTCTTCTGAACTTCTAAACACTTCCCAAAACCCCCCACAATTCTTCCTTTTAGATTCTCCTCCATTCCATCTGCTGCAAAAGGCATATTTTTCCCAGCCTTTCAGCAGTTACAGCACAGCTCATTCCTCATAAGCCATGCCTTCTATCATATCATATATGTCTGTAGACTGTAGGAAGCACGTTTTACCTTTTGATGTTGTCATGGACATGCAGTTCTTGGTAGTTGATGTTAGTGCTAGACCAGAGCAGGAGGAGACGGTTTTGTGATCTCCTTCAACTGGTCCGTCCATCAAGAGCTTTCTTTTTCAGCTCCGAGGATGGAAGCAATCTGTGATTCTGTACATTGTTCACTTTTTTCAGTAATAGTTGTAATGATAGACCAAGCAATTTGCAGCATTCTCATTGTTATTATTATAATGTATTATTGATATTCCACTTTTCTCTGTTTTCTTCTTCTGCATAAGCTTCCAAATTTCAACTCAAATGCTGCAAGCTTCAAAGTGTTGGTATTATGCTTGTCTGCAGTGATTTTCCAACTTGATAAAAAACAATTTAGATCAATGATAGCCAATGACTTTTGCCTGCAAGGGAGCGTTAGTGCACTAATATTCCTTTATTACTACGTTAATAAACAATAAGATATTTTTTGAGCGGGGGTAATGTTAAGAGTACTATAACTTTTTATTAAAAGTCCTTTATAAACTGATGTAGCAGTTTATATGACAGTCTGTCACATGATAGTACACATGACACTTCACACGTTTACAAATTAGCATGGTATTTACTACATCGGCCACTCAAATGTGGACTTCCATGTGGAACTAAGTCTAAGCTATTGTTAGATTTAATCGAAATAAATTGGCACTTCCTCCATAAAATGTGTAGATGAAGTATGAGAATGACATAGAGGACAAGCTTTTCATTGTTCATTTGTCCGATTTATGTTCATCGGATGGATGCCATAACTGCATAAGAAAACACTATCGTGTGTGTAGAAGAAGAAACTAGTACCTCAATCCTAATTGTTTACTTATTGACAAAATAAAGTCTCACATGCCAACTTTACTTTGGGTCTATTTGCTTGTTCGTTCGAGAGACTTAAAAGTGCGTTTAACACTCAAAATATCTATTTGAAAAAAAAAAAAAAAAGTATTCATTTGATAAAGAAAATTGAAAGTGTTTTTATGGGTCTAAAAATGAATAAAACGCATTTTTGACAAAAGTTTAAAAATAAAGTTTTTGCTAAAATAACATTGTTTGTCTTAAAAGCTCTATTTCTCAAACATGTTGTTAGACATATAAGGCGAGAGTGAGAGCTTTTTATATTGTTCACAAAAATTTGTCCTAAGAACTGTAGATGTGGATTGGTGTGTTGAAATCATTGATAGGATTAATACCAGTAGTCCAATAAAAGGGACAACGCAATAGCTGCATAATTAAAAAAGAACTGAACCTTGGGGCATTTAAGAAGCACCAATGGTTTTCTAGGCCAAGTACAACAATAAAACAAAATTCATTGTTCATTTCCTATGATTACTAAGCAATAGAATGCATAGTGGAGACCATTAGTCAATCACCATGTTCCGCTTAATGTGATTAGCAATAACAATTTGCTTAGTTTTCTGGACTCTTGTAATGGAGAGGGGCGGGGGGGAGGTTGATAACTGACAAGAATCTCTCCATTTTAGGAATTGTTTATCACATCTCCAAGATATATATATATTAAAAAAAAAAATTATTGAATAAAGAAATGAGGGGGCACATACTGAAGAGACAACCTTTCCACTGTTGCACATTAATTAATGCAATGAACAATTAGAGATAGGTCATTGACTGTGACAGGGAAGGTGGGGCCCAGTCGCCGGCCCATGAGATCATCCACATTTCTTATTTGTGACGGCACGATAACCATGAAACTCTTCTTAAGAAAATGACATTATTAGGAATGATGATCAAACATGATATGCTTTAGAAATGAGGCTGATGATTAAACAAAAACCAATTATCTAAGATGATGGAGCAGTCAAGGACCGGCTAATTGATGATTAAAGAGATTTCTTTCTTTAAAGAATGAATTTACCTTATTAAATTGACATCTCTCTTTTAAATCTGTAAAAATACATATGAAAATCATAAGTTTTAATGATATATCATATATATTGGTTTAGAGAGTCGTTTCAATTAGGATGTTGGTGTAAAACACTTTTCTTTTTTAGCGATTAATAGAAGTATTTTTAATTTAAATCAATCTTATGGACTTTTTTATTAATTTTATCCCAACGCTCACTACTCATCTCCAAGTTGTCAACAGTTGAGTTTCCAAAACCAATCAAGAAGGGAGATTCATCTCTGAACTGTCAACAGTTGAGTCTCCAAAACCAATTAGGATGTTGGTGTAAAACTCATTTTTTTTAGCGATTAGTAGAAGTATTTTTAATTCAAATCAATCTTATGAACTTTTTCATTAATTCTATCCCAACGCTCACTACTCATCTCTGAGCTGTCAACAGTTAAGTCTTCAAAACCAATCAAGAAGGGAGATTCAATGGTTTTACTAATTGGTATTTTGTTAAGAGAAGATAAGTTTGTTTGGTGTTAAGGATTATATTATTTTTTAGTGTTTCAAGTTAAAATGTCTACTTTTTATTGAAGGGTGCAAAATACCCAATTTACATTACAACCTGATTGAAAAAAAAAAAAAAAAAACTTTGTCCTTTCTTTCAACCAAACCTAATATTTGATGTCACAGTTTAGCTGCTATCGTTTTCCTTGTGCATAAAAATAAATAATTTAACATGTGAATTAATTAGTACAGATTTTACTTGGCTGGGCATGGATGTTTTGATTTTAAAATGAATTTTATAGTTACACAAAATAAAAAATTGGATTTGGTTATAGAATTCAAAATGATTATGACTACCATATTATTATAAAATTATGAAACTCAACCGTTTTCCAAGTTCTTAGGGCATGTACAGAATATCCTGCCCTTTTTCAATATAAAAAAAAAAAAAAAAAAAAAAAAAAAAAAAAAAAAAAATACCTAGATGAAACGTGTTCAAATTGAAGCCAAGTAAACTGAAATTAAAGGCTAACAATTAAGGGTAATCTGGGGTGCTTCCAATTCTTACAACTTACTCCGACCAGTCACCTAGAAGAGTGTTTGGGAGAATGCTACACTTGAGGAAACTATTATACATATTTTGTGGAGTTGTTCATCAGCAAAGGATGTTTGGAGGCCAAGTAGCAAAAGATATCAGGAAGATGTATGATAAAGTATGATGAATTCAATCTATTGGCAGTGAAAAATAAGGAAAATATGGTTTTAGAGAAACACAGTAATACGAAGAATAATTGTAAAAGATGACATGCTACAAGTTGTGAAATCCACCGACCACAATTGGAGCAAATATGGTCAATTAGTGGAAGACACACAAGGAGTGCTCAATGGGATGAATAGTTGGTGCATATGTCATGTTAGATGAGATGCAAATTCTCCCGTTCATAGTTTAGCCAAAGCAACAATTAAACAAATTATAAATGATGTATGGATGGTAGAAATTCTTAATTGTATTTGTGATATTGTTATGTTAGAGCAACATGTTTTTTGATTATGAATGAAATTATTAACCTAAAAAAAAAAAAAAAAAAAAGAAGAAGAAGTCAAGGTCATATACATATTTAGGTCAAATGAATTATGTAATTTATTAGTTTAATTGTATACTTTAATATATTTAAGTTAATAGAAAATAGTAAATTTAATCGTTTATTAATATTTTCACACTTCATTTCATGCATGGGTTCAAACGTTCCCTTAATAAATGAGGCTTAATATGTTCGAACTAAGGACTTTTGCTCAGATACCAAGTTAAGCTACCAAGTAATGTTAAATGTCACTCTCATGCCCTTCTTGTATCCTACCAAAACTGATGTGACTTCTAAAATGATCATTGGATCAAAATCCATTAGTAACCTATCATAAATTAAATGATAATTTTAAGAGTTACGTCAATTTTAGGATGATACAAGGAGGACATTGGTATTCCTTTTAGCATTATTTTAAATCACCACTTATCCAGAAGCTATAAGAAGCGGTGAATTTAATTACTTAATTAATACTTAATTGTTTTAAATGTTAATAATTACTTTTAATTAAATTATTTAAATTTTTCCATACTTCCACCTTTAAAAGATTCTTAATTTTTCCTTAATTCATTGATGTCAATAAGTGTACGTTGAGATGGTAAAATATAGATAATTTAATTAAATCAATTTAAGAACTCTACTATATATAGAATTGACCTAGAAAATTTAGAAAATCTTTCTTGACACATAATTCCTCATATTTTCATCTCACCCTTACATGGTTTGACGCAAGCCTACTCTTTCAAAGGGGAAGAGAAACAAAACAAGCACAAGTCTAGGAACCACTTAATTGATTAAAAAATTAACTTAGTATAGGACTAATTGTTATCAAATTTGCCTTTTGTAGCCGCTAGTTTTTTATGTGTTTCTTGTAAAGCTATATGGGACGGGAATCAGGTGCAATAAACTGCTCGTATTGCGCATATAATACAAACAATTAATTGGACTAGATCGAAATCCTTGTTATATTTGGTCAAACTTGAAGTAGCTTATTCCTATAGTCAAATGCAAATGTCTAGGTCAAGTTAGAAAAAGTCATTGGTTGATAAGTGGTCCAAACTTAGAAGGTTTAGTTTAAAGTTTTCAACAAAATGGTCTGCAATTGTTGGTTTGTCACTACCTACTTTTACAAGTGCTTTATGTCAAACGTGATGCACGTTAATATATCAAACATTTCTTCGTACCACCGCCATGTCTTATTCCAATGATTAACTAAAATCATCTCAATACTTGTATCAAGAGTAATGGGTATACAATACACTCTCATCCCGCTTTCATCTTTTTGGGCCGGCGGATGTAACAATATTTATAAGCCTTTGAATAAATCCTTATTAAAAAAAAATGATATGGCTGATAAGCACTAATATGACTGATAAACATTGTCACATTAACCCAATAAAAAAAATGTAGTATATAGTATTTCTTTTTTATAATTGGGCTTAGCTTTGTTATGCATGAACCCACTACTTTATATTTACTCTTTTTTTGGTTTTTTGGGGATTTTTTTTTTTTTTTTTTTTTGTTCTTTTCTACATGATGAAGCTATACATAGGATTATGTTGTATTAACCCGCAAATAAATCTCAACCGCTTGAGTTGTCTCACACCCAAATGCTAGGTCAATTGGAAAATTCGATACTCAACCAACAATGAACGGAGTATATATATATACTCACTTTCCAATTGAGACGATTTCAAGATACAAATTATAATCAGATTATTACAATGCCTGTGGATGCTAATTCTCACATTTGTTTCTTACTAGAGAATTAAGGTTTATAAGTAATTCTATAAAAGTTTCAAATTAACTAATTGTTTTGAAGTGCTAGCGTAGATGTGACTAACTTTTTTCTTTGGATCGTTATAAAATAGTATTAGAGCAACTAAATAAAGCCATGTACTTGGAAAGTGCCCACATCAGCATGTGAAATATAATAGGATGAGCATGAGCATTCTCTGAGGCCCGGCCCATGATTATTTCTAGAAGGCTCTGGATGGCCAAGAGGCCCCAACCAAGTTTGCATCAACCCAAGCTAAACATCTAAAAGAGAATCCAAAACTCAAAATCTGATTGGATACTAGAAGTCCACGTGGCTGGCTTGTCAGCAACGCAATAATTATCTTATCTCTCGTAACAGAAGAGAGAAATAATATCACTTCAACGTCCCACCTCGAAGTGTCCCTCTTACAACATTACAAAGTTTGCAGCAGTTGGCACTTGGCACATAATAGAACTTCAAAGGAAAAGCTCAGACAGTATCCATGGCTTTCCAAGCAGCCCTTTCCCTTCCTTCTGCTATCTCCATTTTCAAAGAGGTACACTTGTACCAAGCTGTTATCATTTCATTTCTGGGAAATCTTTTGTGGGTTTTTTATGAAAAATTAACAGCTTCTTGGAGATTCTTTGTTTGCCTTCTTTTTTTTTCATGCAAGGTAATTTTCTTCTTCTTCTTCTTGGCAGGGGAAGTCTAATATTTCTCTCAAGGAGACAGGCCTGTTTGGAGTTTCAGTCTCAGACCTCAAAGCTGAAATCAAGTCTCCTCTGTTAAGGAGCCAGGTGCTAGATTTATCACTTACTCTCTCTAAACTAATTTCCTTCTTCTTCTTTTTTCTTTCCCTGACCTACTCCTAAGATTTAGTTCGAAAATGCTGTTCAATTCTTGCTGTGGAAGTGGCATAAGCACGAACCCTGGGAAATCAAATCATTCCCTTGCTTGAGACACTGCAAAGACTAAGGCACGAATTAAGCATTCATAGAATGAATTCGGAAGTGGGGGGAGTCAACAAAGATGACAAAAACTCTTGATTTCATAAAATGATTTTCTTCTCATTTAGATTGCTTATCAATACATGATCTTTTTCTTGGTTTTGTATGCATAAATATAGGTTTGAATTCATCTGGTTATGATGTGAAATACACTCAACCACACAGATTATCACATGGTAACATGATTTCAATGCCACTTCCCTTTAGCCCACGGCTGTAGATAATACGGTAAAATCGAAAAGAGTAATGGTACATAAAAATTTGCTACAAACTAGTTTGTAGCTAATTCATACAAATCACAAAAGTTATACAAATGTTAAGCTTAACCGTGGATTCCCAGCAATTCAAGATGGTAGGTTATGTTTTTGTGGTGATACAAATAAAGGGATTTCATTTGCAGGAAGTTGGAAAAAGGAAACTGCAAGTTGGAACCATTAGAGCCCAAACAGCAACGACAGCTCCAGCAATCAAACAGGCTGCACCAGAAGCAAAGAAAACTTTGAGAAAAGGCAATGTGATAATCACTGGGGCATCCTCCGGGTTGGGCCTAGCCACAGCCAAGGCTTTAGCTGAAACAGGGCAATGGAACATAATTATGGCATGTAGGAATTTCCTCAAGGCTGAGAGAGCTGCTAAATCAGTTGGCATGGCCAAGGAGAATTACACTGTTATGCATCTCGATCTTGCCTCCCTTGACAGTGTCCGGCAATTCGTAGATAACCTCCGTCGTCGGGATACACTGATTGATGTGCTGGTTTGCAATGCTGCTGTCTACCAACCCACGGCTAAGGAGCCGTCTTTCACAGCTGAGGGATTTGAACTGAGCGTAGGGACAAACCATCTGGGACACTTCCTCCTTTCCCGGCTGCTGCTTGATGACCTGAAGCAATCAGATTACCCATTCAAGCGTCTCATCATTGTTGGCTCCATCACAGGTAATAGATGTTTGATGGAAACAATTTAGAACAAATTTTCACAATGACAAGATATGTATTCTAAATGTGGTTTTGCTATGTATGCAATTTTAGGTAATACAAACACCTTGGCCGGAAATGTGCCACCTAAGGCAAACCTTGGGGATCTGAGAGGTCTTGGAGGAGGCTTGAATGGACTAAACAGCTCATCCATGATAGATGGAGGGGATTTCGACGGTGCCAAGGCCTACAAAGACAGCAAAGTCTGCAACATGCTCACCATGCAAGAATTCCACAGGCGCTACCATGAGGAGTCAGGAATCACCTTTGCTTCTCTCTACCCTGGTTGCATTGCTACAACAGGCTTGTTCAGGGAGCACATACCCCTCTTCAGGCTTCTCTTCCCTCCTTTCCAGAAGTACATCACCAAAGGCTATGTTTCTGAAGAGGATGCTGGGAAAAGACTTGCACAGGTCACTTGAAATCTGCATAATGCAAAGATGAACATATACATTCATAATACACTCATCTTTTTTAATGAAGTTGTGTGTTGAACACAAACTAAATGAAACTTTGGTCGTTCAGGTTGTGAGTGATCCAAGCCTGACAAAATCGGGTGTTTACTGGAGCTGGAACAAGGATTCAGCCTCATTCGAAAACCAGCTTTCCAAAGAAGCCAGTGATGAGGAGAAAGCGAGAAAGCTGTGGGAGATCAGTGAGAAGCTAGTTGGATTGGCATAAATGAGAAGCTAAGGATAAATTTTCTCAACAATTTAGTCAAATGATGTATCTTAGAGAGTCTCCAGCTTAAGTACCCCAGAGATGTTTCCCCTTGCAAATGTAGAAAATTTGAATTTGCATGAGACAATAAACCTATGTATATACCTGAAGATGGTCTCTCACAGTTTCTCATTTCTATAGCTAAACTTTGTTTATTAGAATAATTTCTTAAGTAAATATGTAAAGTTTCATAATGCATATTTGCTTCAGAAAGCAGCAATATGATATGAGAGTAATGAAGGTGTTGATAACACAGATCATTAAAATTGCAAAATTTGAATGTTAATTTGTTGCATCAATAAGAGAAGAATTGAAGCCCATTTCAAAGCAGAAAGAGGAGCAGGGAAAACTGGAAAAGTTGGCTACTACACAAACCCATTTCAATTAGTGTAAAAAGGACAGCTAGAAAGTAAACCTTTAAGTATTTCAAAAGCACTGTAGGTCCAATACACTGAAAGTGCCCAAAACTGAGGAACACGTGAGAGTTTTAAAGAACTCATGGTTTTCTGATAAATATTAAACTAGTTCTCACAATTAATCAGAAGATCATTTATAAAAACAAGGTAACCAAAATCTAAAACCTTGCATGAGAGATTTCAAAGAAAAGCATTCATTCAACTAAGGAAAGTTTCACTTATCTCATGTAATTGTAAGTACCCTTTTAGCAATTAAAGGGAACAGTTTGGCTCAAGCATTCCACAAACAGAACTAGAAAATCCAAGAAGTTGGATCATTCAGATGCAAGATTACATATTGGGAAAAATATAATTTAGCTCTCCAAACTACCAACCATTATCATTTTAGTCATTTAATGTTCAAAAAATGATAAAGTAGCCCTCAAGCTATTAAAAAGTTACAATTTAGCCACTCTGTTAGTCAACGTTGTCAAATAGGATGAAAAATGCAAAACGACATCATTTTTTGAAATTAAGTTACTAAAATGCATTTTTGAAAAAAAAAAAATCAATTTAAAAAATACCCCCTAAAAACAACGTAGTTTTGAAAAAAAAAAAAAAAAAAAAAACTAACTGACTGTGGTTTAGGGGTGCTTGCCGGCCACCCCCATACCTGTGGGGTGGCTGCCCAATCACCCCCGGGCCATCCACCCATGGCCTAGGGGTGGCTCGCCAGCCACACCAACATTTTTTTTTTTTTTTTTTTTCTCCAAAACAATGTCGTTTTGGGAGGTATTTTTTAAATTGATTTTTTTTTAAATAAAGGTATTTTAGTAACTTAACGTTGTCAAAACAACATAGTATTGAATTTTTCATCCTATTTGATGGTAATGACTAATGGACTGGTTGGTAGTTTGGAGGCTACTTTATCACTTTTTGAAACATTAGAGGACCTAAAATGAAAATGGCTAGTAATTTGGGGGGTTAAATTATATTTTTCCCTTATATATTTTACAACTCAAATTCTGAAAGTTGTATACAAAATTTTCAAATATAGAAAAGCTCTATCTCACACAAAGAAGCACAAGGAACATAACAGCAACAAAGAAAGCCAATAAATGTATGCTTACACTATATACTACCCATACAAGTTACAAAATAACAAATACTATACGACCAATTACATGAAGCTTTTTAGAGACTTCAAATTCTGTCACAGAAAATACAAGGAACTCTACCATCCCTAAAGCTGCTACTTTTCTATGGCATGTGCATGTTATATGTTATGGCTGTGGGTAGCCCTGCTTGACAAAAACATTATAAACATCCACAGGTAAGTTTGACCATCTCCATCAACCACCAAGTTCGCATAGAACGGAGAAGCCAACCCATAATTAGTAAGAGATGACAAATCCAAATCTTTAATCGCCAAATGGCCATTAACATACACATTGAAATACAGCAAACCATGCGAAATACTAGCATGTAATATTAAATATCACAAAAATGCAACCGAACAAGATACTTAAACCCTCCCATCACCGGAAACACCCATGTAATATTGACATCAGGAATTGAAGCATTCCTACTAACTAATCACTTGGTCTGTATTATACACATTATCAAGAGCAAACTCATGGTTCGCCCCGCCCCGCCCGTCATCTCCCACACGAAACACAAACATGTAACAAATGTATAACTCATCACAAAACCTACCAATCACTGTCACTCGAGCCTTGAAGTTCAAAATTCACCTTCAAAACATAAACATAAAATCACTTGTTGATTATTCAGTAAAGCGATATGGTATTGAGATGAACTAATAAATGTTACACCATACCTAGCCGACGAACAAAGGCAGAGAAACATACAGCACAGAAAGATAATACATCAAAATATAGAGGAAAATAACAGAAGCTCCACTGTAATAATTAAACAATTGACATAAGCGAAGCTTAATCATCAATTTCAGTGCTTCAAAACATTTATGTGGGGAAAAGATATTATCATTAAAGCTTTTAAGGTATAAGTAACACAGACTAATTTAGATAAGAGGCGGACAGTCCAAGTCTATCTCTGCATAAATACACATTTCGAGTACCTAAAAAGAAGAGAAGATTGCAAGGCTACAGGCTTACTGACAACTAGTGTTTGCTATTCTATTCTCAGCTGCACTCTCTTCCATCCCAAGTGTAACAACTACTTTCTTCAGGATGGCTTCAGTTGGTTGGTGTGAATTCTCCACAGCCTTCGAAATTGCTTGCCATTTCTCACCATGTTTAGGTTCTGCAGCAATGCATCTCTTTAGCACATCCTTCTGGTTCTCCTCACTCCCATGCTGAAGTTCGAATTTGTAGTATAATGCCCAGAAATCACCAAAATCTGGCGCAAGCGTCACTGCCCTGTTGAGCCAAGTCCTAGCTTTATCCACCTTCCTGTCATGCCAGAACAGCTTGGCTACAGCAGCAATGACATGGGGATCATGATCACATTTCTTGAGAGCATCCATACTCTTGGATTTACGTTGAGGCCGGGGGACCATCTCAATAGAAGCCGCCCACAGAATACCACTATTGGGACATTCCTGCAATGCCTTCGCCATCAATATATCAGCTTCCTTCTTATTCCCATGCCTCATTTCAGCTCGAACTGCCGCCAGCCAGAGTTCAGGGTTCTGGGGATTCTTCTTCCTGGCCATGGTGAGGAATGCTCGAGCTTTACTCAGCCCATTCATCTTTTCCTCCAGATTAGCAAGAGAAAGCCAAAGGTGTATACAACTAGAGCAGTGCTTCAGACCCAACTCGTAAGCTTCCTTAGCTTTCTCCAAGTGACCAAGCCTCTCCTCTAGCTGTCCAAGCATCAGCCACAACTTGAAGAACGAAGGGAAGCGTTTCAACCCTTCGTCCAACAACCTCCTCTCCTCCTCAGTATTCTTCAACTCTCTCTCCACAATGGCCGATTTCATCCAGACTCTCTCCGTCCCTCCTCGCTCTCGGGCCTTAGCAAGAAGCATTCTAGCTCTCTCAGGCTCATGATTCTCAAACTCAAGCTTAAAAGCCGCAAGCCAAATCTCCTCCGAATTGGGAATCGCAGCATAAGCTTCCTGCAGGATTGCTCGTGCAGCAGGCACATCCCCAGCAAGCCACTTCTCCTTGGCACCCATAAGCCACAAAACCTCGGCCTGTGGCCGGTAAGTAACTGCCTTACGAAGCAAAGCATCAAGAGACTCCCTAGTCCCATGGCTCTTCTCAAGCTGCGCAGCTTTGAGCCAAATGCTCTTCTTGGTCAAGAACACACTTAATGCATGAGCATATATAGCTCTAGCCGTCTCAATGGACCCCCGTTTCTTACACTCCTCCGCATCTGCCACCCATGTCCTCTTCCTATCCTCCTCCTCCACTCCAATCCCAATTGTATTCCCGATAATAGCCCGGCAAGTCGCCACGGACCCAGCACGCTCCGCAGCCTCGGCCTCCTTCATCCAAGCCTCCCTATCAATCTCCAACCCCTCTCTCTGCAACGCCCTTATACCTCTTTCTATGATCTTCCCCACCATCCCCGTATTCCCATTGGCCTCCTCCAACTTCGCCGCTGTTATCCAAATCGCAGGCTCCTTTGTCAGCCTCTCTCTCGCCCTATTCAACACCTTCCTCGCACTCTCATACGTCTCCAATCTTGCCAATGCCAACCACAACTCCACGTGCAAGGGGCAACACTCCACAGCCCTGTGCAGCAACAACCTCGCGTCCTCCTCGTTCGCAAGCTCAACCACTGCCTTCCAGAGCCGAACCGAGTCTGGTATGTGCTCCAAACCTTTCCTCAACACCTTGCTCTTCTTGTTCACATCGTCATGTTCCAATTTTGCCGCTTGCAGCCAGAGCTTGACCGAATTCGGTATCATTTTCACCCCTCTGGCAATGACCGCCTTAGCCTCGTCGGGGGTCGCCAGCCTACAGGCCTCCAGCCACACGTCCTCGCTATTCGGACACTCCTCACAGCCCTTCTGCATCAGCTGCCTCGCAGCCGCAATCCTCCCAGCGACCTCCTCCAGCCTTGCGGCTGCAATCCACCCCGGTGGGTGATTCCGATTCGTCTGCGTCACGCTCTTGAGTAACAATCGAGCCTTCTTGATGTCCGAAATCTCGGCGTCGCTCGTGATCTTCATGCTCTTCAAATCGGTGAGATAGCCTTTCGGATCCACGACGGTTTGTCCTGACACCGAATCTGACAACCGATCGAGTTTCAACGACAGCACTGTGCCTCTTCCTTCGCCGACGGCGGTCAAATCCGTGACCGGAGTTTGCGACCAGGGCGTCTCGGTGCCGCTGGCAGAACGGCTCTTCGGGTCCAATGCGGTGACGTGCTCTTTCTCCTGCCGAGCTTTTTCCAAAAGAGTGTCTGGCACCGGGACGAAGCTCTCGAATCGCTTCTTCTTGTTCCGGAGTGAGTAGTCTCCGATTTCGGGGATGCTCTCCCACTCCTGCGCCGATACAGTGTACAGCTTCCTCTTGAGATCGGCAAACTGCTCGGTGATCTTCGGGTTTGAAGCTCGGTACTTCTCGATCTCCTCCTTCAACCTGGCTTCCCTCCGGTCCTTTCGGCGCGAGTCCATGCGCTTGTCGATGGCCTCCCAAACGGCGTCGGCCTCCTTGTCGTCCTCGTCGTACTCGGTGGAGGCAAAGAGACCGACATCGTTTCCTTCGAACTCGTCGAATTTCTGGTTCTCGTCATACCCCTTGTCTTCGGCGTCGTCGCCACCGTCGTCGTCCTCGTCGGGCTTCCCGCGGCCCCGGCCCTGCCCGGGAGGCCCGCCGACGGTGGCGGCGGATCGGTCGGGGAGGTCCGGGGCAGCGCGGGCGGGTCCGATATCGGATCGGGTGGTGAATCCCGTGGCGCCACGGCCGAGACCAGCGACATAGTTGGGAGGGGGCTTGGAGTTGAGGAACTCGAGCTTGGGCTTGGAGGGAGGGATGGAGGGAGGCTGGGTTCCACCGAGGAGAGGGACGCGGAGAGTGAGGGTGGAGAGCGGGGTGACGTGAAGGCGGGAGAGGAGGACGGCGTCGTGTTGAGGGGGTAGAGGGTGGGAGTGGGAGAGGGAGAGGCGGTGGAGGAGGTGGGTGGGGATGTGGGTGTGGTGGTGGATGGAGAGCTTGAGGGAGTGGAGGGTGGTGGTGGATGGGTCTAGGGTTAGGGTTAGGGTTTTGTGGTTTGGGAGCGTGATGAACACCATGATTATCGATCAAACTCTGCGTTTGGATTTGGGGCAGTGACTGGAGTGAACCCAAACGGTTCAATCGGACGTGTTTGTCACTATTCCTTATAGATTTGTGTTTTGTGAAGTCATGAAGGATATCTAATCTATTATATATCAAGAAAGATAGGAATCTAACTTTTTTGCCCGATAAAAGTTTAACTTTTATCTTATTTATTTTTAAAAAATAAAATAAAATAAAAAATGAAAAAAAAATGTTTAAAGCAACCCTATCTATTTTTGGCCTTTCTTTTATTTACTATTTTTCATTTTAAAAAAAATACTAAATAAAAGAAAGGCCAAAAATAGATAAGGTTGCTTCAGACATTTTTTCCATTTTTCATTTTGGTTTTTTTAGAAAAAAAAAATAAAAGGTAAAAGTTGGACTTTTGTTAGGCAAAAAAGTTGGGCCTTTAGCATTTCTCATTATATATAGGGGAGTTTTAGATTGGAGAGTCTAAGAGTTTGACACGTGGCATTCAATAAACACGGTTGCACACGTGTTTTGTTTCAAACTACCTTCTTTCTCAATCTCAACTGCCATCAAACATTATTTATCTCCACGTTATCTAATATCTAATCTAATCTAATATCTAATATAATCTAATATCAAATCTTTAATATCATTTAATCTAATCTAATATATATAGGGGAGTTTTAAATAGGATGGCATAAAATTGCGACATGTGGCATTTAAAAATACTGCCAAGTGTCATTTTAATATCTAATATATAATAAGAGAGTTTTTAGGAAGAGTGAGTTTTTAGGAAGAGAGGCTAATATCATGACATGTGGCGTCCTTTTATGAAGACAACTGTTCAAGTTTAAGTGTAAAACAATTGTTTAGTTTTTTTTTAAAACCAAAACAAGGCTTTGGTGATATGTTGTGCATTCAGTTATTTTTTCAAAACAACATTTCTAATAATAGAGCGTATCCAATAAACAGTAAATCAAACCTCTTTTCCATACCTCTCTCCTCACTCTGCTTCTTGGCTGACCACTACCAGCCACTGGCAAATCTAATATATAATAAGAGAGTTTTTAGGAAGAGTGAGTTTTTAGGAAGAGAGGCTAATATCATGACATGTGGCGTCCTTTTATGAAGACAATTGTCCAAGTTTAAGTGTAAAACAATTGTTTAGTTTTTTTTAAAAAACCAAAACAAGGCTTTGGTGATACGTTGTGCATGCAGTTATTTTTTCAAAACAACGTTTCTAATAATAGAGCGTATCCAATAAACAGTAAATCAAACCTCTTTTCCATACCTCTCTCCTCACTTTGCTTCTCTCCCAAACATCTCTGGCATGCGGTTATTCCTTCCAAGCCTTCAAACTCCGGCACCACTTTCTCTGCATTCTTAGCGTTGGCTGACCACTACGAGCCACTGGCAAATGTACTCAACTTGATCGTCAGGGTCGTTTGAACTGCTTTCTTTATTGGTTTGGATCCTCCACAAACCAAAAGTTTCGGCATACTTAGCAAACTGCATTGTTTTATTGAAATTTGG
This sequence comes from Corylus avellana, assembly GCF_965113065.1. NCBI lineage: Eukaryota > Viridiplantae > Streptophyta > Magnoliopsida > Fagales > Betulaceae > Corylus > Corylus avellana. Next base: position 6,819,966 of record NC_142494.1, read on the forward strand.
GATTATGTTGAAGTGTTTC